>NW_027361684.1:68522500-68947500 GCF_039654945.1 Dendrobates tinctorius | reverse complement strand
ATTACTTGACAAAGTAAACAACGTCACTCCCAACTTCTCCTGACATTGTTCACAAATTAACTTAATAACAGCCAGTTACTGGGCTGAGCACACTGGCTTTGCCATAGTCTAAGGTCACTGTCCTAAACCAGTGAGTTTTAAAATGTACTTACCCACAGTGCAAACTATGTTTGGCAGCCACTTGAAGAATCCAGAGCCACTTCTATTCCACTCTAGTAGTAATATCTAGTGATGAAAGACAGCTGTGACAAATCACAGCAGTCATCATACTCAACCGAATATCAAGCAGTGGCAAGCACGCTGGCTCATCACTAGTAATATAATTTCAGAGCATAAATGCAATGGTGCTAAAAAGGGAGAGGGTGAGTACTAGTAGAGAACCGTGCGCACTACTAAGGAAGGTGCTGTAGTAGGATCCCACACCATGAAGTAATAAAAATAAACTAGATGGGAATTTCCTAAGGAAATACATGGTGCTTTAACAGCGCTGCCAGCTTTACAGCAGTGTATCAGGTGTTGACTGTAAGAAAGTAAAGTTAGAATACGAATGTTGTGTATAGCCACTTTGACACATTCGGCACCTCAGTAGCCACTTTGGCCACTTGGTAGCGACTTTGGCACAATCGGCACCTCTGTAGCCACAATGGCCACTTGATAGCCACTTTGGACATTCGGCACCTCGGTAGCCACTTTGGCACATTCGGCACCTCTGTAGCCACTTTGGCCATTTGGAAGCCACTTTGGCACAATCGGCAACCCTGTAGCCACTTGGTAGTGACTTTGGCACAATCGGCAACTCTGTAGCCACATTGGCCACTTGATAGCCACTTTGGACATTCGGCACCTCGGTAGCCACTTCGGCACATTCAGCACCTCTGTAGCCACTTTGGCCATTTGGTAGCCACTTTGGCACAATCGGCAACCCTGTAGCCACATTGGCCACTTGGTAGCCACTTTGGCACATTCGGCACCTCGGTTGCCACTTTGGCCACTTGGTAGCCACTTTGGCACATTCGGCACCTAGGTAGCCACTTTGGCCACTTGGTAGCCACTTTGGCACATTCAGCACCTTGGTAGCCACTTTGGCCACTTGGTAGCCACTTTGGCACATTCGGCACCTTTGCAGCCACCTTGGCCACTTGGTAGCCACTTTGGCCACTTGGTAGCCACTTTGGCATATTTGGCACCTCGGTAGCCACTTTGGCCACTTGGTAGCCACTTTGGCACATTCATAGTAACATAGTAACATAGTTATTAAGGTTGAAGGAAGACTTTATGTCCATCTAGTTCAACCCATATCCTATCCTAACTTCCCCTAACATGTTGATCCAGAGGAAGGCAAAAAAAACCCATGTGGCAAACAGTAAGCTTCACATTGGGGAAAAAAATTCCTTCCCGACTCCACATACGGCAATCAGACTAGCTCCCTGGATCAATGCAATATTAAGGAAACTAGTGTATATACCCTGTAATATTATACTTTTCAAGGAAGGCATCCAGTTCCTTCTTAAATTTTATTAGGGAAACACTCATTACAATATCATATGGCAGAGAGTTCCATAGTCTTACTGCTCTTACAGTAAAGAATCTGCATCTGTGAGTATGCTTAAACCTTCTTTCCGCCAGACATAGAGGATGCCCCCTTGTCCCCATCACAGGTCTAAGAGTAAAAAGATCATTAGAAAGGTCTTGGTATTGTCCCCGCATATATTTATACATTGTAGTAAGATCACCCTTAAGCCTTCGATTTTCCATACTAAATAACCCCTAGTGTAATAACCTGTCTTGGTATTGCAGACCCCCTAGTTCCCTAATAACCTTGGTCGCTCTTCTCTGCACCCGCTCCAGTTCAGCTATGTCTTTCTTATACACCGGAGACCAGAACTGTACGCAGTATTCTAAGTGTGGTCGCACTAGTGACTTGTATAGGGGTAAAATTATGCTCTCCTCATGAGCATCTATGCCTCTTTTAATGTATCCCATTATTTTATTTGCCTTTGCAGCAACTGCCTGACACTGGCCACTAAATGTGAGTTTTTCGTCCACCCATACACCCAGGTCTTTTTCAGTGACAGTTTTGCCCAGTGTTTTACAATTAAGCACATAATTATACATCTTGTTCGTTCTACCCAAGTGCATGACCTTACATTAATCCTCATTAAAGCTCATTTGCCATTTATCAGCCCAAGGTTCTAGTTTATATATATCCTCCTGTAATATAAAATTGTCCTCCTCTATATTGATTACCCTGCAGAGTTTAGTGTCATCTGCAAATATTGAGTTTCTACTCGGTAGCCACTTTGGCCACTTGGTAGCCAATTTGGCCACTTGGTAGCCACTTTGGCACATTCGGCCCCTCGGTAGCCACTTTGGCCACTTGGTAGCCATTTTGGCACATTCAGCACCTCAGTAGCCACTTTGGCCACTTGGTAGCCACTTTGGCCCATTCGGCACCTCGGTAGCCACTTTGGCCAATTGGTAGCCACTTTAGCCATGTTGACACATGCTGTCACTTTGCCTCGGGGGCCACTTTGGCGCTCCGGGCCCCTCAGGGGCCACTTTGGCACACTGGGCTTCTAAAGCCACTTTGGCGTATGACTGCAGTGATGGCAAACATTGGCATTCCAGCTGTTGGAGAACTACAACTCCCAGCATGCCTCAACTGCTGCCGGTTGCAAGGGCATGCTGGGAGTTGTAGTTTTACAACTGCTGGAGTGCCAAAGTTAGCCATCACTGGGTGGGGCTTTTCAGAAGCCATTGGAGCCTTTAATACCTTGAATCAGCAATCTGTCAGCTTCTATTAGCTAATACTGGTCATGTGTGGAAGCTGCATTTGCATAGCTGCCATCTTTGTAAGGTCACTGCACTTGCGCTGTGGCTTCAATCCATGTCAGTTGGGGGTCATGGAAAGGTCGCCATTAATTCCTATGGGAAAATTTTTGCTTAAAGTGCGATTTTTTTTAAAACTGCAGATCGGATCGACTCCAAAAATACAAAGCACAACGGTCCCCACCGAGTGCTTCAAAACGCTGCCTGAATGGGGTCTCTGCGCCGAGCGGTTCAGGCCGCATTAATTGCAGAAAACGCGGAGAAGAAGTAGAATAATAAGAATAAACTAGATGTGTATTTCCTGAAGGAAGTACAGATAGTGCTTTGAAATGGTGCCTGGGCTGCCCCTTTAAGAGAGACTTGCCTGCTGCCCCTGCAAGACTTTCAACTCAGGATCCGTTTTAACTGTGGGTGCCTCTCAGGGGCCACTTTGGCCTGTGGGGTCCCTCAGGGTCTGATTTGGTGGGCGGGGCCCCTCAGGATCCAATTCGGTGGCCTGGGCTCCTCAGGGCTTGGATTGGTGGACAGGATCCCTCAAGGTCTAATTTTGTGGCCGGGGCCCCTCAGGGTCTGATTTTGTGGGCAGGGCCCCTCAGAGTCCGATTTGGAAGGCAGGGCCCCTCAGAGTCTGATTTGGTGGGCGGGGCCACTCTGGGTCCGATTTGGTGGGCGGGGCCACTCTGGGTCCGATTCGGTTGGCGGGGCCACTCTGGGTCCAATTTGGTGGGTGGGGCCACTCTGGGTCTGTTTTCGTGGGCGGGTCCACTCTGGGCCCGATTGGTGGACGGGGCCCCATAGGGTCCGATTTGGTGGGCGGGGTCACTCTGAATCCGAATTGGTGGGTGGGGCCACTCTGGGTCCGATTTGGTGGGGGGGCTCCATAGGGTCCAATTTGGTGGGCAGGGCCACTCTGGGTCCGATTTGGTGGGCGGGGTCGATCAGCCTCCCATTTGGAGGCCGGGATTGATCAGCCTCCAATTTGGAGGTCGGGGTGGCTAAGCCTCCGATTTGGAGGCCGGGATCGATCAGCCTCCGATTTGGAGGCCTGGGTCGATCAGCCTCCGATTTGGAGGCCTGGGTCAATCAGCCTCCAATTTGGAGGTCGGGGTGGCTCTGCCTCCGATTTAGAGGCCAGGGTGGCTCAGCCTCTGATTTGGAGGCCAGGGTGGCTCAGCCTCCGATTTGGAGGCCAGGGTGGCTGAGCCTCCGATTTGTAGGCCAGGGTCGATCAGCCTCCAATTTGAAGGCCGGGGTGGCTCAGCCTCCGATTTGGAGGCCGGGGTCAATCAGCCTCTGATTTGGAGCCTGGGGTCACTCAGCTTTCGATTTGGCACGCCGGCCATTTAAGATTCATTGTGGTGCGCCGGCCCTTTAATTATCAATTTGGCACGTCGGCCCTTTAAGAGTCAGTTTGGCGCACTGGGCTTCTAAATCCACTTTGGCGCACATTCTCTCTCAGGGGCATGCGTCATGTGATGAAGCTAGATTTGCATTTGTGCTTTGGGTTTTCGCTTTAAGAGCTGTTATTATCTGGCAGAAACTGTGTCCTGGTGGGGTCATGTAAAGTTCGTAGGCGTTGGCATAGTAACTGGGTCTGCCTGCGCATATCAATGAGCTTAACTGCCGCAACTGGTCCTCAAATTTGAATCGCCTCACAACTGCCCCATGTATTCCTATGGCAACATTTTCCCATTGAAATGCATTGAGACAATGCATTTCAATGACGGGAAAAAAAATTTTCAAATGCAAATTGAGCAGAAACGCCAAATGCGATCGACACGAAAAATACTTAGCACACCACTCGTGGACGCTGGCTTCAAAACGACACCTCAACAGAGTCTGTGCGCATAGCGGTTCGGGCCGCATTAATTGGGGAAATCAACTGAATAATAAGAAGAATAAGTTAGCAGCATTCGGATTACATGATAGTGCTTTCTTCAAAGCACTATAAATATAAGAATCATAGAATCGTAGAGTTGGAAGGGACCTCCTGGGCCATCTGGTCCAACCCCCTGCTCAAAGCAGGATTCGCTATATCATCCCTGTCAGATGTCTGTCCAACCTCTGTTTGAAGACTTCTATTGAAGGAGAACTCACCACCTCTCGTTGCAGCCTATTCCACTCATCGTTTTTTCTAATATCTAATCTGTGTCTCCTCCCTTTCTGTTTCATCCCATTGCTTCTAGTCTTTCCTTGTGCAAATGAGAATAAAGATGATCCTTCTACAATGTGACAGCCCTTGAGATATTTGTAGACAGCTATTAAGTCTCCTCTCAGTCTTCTCTTTGCAAGCTAAACATTCCCAAATCTTGCAACGTTTCCTCATAAGACTGGGTTTGCAGACCGGTCACCATTCTGGTTGCTCTTTTCTGAACTTGCTCCATTTTATTGATGTCTTTTTTAAAATGTGGCACCCAAAACTGGACACAATATTCCAGATGAGGTCTGACCAAAGATGAGTAGAGGGAAATAATGACTTCACGTGATCTAGACTGTATGCTTCTGTTAATACATCCTAGAATTGTATTTGCCTTTTTTGCTGATGCATCACACTGTTGACTCATGTTCAGTCTGTGAGCTATTAGTATACCCAAGTCTTTTTCACATGTGCCGTTGCTTAGCCCTATTCCTCCCATTCTGTATATGCTTTTTTTCATTTTTATTGCCCAGATGTCGTACTTTGCATTTTTCCCTTGTAAAAACCATTCTGTTAGTTGCTGCCCACAGAAATCGGATTACAATATGTTGCTTGAACCAAGAGTTTCAAGCACCATAACTAGACACTGAACTTAAAGATGAATTTTTTTGACTTTTTAATGTAGTCAAGGCAAAACGTTACATGTCCAGCGTTTCTCTGCGTACCTATCTTTAACATTGGGTACGCAGGGACATGCATTGTATGCGGATACGTCTGCATGCGGTGATTTGATGTGTGCAACGACCGCATGGAAACGCAAAATTTTATGCTTCCATGCGGTTACCGCACACGGCAAATCGCCGCATGTGGACGCATCTGCACACAAAACATGTCCCTGCATACCCAATGTTAAAGATAGGTATGCAGAGAAACGCTGGACGCATTCGGAACTAGACGGAGCGCAGATGGAGCTTCACAGAGGAAAGAAGGAGCAGGTAGGCTGCCATCCGCAGCCCTCCTAAACACTAGTGTGAAACTAGCCTTATATTTATTTGGGGTCAAGCTGGCTGGGTACCATTATTGCAAGATTAATCTTTTCAATTTCTGTGTATTTAAAATTCCCATACATCATTTTTATTTTCCAGGCTTTAAATACGAGATGGCTGTTTTACCATTTTTACTTTTGGTCCCCGTTTTTTTTCCATTAAATGAAGGAACTTCCCAAAAGCCAAGCATACTATTGTTTTTGGCTGATGACCTTGGAATTGGAGATGTTGGTTGCTATGGGAATACCTCTATCAGGTAATATATTAGAGAATTAGTTTGGCTCGCATTTGACATTCTCATATGTACAGTATAATAAAGAACACATGATTAGGTGGGTAAGATTTTATAGATTGCAAATTGCTAGAAAAAAAATATATAAATAAACTCTGCCTTCTCCTTATTCATTGGCATCATGTAAACTGTTCCCTCGTACATTAAAATTTGAGAGTCTTCATTGGTTGATATCTTTTAATACCTACTGAAAAGATGGTAACCAATTGTAAGCTTTCAATCACAGGACAATAAAACTTCACATTCCTTATCTATGAACTGTTCCATATTTATGGCCACAACTGTTTATCCCTCTCCCATATTGATAGTTCTGCTTCATGTCACTTGTCTTATCTGTTGCATTATTCCTCTGCCCTGTTGTGTATAAATATATGACTCTTCAGATTTTGTGTTATTCTATGACTGATGAAGAGACTTGAGTTGTTTTGAAAGCTTGTAATTTGTTATCATCTTTTCAGTTAGCCATTAAAAGCACCAACGCACGTTTCACCCAAGGCTTCATCAGGGGGCGTGATCCTGACGAAGCCTTGGGTCAGTCCTGCATTAGGGCTTGTGGACCAGGACATACGTACACTACCTCATTCTGTTAACATACCATCTAGTTGTAAGTATTTACTTATCTTATTTTTTTTCACTAAATCATTTAGTAACTGTCATAGCATTTAGCTCCCTAACTTGGGGTTATCTATAGTAAGGTTTTTTTTTACCTGTTTGAAGTTGTTTCTAAATTGTACACTCTATACCTTGTACATTTGTACTGGTACCACTTTTAGGAACATTCTGTTTTGTTATGTTTATGTTTCTCGAATTGTTATATTTTATGAGACTCATTTTTGCACTCTTTTTTCTCATGTTGCTTTGTAGATTTGTTTTAGACTGTGTCTCTTGAATGTTTTTCCTTTGCTGCTCATCTTTTGGTGGTATTCATTAAATACACCAATAGAAAATTATGATTCTTTTTGTATGCATCTTGTAGTAACTGCAAAATGTATTGTGATGTCCCCAACACGGTGTCTTTCAGCTTGTATGATACAGACCCCTTTGGTTAATTTTTGGAAACCTTTGTACATTGTGCAAAGATCAAATTTTTGGGACATATCCTGTAATTTCTCCATTGTTGCTCAAAACCATGCAAAAGATACATTCTGCCTGGTTGGGTAGTTTCCAGAAGAACTGCGTAGGCTTGTGCAGATTGGTCAATGGCACTCCTGTCTCTTTCCCTTGAGGAGGTTGCTTCCCAGTAAAATGAGGCTTGTACATGTTCCTGACATGGGTTTCAGGCCGGACAGACTGACCACAATACAGGCCCTCGTTTGCATACACTGTATTCAGAATTTAATTCTAATGCTTTTTGTTGTCTGGTAAAATCCAATTTACCGACATTGAGCATACAGCTCCCCCAACTCCTGCATTATATACACTTTTCAGCGGCTTCACCCGCTATGACAGTTGTTTTATTGGAATCCGGTGGCAAAAATTAACTGTAGAGCTTACAAAGTGCAGGTTTCACAGCACCGGGTGACCCTCTGAAAATTTGAAGCGAGGGCCGCATAATGACATGGCGGTGGACATGGTGGCGGTAGCGGGTGAAGCCTAAAATTCAAATGGGCATGTTTGAAATGACATTGTAAAAGGAATGGACATGTGTATTCCACTATCTTGCTAACTATTTGGCATGAGGGAGGGATCTCCCAGATGTAGGAGTGAGAGCTTTCCCAAATGTATGATACAGGGCCACCTGAGGGCCCTTACCAAACTCAGGTTTCACGGCACCTGCTGGCACTCTGCTAATTGTAAGTGAAGGCCACATACTGACATGGCGGTGGACATAGTGGTGATGGCTAGCAAAGTGCAAAATTCAAATGGGAATGTTTGAAATGGCATTGTAAAGGGATGTGGAATATGTATTCCACTATCTTCCTAACTATTTGGCATGAGGGAGGGTCCTTCCAAATGTTGGAGTGAAAGCAATCAAAAATGTTAAAGGAAAAACTAAAGGCAAAACACTCTGTGTGAACATATGCTAAAGGCGAGGTATACATTTTTTTTTAATTTAGCGCTACATACATGTAATATGATGGAAAAAATGCTTCTTAGCATTTTTCCCTTTAAAAAAAACTTTTGGTTTGGTAGACCTTTTTAAAAATCCATAAAATTGGAGCAATAGTCTGACAACATTATCCCCAGATACCATATGTGAGTCAGAAAGGCATGTAGACATCTTCTCCATGCTGTTCCCATTTAGTTTTAACTCTTTCCCATCCATTTCAGCTTTTTTCTCATGCCCCCAGACCCGTTTATTGGGTCCAGTAGAAAAATATTCGTCTTTCCCATTGACTTGCATTTGATTTGTTATTTTGTACGAATACACGGATATTATTTTATTACTGTCTAACATGGTACAAAAATATATACTTTCCCTCTTATGTTTTAAGTTTTCAGAAAAAAAGAAGAGAAGTGCTCCAGCGATGAATCAATCCACTGATGTATTAAAAACAGTTTTTTATTTGCTTTTTAAAAACATGAAAAAACAATGTGGGTAACACAAGTGGCAGAAATATGACCAACGCGTTTCAGCAATTAAGCCTTAATCATGCCATCATGCCATTATTAAGCAAATAAAAAACTGTTTTTAATACATCAGTGGATTGTTTCATCGCTGGAGCACATCTCTTCTTTTTTTCTGCTGATTGCTGATACCCTGGACTGGGGCGGCTCCGTGCAGAGGACTTCCACTATTACAGACCAGCATGCTGTGGTCAGCTGACTTTCCTTTTCCCCTACCCTATCTTTTGATATTAAATTTTCAGAAGAATAGTGGAAAAAAAATCCCTTATGTCTTTGCACACATAGAGACAAAAAAAACTTTTCTGATGAGTTAACCTACACCCAGTAATTTTATGAAAACTAATGATTCCTTCGACTCATACCTAGAACAGGTGCTTCTCACAAAATTAGAATATCATCAAAAGTTAATTTATTTCAGTTTTTCAACACAAAAAGTGAAACTCATATTATAAAGAGTCATTACAGACAGAGGGATCTATTTCAAGTGTTTATTTCTGTTAATAATGATGATTATGGCTTAAAGCCAATGAAAACCCAAAAGTCATTATCTCAGTAAATTAGAATACTTTGTAACACCAGCTTGAAAAATGATTTTAAAATCTGAAATGTTGGCCTACTGAAATGTATGTTCAGTAAATGCACTCAATACTTGGTTGGGGTTTCTTTTGCATCAATGCGGCGTGGCATGGAAGCGATCAGCCAGTGGCACTGCTGAGGTGATATGGAAGCCTAGGTGGCTTTGATAACAGCCCTCATCTCTTCTACATTGTTGAGTCTGGTGTCTCTCATCTTCCTCTTGACAATACCCCATAGATTCTCTATGGGGTTACGGTCAGGCAAGTTTGCTGGCCAATGAAGCAACAGTGATACTGTTGTTTTTAAGCCAGGTATTGGTACTTTTGGCAGTGTGGACAGGTGCCAAGTCCTGCTGGAGAATGAAATTTCTATTTCTAAAAAGCTTGTTACAGAGGGAAGCACGAAGTGCTCTAAAATTTCCTGGTAGACGGCTGCACTGACTTTGGTCTTGATAGAACACAGTGGACCTACATCAGCAGATGACATGGCTCCCCAAACCATCACTGATAGTGGAAACTTCACACTAGATCTCAAGCATCGTGGATTTTGTGCCTCTCCACTCTTCCTCCAGACTCTGGGAGCTTGATTTCCAAATGAAATGCAAAATTTACTTTCACCTGAAAATAACACCTTGGCCCACTGAGCAACAGTCCAGTTCTTTTTCTCCTTGGCCCAGGTAAGACGCTTCTGGCATTGTCTATTGGTCATGAGTGGCTTGACACAGTGATGGAGATGGAAATTCATTATCCAGCAGGACTTGGCACCTGTCCACACTGCCAAAAGTAACAATACCTGGTTTACAAACAACAGTATCACTGTGCTTGATTGGCCACCAAACTCGCCTGACCTTAACCCCATAGAGAATATATGGGGTATTATCAAGAGGAAGATGAGAGACACCAGAGTTAGCAATACATATCAGCTGAAGACTGCTATCAAAGCAGCCTGGGCTTCCATAACACTTCAGCAGTGCCACAGGCTTATTGCCTCCATGCCACACCACATTGAAGCACCAAGGCTAGTTTCACACTAGCATTCGGCAGAGCTGCAGAGGGTTGTGTAGTTCCTCTGTGAAGCTTCGCCCACTGCCGCACCTCCTCTGGTCAGCTTTGCCTATGACTGCATGTGGCCTGCGTACCTATCTTTAACATTGGGTACGCAGGCCGTGCGGATGTATGTGGATGTGTCCGCATGCGTCATTTTGACGATGCGGCGACCGCAACAAATTGCAACACGTTGGAGATTGGAAGGGATGTCATTTGATTGACTGATGCAGATCGGTGCACTTTATTTTGGATTTGTTTCCTGTTAGATTCATTTTGTTTTGGTAATTAATGATTGTGTGTCAATCATATTTTAGGACTCCTAATATTGATAGACTTGCCAGAGAAGGCGTAAAACTAACTCAACACATTTCTGCAGCTTCTCTATGTTCCCCAAGTAGATCAGCATTTTTGACTGGCCGATACCCTATCAGAACAGGTAATGTACACACTTGTTGATTTTGGATAAATATTTTTAGCATATTAAAGAGAAATTTTTGCTTTCTTTTCACCGTAAATGTTTCTTCTCCATCCTCTCATAAACACGTATGTTCAGGAACATAAATAAAAAGGTTACAAAGGTTGCAATCATACCTCAACCTTGGAAGCTAAGGGGAGACCATAATTTGCCTCACAGGAGGAGACTAGTATATGATAAAATTGATCAAAAAGAATTGTGTTGACATTGTCCACATTGTTGACATGTCCTCCATGGCAACTAAACTAGAGCTGTCTGTACTTCTGCATTTGGCCCCTTTGGCCTGGCATCCCAGATGTTTCTCCACAGGTGCAGACACAGACAGAAGAGAGCCCATGTACAAGAACAATACTGTTTGTATATGGTCCCTTTGCAGTGCAATAGTTCATCATAATGCACAATTCCATTTGCTTTGGAATGAGCTTTCTTATCTATTGGGTCCTTGAGCATCTGCATAAATGGTATGTTTTCCTCTGAAGCTTGAACTTACTTGTACTAGGCCCCTCTACCCCATTATGTACCGATGAATGTCTTATCAATTTTAACATATTTACCCCACATAGGCCTTATAAATAGCTATAAATAGCTCAAATTTCTGATTGGTACTCATTGTTAAAAGGTCCCCTTCAAACAATAGTGAGAAAATACCATACCTTAAATGTGCAAATAAATGTTTATTTATATACTTAATATGTGTAATTAAAAGTGACAGCCAACATGCCAACATTTCAGTCTTTTCCAGGGCTTGCACATGGCCTATATCTTACAGTTCATTCCTTGCATCTGCTATAAACCGTAAAATATAGGCCATGAGCATCGGGGTTCTCCATGAGTATTGCGTGGTGCTCAAGTCCCCATAATAAGCTCATGTGAATCATCTCAACTCTTTGTGAGCTGTAGAATTTGTGAGGAGAGAGAGGGAAAGAGAAACCATTCACCGGTTAAATGCTCGAGTTTCACATTCACTTCCATTATGCTCGCTGCTTGAGTCGAGCACATCGGATGCTCGGACATGCTTGATACAAGTACCAAGCACTCGAGCATTTCAGTGCTCTATCACTAGTACAAAAGTGCTAGTAATAATACTCATCAATTGCATCAGCTCTGCAGTGAGAACAGTGAGAGCTGACTGTCATATTTACATGTTTAACTGAGAAAGTATGTTCTCAGCTATTATAAGGGCATGTTCCTTTTTCTCCTCTATGTTGACGCTTGCTTCTGATTGGTTATCAATCATACAAGGGAAGAAGTATACACCCTTAGAGACAAAAGCTGGCTGCATTTAGCTTAACATGAATTATAACTTAAATTTTACAAGCTGATATTTCTGTCACGGAGGGGAGAAATAAAAAACAAAAAAATATTTGCTTAAATGAATTATTAATTCAGCTCTGCAGCAACTATTCCAGTTGGTGGCCAGTTTTACATGATCAGACTGGTGAAAGCTCCTTAAAGAATAACCTAAAAATATGCCTTTATCATGAAAATATTATTACTTAAAGTTATTATGATTCCTTCTACAATCTTTTGTGATATTTCTGTTTTGCCAATATTCCCACATGAATTGAATATGTGAACCAAGGCACTAAATTATTGGCACTTATGTTCTGTTGAGTATATTTTTAGGTATGACTGGCCATAGTAATGGTTATGAGGTGCTATTATGGAATGCTGCAACAGGGGGACTTCCCACCAATGAAACAACATTTGCCAAAATCTTAAAGGATCAAGGTTATTATACGGGAATCATTGGTGAGTATTTACTGATTTGGTATTTATGGCAGTTACTGGTGATGATTTAAAGGGCTTCTATGTTTTTAAAAAGTTCTCCTGAATCAAGTGTATTAAATCTACAATACATCAAACATTGCTGAACTATCTCTATATTTTGCAGGCATACATAGTGACTGTAGATGTTAGGTTCTCCTGAAATTTTTCAGATTAGAGCTAGGTCCCCAAATTGATGACTGGTTTTAAGCAGTTTTTCTTTTCATTTTGTAGCATTGTATGTTAAAGGGAAGCCGAGATCTTATTCATGCTGCACAAACTATGGGTAGCAAGAATCAGAGTCAGTAATTTCAGTTCAGTATGTTTTACTCAGAAACAATTCAGCGTTTCAGATAAAACAAGCTTTAAAAGGTGGTCATGGAAAATACAACTGAAATAAATAGTCCAAGTTTCTTGTCCTTATCAAGCATTTCCTTACTCCGCTAGACAGACTGTATGTGTATAGGGAAAGACTTTTGTATCTAGGGAAGAAGCTGCTGTCATCTGATCTCTTGGATTTCTCCCCTTAGTTGCATGGTCACTAGTGATGGGCGAGCATTAAAATGCTTGGGTACTTGTTACTCGGGTCGAGCAAATTAGAATGCTCGGGTGCTCGACCCGAGCAACGAGCCCAATGTAAGTCTATGGGAAAACTGAGCATTTTTGCCGCGATCCCCCCGGAGGTCCTTTAAGGGTCTAAAAAGTCTAAAATCGATGGGAACAGTGCTGAAATGACATGGGAAAATCATGAGAAATACAACAGGAAGCATTTCTGACTCCCAGGTCACAGCTGTGAACAATGTTGTCAGAGTATTATGCCACTTTTACAGGCACACACTAAAAAATACAAAAACAAAACCAAAATGGATTTTCCTGGGAATTATGTTAAGGAACATCCTTTCCAGGGTAATGATTTAATGTATGTAAGATAAAACAACCCAAAACAAAAATGTTCCTCCACCACTTGGGCTATGTTCACACGAAGCGTTTTTGATGCGTTTTTCAACTTTACCATTGCTATCAACCAAGACAAATGCATTCACTGGGAAATGTCATTTTAACATTTTACAACCTTATTTGGCCATGTGGTGTGTGACACATCATCAGACAAATCCTGTTTCACTTATAAAGGAGGGACTCTGAAAGTCACAAAGTCGATTTTTATAGGGCTAGCAGTCGGTCCTCACTTTTCTTAGAGAGCCATAAGCCGGCTATGCATTGTTGTTCCCATTATTAATCAGTGGGTCCCTTATACTGTTATTGCGTATGCAGTGAATGGCAGGGCTGCCCAAAATTTGGACGCACCCCAACAACCTATTGAACAGACATTATGGATGACCACATGCAAACAAAGTTCCAAGTATTCATTTGGTACTCCCATACTGTTTGCTTATGCATTGAATGCAAGGCCTGCCCTGACCCAAAGTTACACGCACCCCTATAAGCCTTTGAACACACGTACTAGATGGCCACATGAAAACAAGTTCACATTATTCATTTGGTATTCCCACACCATTTGCTTATGCATTTAATGCAAGGCCTGTTATGCCCTAAAGTTACATGCACCCCAATAAGCCTTTGAAGCCACGTACTGCGTGGCCACAGGAAAATCTAGTTTACATTATTCATTTGGTATGCCCATATTGTTTGCTTATGCATTGAATGCAAGGCCTGCCCTGCACCAAAGTTACATGCACCCCAATAAGCCTTTGAACCCATGTACTGGATGGCCACATGAAGCCAAAGTTCCCATTATTTTGATTTTTTTAAGTCACCTAAAGTTTGCCCATGAAGTGAATACAAGGTCTGCCCAAAATACTGTGTAATTTTTGGAAAGGGCATCATAAACACCCTTGAAAAAAATTACTTGGCTGTTGCATCACGGAACATGTTCACCCTGGTGATCTAGTGGTAGTGTCGGAAGAGACGTGGAGGATGGACTTTGTAATTTTTTTTCCCAGTTTAACCCCTTCCTAACATGAGACGTACTATCCCGTCCATGGGACCCGGGCCCCTATGCCCATGGATGGGATAGTACGTCTACCGCGATCAGCGGCGCCCACATGGTGAGCGCCGCTGATCGCGGCCGGGTGTCAGCTGATCATCACAGCTGACACCCGGCACAATGTGTCAGGGGCGGTCACGGACCGCCCCCGACACGTTAACCCCTTGCACACCGCGATCAAACACGATCGCGGTGTACCGGGAGTTAAAGGGAAGCATCGGCAGGGAGGGGGCTCCCTCCGTGCTTCCCTGAGCCCCCCACGGCAGCGCAATGTGCAGCGCTGCTGCGGGGGGCTCCTTTCCTCCAGGCCCCCGAATCCAAGATGGCGACGGGGCCTTCGGGGGCCTGCAGGAAGCTGGCTTCCTCAGTGCCTGCAAAGTGCAGGCAAGAGGAAGTCTTCTTCAATGCCTGTGACAGATTGCTGATCTGTCACAGTGATCTGTGATGTGACAGATCAGCGATCTGTCACAGGACAGTGATGTCCCACCTGGGACTATGTAATAAAGTAAAAAAAAAATAAAAAAAAGTGTAAAAATAATTAAAAAAAATCGCCAAATAAATTAGTAAAAAAAAAAAAATATTCCCCAATAAATTCATTTTTTGAAAATAAAAAAACCCCAAAACAATAAAAGTACACATATTAGGTATCGCCGCGTCCATAACGACTCGCCCTATAAAACTGTCCCATTAGTTAACCCCTTTAGCGAACCCCTTAAAAAATAAAAATAAAAAACGAAGCAAAAAATAATGATTTATTATCATACCGCCAAACAAAAAGTGTAATAATGCGCGATCAAAAAGACGCATATAAATATCCATGGTACCGCTGAAAACGTCATCTTGTCCCGCAAAAAACGAGCCACCACACAGCATCATCAGCGAAAAATAAAAAAGTTATAGCTCGCAGAATAAAGCGATGCAAAAATAATTATTTTTTATATAAAATAGTTTTCATTGCATAAAACCGACAAAACATAAAAAAACGACCTAAATGAGGTATCGCTGTAACCGTACTGACCCGAAGAATAAAACCGCTTTATCAATTTTACCGCACGCGGAACGGTGTAAACGCACTCCCCCAAAAGAAATTCTTGAAACGCTGGTTTTTGTTCATTCTGCGTTCCAAAAATCAGAATAAAAAGCGATCAAAAAATGTCACGTGCCCGAAAATGGTACCAATAAAAATGTCAACTCGTCCCACAAAAAATAAGACCTCACATGACTCGGTGGGTCAAAATACGGAAAAATTATAGCTCTCAATATGTGGTGATGCAAAAACTATTTTTACAATAAAAAGCGTCTTTCAGCGTGCGACAGCTGCCAAAAATAAAAACCGCCATAAATAGTAAATCAAACCCCCCCGTTATCACCCCCTTAGTTAGGGAAAAATAATAAAATTAAAAAACGTATTTATTTCCATTTTTCCATTAGGGTTAGGGTTAGGGCTAGGGTTAGGGCTAGGGTTAGGGTTAGGGTTAGGGCTAGGGTTAGGGCTAAGGTTAGGGTTAGGGCTAGGGCTAGGGCTGAGATTAGGGTTAGGGGTGTGTTGGGGTTCGGGTTGGAGTTAGAATTGGGGGTTTCCACTGTTTGGGCACATCAGGGGCTCTCCAAATGCAACATTGCTTCTGATCTCAATTCCAGCCAATTCTGAGTTGAAAAAGTCATATGGTGCTCCTTCCCTTCCAAGCTCTGCCATGCGCACAAACAGTGCTTTACCCCCACATGTAGGGTATCAGCCTACTCAGGACAAATTGCAAAACAATTTTTGGGGTCCAATTTCTCCTGTTACCATTAGGAAAATAAAAAATTGGGGGCAAAAATATCATTTTTGTGGAAAAAAATGATTTTTTTATTTTCACGTCCGAGCGTTATAAACTTCTGTGAAGCACTTGGGGGTTCAAAGTGCTCACCACACATCTAGATAAGTTCCGTGGGGGGGTCTAGTGTCCAAAATGGGATCACTTGTGGGGAGTTTCAATAGTTTAGGTACATCAGGGGCTCTCCAAACGCACATGACACCCGCAGACCATTCCATCAAAGTCTGCATTCCAAAATGGCACTGCTTCCCTTCGGAGCCCCGACATGTGTCCATACAGTAGTTTTCTCCCACATATGGGGTGTCAGCGTACTCATGACAAATTGGACAACAACTTTTGGGTCCAATTTCTCCTGTTACCCTTGGGAAAATGAAAAAATTGGGGACTAATTGATCATGTTTGTGGAAAAAATACGATTTTTTTATTTTCATGCCCGGGCATTATAAACTTCTGTGAAGCTCTTGGGGGTTCAAAGTGCTCACCACACATCTAGATAAGTTCCTTAGGGGTTCTCGTTTCCAAAATGGGGTCATTTGTGGGTGTTTCCACTGTTTAGGTACATTAGGGGCTCTCCAAAGGCAACATGACACCCGCAGACCATTCCATCAAAGTCTGCATTCCAAAACGTCACTACTTCCCTTCCGAGCCCTGACGTGTGTCCATACAGTAGTTTTCTCCCACATATAGGGTGTCAGCATACTCAGGACAAATTGTATAACAACTTTTGGGGTTCAATTTCTCCTGTTACCCTTGGGAAAATAAAAAAATTGGGGACTAATTGATCATGTTTGTGGAAAAAATACGATTTTTTTATTTTCATGCCCTGGCATTATAAACTTCTGTGAAGCCCTTGGGGGTTCAAAGTGCTCACCTCACATCTAGATAAGTTCCTTAGGGGGTCTAGTTTTCAAAATGGGGTAATTTGTGGGGGGTTTTCACTGTTTAGGTACATTAGGGGCTCTCCAAAGGCAACATGACACCCGCAGACCATTCCATCAATGTCTGCATTCCAAAACGTCACTACTTCCCTTCCGAGCCCTGACGTGTGTCCATACAGTAGTTTTCTCCCACATATGGGGTGTCAGCATACTCAGGACAAATTGGACAACAACTTTTGGGGTCTAATTTCTCCTGTTACCCTTGGGAAAATAAAAAAAATGGTGACTAAAAGATCATGTTTGTGGAAAAAATACAAATTTTTTATTTTCACGCCCGGGCGTTATAAACTTCTGTGAAGCACTGGGGGGTTCAAAGTGCTCACCACACATCTAGATAAGTTCCTTAGGGGGTCTAGTTTCCAAAATGGTGTCATTTGTGGGGGGTTTCCACTGTTTAGGTACATCAGGGGTTTTCCAATCGCGACATGGTGTGCGATCTCAATTCCAGCCAAAAACGTCAAATGGCGCTGCTTCCCTTCCGAGCTCTGCCATGCGCCCAAATAGTGGTTTACCCCCACATGTGGGGTATCAGCGTACTCAGGACAAATTGCACAATAACTTTTAGGGTGCTGTTACCCTTGGAAAAATAAGAATTGAGGGTGAAAAGATCATTTTTGTGGAAAAAATATGATTTTTTAATTGTACGGCTTTATGTTATAAACTTCTGTGAAGCCCTTGGGGGTTCAAAGTTCTCACCACACATCTAGATAAGTTCCTTAGGGGGTCTAGTTTCCAAAATGGTGTCATTTGTCGGGGGTTTCCATTGTTTTGGTAAATTAGGGGTTTTCCAATCGCGACATGATGTCCGATCTCAATTCCAGCCAAAAACGTCAAATGGCGCTGCTTCCCTTCCGAGCTCTGCCATGCTCCCAAATAGTGGTTTACCCCACATGTGGGGTATCAGCATACTCAGGACAAATTGCACAATAACTTTTAGGGTCCTGTTACCCTTTGGAAAATAAAAATGGGGTGAAAAGATCATTTTTGTGGAAAAAATATGATTTTTTAATTGTACCGCTGTACGTTATAAACTTCTGGAAAGCCCTTGTGGGTTCAAAGTTCTCACCACATATCTAGATAAGTTCCTTGGGGGGTCTAGTTTCCAAAATGGGGTCACTTGTAGGGGGTTTCCACTGTTTAGGTACATCAGGGACTCTCCAAACGTGACATGGCGTCCGATCTGAATTCCAGCCAATTTTGCATTGAAAAAGTCAAACGGCGCTCCTTCCATTCTGAGCTCTGCCATGCGCCGAAACAGTCGTTCCCCCCCACAAATCAGGTATCAGCGTACTCAGGACAAATTGCACAATAACTTTTGCAGTCCAATTTCTCCTGTTACCCTTGGTAAAATAAAAAAAATTGAACCTGAAGTATTTTTTTTGTGAAAAAAAGTTAGATGTTCATTTTTTTTAAATATTACAAAAAATTCCTGTGACGCACCTAAAGGGTTAATAAACTTCTTGAATGTGGTTTTGAGCACCTTAAGGGGTGCAGTTTTTAGAATGGTGTCACTTTTGGGTATTTTCTATCATATAGACCCCTCAAAGTGGCTTCAGATGTGATGTGGTCCTAAAAATAAAATGGTGTTGTAAAAATGAGAAATCGCTGGTCAAATTTTAACCCTTATAACTTCCTAACAAAAAAAAATTTTGGTTCCAAAATTGTGCTGATGTAAAGTAAACATGTGGGAAATGTTAGTTATCAAGTTTTTTGTGTGCCGTATCTCTGTGATTTAAGGGCATAAAAATTCAAAGTTGGAAAATTGCGAAATTTTCAAAATTTTTGCCAAATTTCCGTTTTTTTCACAAATAAACGCAAGTTATTTGAATGAAATTTTACCACTATCATGAAGTACAATATGTCACGAGAAAACATTGTCAGAATCACCGGGATCCATGGAAGCGTTCCAGAGTTATGACCTCATAAAGGTACAGTGGTCAGAATTGTAAAAATTGGCCCGGTCATGAACGTGCAAACCACCCTTGGGGGTGAAGGGGTTAAAGGAGCGGGTCTCCTATACTTGTAATGCCAATACACTAAGTGAATGGTCTGAAAAACATTTCCCCCTGGGGGTACACATCAACCTACTGTGGAAATATTTTTGTACGTCCATCATAAACACCCTTGCAAAAAAGTATAGTGGCTGTTGCATCACGGAACACGTTCACCCTCGTGTTTTAGTAATGATGTCTGAAGAGATGTGGAGGATGGCCTCCGAAAAATGTTTTCCCAGTTTAAAGGAGCAGGTCTCCTCTACTTGTAATGCCATACAATAAGTGTATGGGCTTAAAAACCTTTTCTCCTGGGGGGGTACACCTTAACATACTGTGTAAACATTTTTAGAACAGGCATCATAAACACCCTTGAAAAAAATTACTTGGCTGTTGCATTACCGAACATGTTCACGCTGGTGATCTAGTGGTGGTGTTGGAAGAGACGTGGAGGATGGCCTCTGAAAAATGTTTTTCCAGTTTAAAGGAGCAGATCTCCTATACTTGTAATGCCCATACACTTAAGTGTATGGTCTGAAAAACATTTTCCCCTGGGGGGTACACATTAACCTACTGTATAAATATTTTTTTTACGGCCATCACAAACACCCTTGCAAAAAATATAGTAGCTGTTGCATCACGGAACACGTTCACCCTCATGTTCTAGTGGTGGTGTCTGAAGAGAAGTGGAGGATGGCCTCCGAAAATATGGACTGTCAAATATTTCCCCCTTGGGGGCACACATCAACATACTGTGTTAACTTTTTTAACCCCTTCACGACCTTTGACGCCACATAGGCGTCAAGAAAAGTCGTGCCAAAATGACCCATGACGCCTATGTAGGGTCATGACTTTAAAGCCCCCCTGCAGATTGGGTGACCGGGGTCACTGAAAGGTCACCCGACACGCAGATACAGGGGGCTTTGTTCTTCACCACAGGGGGTGTGGCTTCACCCCCACATGGCTACGATCGCTCTGATTGGCTGTTAAAAGTGAAACAGCCAATCAGTGCGATAGTAATATTTCATTAATGAAAATTGATGAAATATTACAATCCAGCCTTGGCCGATGCTGAAATAGCATCGAACATGGCTGGAAACACTAAGCTAACCCCCCCGTCGACTGATGGTGCCAATCGGGCGCCTTCACCGACTGACGGCGGCGATCGGCCGCCGCTGTCACAATCTGCCCCCCTCCCCCTTCCCTCCGCTCCCCCCCACCTTCCGATCCTCCCACGATACTCACTAACCCCCCCTGGCTGTCCCAGCGTCCCGCCATCCCGGTCCATGGGCGCTGCCATCTTGGAAAATGGCGGGCGCATGCGCAGTGCGCCCGCCGGCATTTCCCGGTGGCAGATTCATTTTTTTATTTTGATCACTGTGATAAACTCTTGCAGTGATCAAAATAAAAAAAAAGTAAATCACCGCCCCCCTTATCACCCCCCATAGGGACAAATAATAAAATATTTTTATTTTTCAATTAGGGTTAGAAATAGGGTTAGGGTTAGAAATAGGGCTAGGGTTAGGGTTAGGGTTATGGCTAGGGTTATGGCTAGGGTTAGGGCTAGGGCTAGGGTTAGGGCTAGGGTTAGGGCTAGGGCTAGGGTTAGGGCTAGGGTTAGGGCTAGGGTTAGGGTTAGGGCTAGAGTTAGGGGTGGGTTGGGGTTGGGATTAGGGTTAGGTTTGTGATTAGAGTTAGAGTTGGTATTAGGGTTAGGGGTGTGTTGGGTTTATGAATAGGGTTGGGATTAGGGTTAGGGGTGTGTTGGGGTTAGGGTTGGAGATAGAATTGAGGGGTTTCCACTGTTTAGGCACATCAGGGGGTCTCGAAACACGACATGGCGCCACCATTTATTCCAGCCAATTTTGCGTTCAAAACGTTGAACAGTGCTGCCTCCATTCCGAGCCCCGACATGTGCCCAAACAGTGATTTACCCCCACATATGGGGTATCAGTGTACTCAGGAAAAATTCCACAAGAACTTTGGGGGTCTAATTTCTTCTGTTACCCTTGAGAAAATTAAAAATTGGGGGCTAAAAAATATTTTTTGTGGAGAAAAAATTATTTTTTATTTTCACGGCTCTGCATTATAAACTTCTGTGAAGCACTTGGGTGTTCAACGTGCTCACCACGCATCTAGATTCGTTCCTTGTGTGGTCTAGTTTCCAAAATGGGGTCACTTGTGGGGGGTTTCCGCTGTTTAGGTACATCAGGGGCTCTGCAAACATAACATGATGCCCACAGACCATTCCATCAAGTCGACATTTCAAAATATCACTACTTCCCTTCCGAGCCCCAACGTGTGCCCAAACAGTGGTCCCCCCACTTATGGGGTACAAGTGTACTCAGGACGAACTGGACAACAACTTTTGGGGTCCAAATTATCTTATTACCCTTGTGAAAATAAAAAATAGTGGGCTAAAAATCATTTTTTGAGGGAAAAAAATATTTTTATTTTCACGGTTCTGCGTTATACACTTCTGTGAAGCACTTGGGGGTTCAACATGCTCACCACACATCTAGATAAGCTCCATAGGGGGTCTAGTTTCCAAAATGGGGTCATTTGTGGGGGGTTTCTACTGTTTCGGTACATCAGGGGCTTTGCAAACGTAACATGACGCCCGCAGACCATTCCATCAAGTCGACATTTCAAAACGTCACTACTTCCCTTCCGAGCCCGAACGTGTGCCCAAACAGTGGTCCCCCCCACTTATGGGGTACCAGCGTACTCAGGACAAACTGGACAACAACTTTTGGGGTCCAATTTTTCTTATTACCCTTGTGAAAATAAAAAATAGTGGGCTAAAAATCATTTTTTGAGGGAAAAAAAATATTTTTTATTTTCACGGTTCTGCGTTATAAACTTCTGTGATGCACTTGGGGGTTCAGAGTGCTCACCACACATCTAGATAAGCTCCTTAGGGGGTCTAGTTTCCAAAATGGGGTCATTTGTGGTGGGTTTCTGCTGTTTCGGTACATCAGGGGCTTTGCAAACGTAACATGACGCCCGCAGACCATTCCATCAAGTCGACATTTCAAAACGTCACTACTTCCCTTCCGAGCCCCAACGTGTGCCCAAACAGTGGTTCCCCCATTTATGGGGTACAAGCGTACTCAGGACGAACTGGACAACAACTTTTGGGGTCCAATTTATCTTATTACCCTTGTGAAAATAAAAAATAGTGGGCTAAAAATAATTTTTTGAGGGAAAAAAAAATTTTTATTTTCACGGTTCTGCATTATACACTTCTGTGAAGCACTTGGGGGTTCAACGTGCTCACCACACATCTAGATAAGCTCCTTAGGGGGTCTAGTTTCCAAAATGGGGTCATTTGTGGGGGTTTCCACTGTTTCGGTACATCAGGGGCTCTGCAAACGTAACATGACGCCCGCAGACCATTCCATCAAGTCGACATTTCAAAACGTCACTACTTCCCTTCCGAGCCCCAACGCGTCCCCAAACAGTGGTCCCCCCACTTATGGGGTACCAGCGTACTCAGGACAAACTGGACAACAACTTTTGGGGTCTAATTTTTCTTATTACCCTTGTGAAAATAAAAAATAGTGGGCTAAAAATCATTTTTTGAGGGAAAAAAAAATATTTTTTATTTTCACGGTTCTGCGTTATAAACTTCTGTGAAGCACTTGGGGGTTCAGAGTGCTCACCACACATCTAGATAAGCTCCTTAGGGGGTCTAGTTTCCAAAATGCGGTCACTTGTGGGGGAACTCCAATGTTTAGGCACACAGGGGCTCTCCAAACACGACATGGTGTCCGCTAATGATTGGAGCTAATTTTCCATTCAAAAAGTCAAATGGCGCTCCTTCCTTTCCAGGCCCTGCCGTGCACCCAAACAGTGGTTTATGACCACATTTAAGGTATCAGTGTACTCAGGAGAAATTGCCCAATAAATTTTAGGATCCATTTTATCCTGTTGCCCATGTGAAAATGAAAAAACTGAGGTTAAAAGAAAATTTTTGTGAAAAAAAGTACTTTTTTTTTACGGATCAATTTGTGAAGCACCTGGGGGTTCAAATTGCTCATTATGCATCTAGATAAGTTCCTTGGAGGGTCTAGTTTCCAAAATGGGGTTACTTGTGGGGGAGCTCCAATGTTTAGGCGCACAGAGGCTCTCCAAATGCGACATGGCAAACGCTAAATATTCCAGCATATTTTCCATTCAAAAAGTCTAATGGAGTTCCTTCCCTTCTGAGCCCTGCCGTGCGCCCAAACAGTGGTTTGTGACCGCATATGAGGTATCGATGTACTCAGGAGAATTTGCCCAACAAATTTTATGATTCATTTTTATCCTGTTACCCACGTGAAAATGAAAAAATTGATGTTAAAAGAAAATTTTTGTTGGAAAAATTAAAACGTCCATTTTTCCTTCCACGTTGCTTTAGTTCCTGTGAAGCACCTGAAGGGTTAATAATCTTCTTGAATGTAGTTTTGAGTAGCTTGAGGGGTGCAGTTTTTAGAATGGTGTCACTTTTGTGTATTTTCTGCTATATAGACCCCTCAAAGTGACTTCAAATTTGAGGTGGTCCCTAAAAAAAATGGTTTTGTAAATTTTGTTGTAAAAATGAGAGATCGCTGGTCAAATTTTAAGCCTTATAACTCCCTAACAAAAAAAATGTTGTTTCCAAAATTGTGCTGATGTAAAGTAGACATGTGGAAAATGTTATTTATTAACTATTTTGTGTCACATACCTCTCTGGTTTAACAGAATAAAAATTCAAAATTTGAAAGTTGCAAAATTTTCAAAATTTTTGCCAAATTTCCATTTTTTCACAAATAAACACAAAAATTATCGACCTAAATTTACCACTAACATGAAGCCCAATATGTCACGAAAAAACAATCTCAGAATCGCTAGGATCCGTTGAAGCGTTCCTGAGTTATTACCTCATAAAGGGACACTGGTCAGAATTGCAAAAAATGGCCAGGTCATTAAGGTCAAAATAGGCTGGGTCATGAAGGGGTTAAAGGGCATCAAAGCAAACTTTTTACACAATAAGTTGGTTGTTGCATAACGGACCACGGTCACCATGGTGATCTATTGATGGAGGATGAGGAGAATGAGGAGGAGAAGGATAACACCAAATAGCCAAAATTAGGAAGCGTATAACCATGTGTGGGTGTGAAGAGGTGCATGGGAATACACCTCCCAAAAAAAGACACTGTATTGGAGGTTATGTCATTCGGTGGTGTAGAGAATCCAGCCCTTGTTCATTTTTATAAGAGTCAGCCTGTCAGCATTTTCAGTTGACAGGCGGATGCGCTTATGAGTTATAATTCTGCCAGAGGCACTAAAAACACGCTCTGACAAAATGCTAGCAGCAGGGCAGGCCAGAACCCCCAAGGCGTAGAGAGCCAGTTCATGCCACATGTCCAGCTTGGATACGCAATAATAAAAGGCACAGAGGAATCACGGAGGATGTTGGTACGGTCAGCCTGGTACTCCGTCAGCATCTTCCCAAACTTTGCACTCCTTGTGAGAGCACCCTACGTCTCTGGGCCAAGGTGATGGGAGGGTCTGAGAAAACTCGCCCAGAACTTTTCCAGTGTTCCCCTGCCTCTGCTGGATTGGAGTTGTGTCTGTCTTGCATCTACTGCTTGGTTGTCCAACGAACTGTGACCTCTGCCACCAGCATTTTCAGATGTGAATTTTTTTAATAATTCTGCAACATTGGCCCTCTGGTACTCATATGTGCTCATTTCAGAGTTGGAGGCTGAAGAGGAGGAGGAGGTGCAGGAGCTGTGCTGTAGGCAGTGGGGGCAACCCTGATTGACTTAGGGCCCACAATCCTTGGCGTCGAGAGGACGTGTTCCATCCCAATGTCCGACTGGGTCCCGGCTTCCACTATATTAACCCAGTGTGCCGTCGGCGACATATACTGTCCGTGCCCATAAGCACTTGTCCACATTTCTGTGGCTACATGGACTTTCCCAGTAACAGAATTGTTGAGAGCATGGGTAATGTTGTGGAACACGTGCTTGTGTAATGCCGGGACAGCACAATGGGAGGAATGTTGGCGGCTGAGAACCGAGTTCCTTGGGATGGCCGCCGCCATCAGGTTGCGGAAAGCTTTGGTGTCTACGAGCCTAAAAGTCAACATTTCGAGCACAAGCAGACGAGAAATGTGTGAATTTATAACTGTGGCCAGTAGGGCGTTGACTGCATATTTCTGCTTGCGTTCCAATGACTGGGGAATGGATAACTGAAGGCTGCACTGGAACAAGGACGTGTACATGCTTGATGGTGGTAGTTGAGTGTGTGCAACGACAGGTGCAGGGCAGAAGGCATCTTCACATGCATCATGGACAGTGGATTGACTTGCATGCACAACAGCGGAAGAAGCATTGATGTCACCTGCAGACAGTGCTCCTGGGCCCTGGGGTTCAGCCCACAAAGTCGGGTGCTTTGCTGCCATGTGCCTGATCATGCTGGTGGTGGTCAGGCTGGTAGTTTTGCTACCCCTGCTGATGAGGGCATGGCAGGTGGTGCAAATGGCTTGTTTGGGGTTATTGGCAGAGTCTTTAAAAAATAACCAGACTCGGGAAGACCTATCAGTTGTACTGCCAACTTCCGTCGTGTTGGTGCTACTAGAAACGGTTGCCCACCTTCTGTCTGCGGCCACCACACTGCTTCTTCTTGCCTGTTGGGGTGCTATGCCTCCCTCCCCCTGTGTGCTGCCGTCCTCGCTCTACATGTTCTCCTGACAGGTTGGGTCAGTTACTATATCATCCACCACCCTGTCTACCACTTCCGCACCCTGGTCCTCCTCCTGACTTTCTGGCAATTGTGTTTCATCATCGTCCACCTCTTGTAACATGTTCCCACCATCACCTTCATGTGAACATGGCTGCTCAAATATTTGGGTATCGCAACATGCAATCTCATATTGCCCTGCTTCAAGTGGACCAGGCCAGAGGCCCGAATCTATAAATGGAAAAATGAACAGCTCTTCAGAGTGTCCAAATGTGGGATCAGTTGTCTCCGGGCATTCAACATGGCAGGAGGAAGGAGGATCAGGGTGAGGAATATGCGGTCCAGACTCCCGACTACTCAGACCTGACCGTGTGGAAAGCAGGGTGCTGGTGGTGGTGGCAAAGTGACTGGAAGCATTATCTGCTATCCAACCAAAAACCTTTTGACACTGCTCTGGTTTCAATACTGGTGCTCTGCGCTCCCCAAGTAATTCAAACAGGAAGATTGGGTGAGAACATGTGGGTGTTTGTTGTGGCACAATTTCATCTTGCCCACGGCCTCAGCCTTTGCATGCACTATCACCATCACATCTACTTCCCTTGCCACCAGCCTCGCCCATTTTAAATGGACTGCAATATTTTCCATGTTCTCTACAATGGCTAAATTGGAAGCGAACTTATATGTGATCCTTGTGCGGGAAAATGAAAAGTTTAAAATATCTGGACTGTAGGTAAATTACTTTTAGTTTTTAGCAAACTAATGTCAATAACTAATGTAAAAGACAGTTGAATGGAGGCCTGAAATGCAACAATTTGTAGCCCACAGATAGATGAGGCGTCTTACGGAGACACCACACTGTTCAATATGTGGCCTGCATTTTTTGTTTTTACGCAAAATAGTGTGTAGAACACACAGCAAAAACAGTTGAATGGAGGCCTCAAATGCCACAATTTGTAGCCCACAGAGAGATGAGAAGTAAGACAGAGATAACACACTGTTCAATATGTGGCCTATATTTTTATTTTTACCGCAAAATAGTGTATAGAACTAGGGTCACAGACAGTAAAAACAGTTGAATAGAGGTCTCAAATGCTACAATTTGTAGCCCACAGATAGATGAGACATCTGATGGAGAAAGCCCACTTTCAAATATCTGGCCTGTATTTTTTTTTTTTGCCCAGCTAAATTGTGTCAACAATTAGGCTATGACACAACAAAAAAAAATTCTATGGAGGCTTGAAATGGCACAATTTTGAGCTCAATGATATGCGATCCGTGTGGTGGACAAAACCCAGTGTAAAATATGTTCCCTGTAGCTATTTTTTTGGCAGCTAAATATTTTTTGGGCAGCAAAATAGTGTAAAGAAATTATAGACGACACTCCACAAAAATTTTACAGTACCACAAAAATGGCAGAATTTTCTGTGCACTCAGATGTGTTGGCTGGAACGGGAAAACCCTTTGAAAATAGCTGGATTTTCATGCTGTATTATGAAAAGTATTTGTCTGTATTCTGCAGTGTCAACGAGTAAATGGAGAAAAAAAGGGGGCTCTGGATAGCTTTGAAATAAAATAATCAGGATTAAGATGCAAAAAAAATATATTCCTGCCCACTGATGCCTGGGGCTATGTATATACGGTCAATATATGTAATAGGCAGCAGCAGACAGTAAAGGAACGGACCCTCTTGATAGTATGCTGCTGCAATGCAGGTGGGTGCAGGCTCCACTTGATGGCAGTAGAGTGGAGGCAGGACTGCCCCTAAACAGAGCAAGCCTGCAGTGCAGTAGTGAGGCTACCAGGAGTGGCAGCAGAATAGTTAAACAAGCCAGGTCAAATCCTAGACTGTAGCGCAGTACAAAAGGAGAAAGCAAACTCACGATCAGAGACAAGCCAGTGAATCAATAACAGTCAGGAGTGGATAAGCCAAAAAACAACAGGCAGAAGGAGGTCGGGAGACAAGCCAAGTCAAAACCAGGAAGTCACGTATAGAAAGAACACCGTGAGCACAACTCAAGATGGTGCTAAGGTTAGGTTCCCAAACCGTTAAAGCAACAAATATGAACCTAGCACTCAAGTTAAAGGTATTTGTAAGGCGGTTTATTGTAGTACACGAAAAAAGACGTTTCGGTCAATGTGACCTTCTTCAGTTGCGTGTGGTATATAGATTGTGTAGAGCTTATGGGCATCGATCAGAAAGGACGATGGTGCTTTAGGCATTGAGGAGAATTATCTCTCTAAGGTAATGAGCTTGTCAGTATATAGGAGAGGGGCATACGTGCCTCCAGATGCGGTGTCCAGGCACGTATGCCCCTCTCCTATATACTGACAAGCTCATTACCTTAGAGAGATCATTCTCCTCAATGCCTAAAGCACCATCGTCCTTTCTGATAGATGCCCATAAGCTCTACACAATCTATATACCACACGTAACTGAAGAAGGTCACATTGACCAAAACGTCTTTTTTCGTGTACTACAATAAACCGCCTTACAAATACCTTTAAGTTGAGTGCTAGGTTCATATTCTATCCAATGCCTAAAGCACCATCGTCCTTTGTGATAGATGCCCATAAGCTCTACACAATCTATATACCACATGTAACTGAAGAAGGTCACAATGACCGAAACGTCTTTTTTCGTGTACTACAATAAACCGCCTTACAAAACCAGGAAGTCGACACACTAAAGGGAAACACTGAGTCAAGATGGGAATAGGGAAAAACAGAGACACAGGTTCAGACAGCAAACGCAGTGTCGCGTCCGTCTGCGGGTCTGGGCTGCAGACAGACAGCGCCCCGAGTAGCACCGACACCCTTAACCCCTATACAGGGATCTGGATTTACTGCAGAGCCCAGGAAGCGCTGTCTGAACAGGAGCAGAGTGCCAGAGCAGAACGGTCGCAATAGAACAGCAGGAAGGGAGCCAAAAAATGGAGTCGGAAACCAGGCGAGCAGTGGAGGTACAGAAACGGCAGGCAGAGGCAGAGTCGAGAGTCCAGGCAGAGGTCAAAAACCGGGAGAGTAGCGGCGGTACAAAATCGTCAGGCAGAGGCAGAGTCGAGAGTCCAGGCAGAGGTCAAAAACCGGGAGAGTAGCGGAGGTACAAAATCGTCAGGCAGTAGAGCGGGTCAGGAATCCAGGCCAAGGTCAGCGTCAGTAATCAGGAGAAATGCAAGGTACAAAAACGGCAGGCAACAGAGTAGTCAGAAGTTCAGGCTGAGGTCGGAGTTAACGATAGGCAATCACAAGTAACACGTAGGGGAACTAAGAATATATCCGGCGGCTTGCAAGCCCAGTCCCAAGGTATTTGAGGGATCAGGTCGTCCCTCACAGGCTCCCGGGCTGGTGATGTCATCAGGACCGCCCCCAGGACCAGACCTGATGATGATGTACCAGCCCCTTCATGACTGACAGAGGAGCGGAGTCTGCGTCCAGTAGACGCCTGCGCAGAAGCCCTTTCATTGTTGCCGCCCTCACTCGGGCGCGAGCCACGACGCCTCCTAGTGGTTGAGGGCGGAACAGCAGGCCCCGAGATCGACGACGACATGTCAGTTCGGCGTCTCCTGGTGGCCGAGGCCTGGACAGCAGGCCCCGATCCCGAGGGTGGCGTGACAGTCCGTCGCCTCCTAGTGGCTGAGGGCGGAACAGCGGGCCCCGAGTCTGACGGCGACGTGACACGCAGCAGGACAAATCAGAGCAATCAGAGTCAGCTACAGCAGCACTAGGAAAAAACTATAACTGACATCGCCTGCAGGAAGCAGCTGCGATAAATAGCCAACCTGAACCCAGAAAGAGGCTGGGAAAGGTTAACTCTTGACATGACCAAACCGGGAAAAAGGGAAAACAGGACTCAAAACCCAGTCTGGATCATGACACTTGATGTATGTAATGAAGTATGCCACATACAATGCCTGCCTGCTGCTGATATCTATATGCCCACAGACATTCCCTGCCTAAGTAACACTACAATCTATATACCCCGTAATTAGCCCTTAGAAGGACTGTTGATTAAACTGGATTTGTTTATTCTATTATGGTATAACCACACTTATAAATCCATTAATCTGACCCTATCTCGGCAGCAAATCTCCCCACACTGTCTGATTCCGGAGGTGACTGTGATGAGCAGGGCAGCAGCCAGTCTCATATAAACCTGATGACGTGGTGAGGCCAGCCAATCACTGTAATACCACAACCAAGCTGGCTGCTGCATTGCAGTGCTTGGCAGACAATCCCTGCACGTTGATTGGTGTCCTAAAGAGTGCCAAACATGCAGGGCAGGGACCCGAACTCCCGCCGAGCAAACCCGGAAAAGCACGGCGCTCGCTGAGTACCACGAGTACAGCGATGCTCGGGCGAGTACCGAGCATTACCAAGTATGCTCACTTATCACTAATGGTCACCCTTTTATAGGGTTATCCAAGACTATTTTATTTATTTACTATGAGCCAAAAAGCTAACAAGCAGGTAATTGTTAATAGAGTTAATTACCTGCCTGTTCTGTCCAACTCCGGCTTAGAAAGTGGTCAGCAACTACTCATGCTGGTGATTCAACTGCTCCAAGTCAACAGATCAGCTCTTCTTCTGGGGTCATGATGACTACAGATGTCATGATGATAGACAGCAGGCTCGTCAGCAGTCACGCCCTGTCATCAGAGAAGAGAAGCCTCTACTCTGTTGACATGAGGTCAACAAAAGCCTTGGATCGCGAGCATAAGCTGTCTGTGGCAGCTCTCTTCCAGCAGATATCGGCACCAGGTCTAAAGGGCATGTCACACTAAGCGATATCGCTAGCAATATCGCTATAACTAGTGACGTTATAGCGATATTGCTAGCGATATCGCTGTGTCTGATACTTACCTACGACCGGCTCCCCCCGCTGCTTATCGCTGATCGCGCGAGAACGTCCTGGACCGTTTCTCGTCGTCAGCTTCCTGCTGGGCTTCCTGCTGTAACGACGAGCGACGCGTGGAGCCGGGCAGGAGGACGCAGGATCGCCTGGTGTGACAGGTAAGTAGCGACCCCTGTCCCCAGCATTGTTGCTGGTGAGATCTGCCTGTGTGGCAGCTCACTAGCGACCACTTAGCGATGTACCAGCGATCCTGACAGCGTCATATCGCTGGTCGGGATCGCTGGTACATCGCTAAGTGTGACAGTACCTTAACAGGCAGTTAGTTATCACCTGTCTATTATCACCTAGGCCCATAGTAAAAAAAAATTAAATAGCCTGGAATAACCCATTTAAATGTATGTTTTCTTTCAAATGCTACAGTGTTTCCAAGTTTATACATAGCTAGTGATGGAGCCAGAGTCTGATTCGTGCTGCCTGTTGCTTGGGCAATATAAATCAAATGTCAGGTTCCCATTACTGTAAATTTGTGTGATATGTTGTAATTGTATTAAAAAAATTTCAAGCCTGTTGAATAGTGCTAAAACTGCTTTGACTCTCTGACTTAATTGTTAATCTGTGTTCACCAATTAATTTGGATTTAAGGCTTTGTGCAATAGGACATATATCACCTATATATAGATAGATAATAAACATATGATTATTGGGGATCCAGTTGCTGAGAATCCCACTGTCTCAAGAACTAGGAACTTAAAGTCCTGTGCGTGTGAATGGAAAAGTAGAGACCCGTTGTGACTACCATACTTATGGGCAGTGGATGGAACAATAGTCGCCCATGTTCACTGGTGCTCTAGTCACAAAGTGGAGTTTGGAGATCTCAAAAATGTATCATCTATCCGCTGTATAGGCGATTTATGTGGTTTATGGGACAACCCCTTTATCAGTATGTAATACTGAATTTCAGCAGATAACAATGGCAGCTTAATTAAAAGAAGTGATTTACCAGTTGATACAACTACTTAAAAGACCAGATGACCTAAGCTGTAGGATGAATATATAGTAAATGAGCTAAGTTTGATCTTAGGGCACTTATCTATTACAGTTTTACATCTGAAACAAATTATTAATTTTGTCTTATTGTGATTTTCAGGTTGATGCCCAAATTATATTTATAGGTGTAAAATGAATGTACAATTAACACATGAATTTCTGTTTTTATTTTAAACAGGTAAATGGCATCTTGGGGTAAACTGTAACTCCAGGGATGATTTTTGCCACCATCCTTTAAACCATGGCTTTGATTATTTTTACGGTACACCCTTCACACTTTTTAATGACTGTGAAGTCTCAAGGCCAAGTGAGGTTCACACGAAGATAAAAGATAAGTTATGGTTGCAGGCACAGGTGTTCATTATCACAGTGCTTACGCTAATTGCCTGCAAGAAATGGAAATTAATCAACATTCCCTGGAAAATGATTGTGATCTGTGCACTGTTTGGCACATTGTACTTTATGTATTGGTATATTGCCTATACATTCATACAATACTGGAACTGTTTATTTATGAGGAACTTTGAAGTTATTGAACAACCGATGGACCTAGAAGAAAAACCTGGGCAAATGGTTAAGGAAGCCAAGGAATTTATTAATAGGTAAAACATACAGTGCACATTAGCAACAAACTAGAGTGCAATGGTTAAGAGTTAAATGCTGTTAGGACACTATGTTTTCTTTATTCTCTCTGTGTGTCTAGCTCTCTATCTCTTTTATACTTTAGTAGATCATGAACATTTTTCTGGGATCCTGTAATAACATTCTTAAAATTATGAACGGGTGGAAGAAAGACATAATAACTGTAGACATTTACAAGATATGTTTATCATACAGTTCATAGCTGGTATCCATCCATGTAGCCAGCAATGTCGATAGTGTAAGCGTGACCAGTGTACAATGACACAAAAAATCTACAGTTCTCTACTGCAGACCTGTATTGCACTTTGTGCCATTGTGTGTTGCCTTTGTGGCCCAGAAGCCTATAGTATACTGATCTGGTATGGTGGCATTTGTGAGGCCTAATTGTAAAAAAAATGCCAACAAGGAAGTATGGCCCTTAGCAGCTTTTGACCAACAATCTAGTCAGTCTGACACAGTCAGCCTGACTTCAATCCAGTGGCTCCCTGCTGAGTATCTGATGGTCTCTATCAAGCAGGTAGTTCTCAGTGACTTCTCTGTTGGTCTGCCTTGGACTTTGTGTACTCATTCTGAAGCTCAACAGCAGTATGATTTTCACTTGTCATACCATGTGGTTACAACAGCCATCCCTCTTACGTTTAGGTCTCTTTCCTTGGTTCTCTGTATTCAGCGTGGTCTTACACTTTCGTAGCTTCACTCTACAGTATAGTAGTCAAGATCGTTTTGCATGGGCATATTCTCCCCACCATCACTAAGGGCCTCTTCCTGAATAACTTGATCACATTTTACTTGGACCCACAATCTCTGATCACTGACTGACTCTTTCCTCAGACCTTTGCATTTAGCCTGGTCCTGCAGAGCCGGTGTTTCAGTCAAACAATACAAGTTAGGTTGACAATGGAACTATAAGGAGAAACTTTGTTCTAGGGACTAGGGGAGAAGCTTCTGTCAACTGATCTTTTGGACAACACATCTAAGATGCATGGCCACTAAGCCTGCTTTTAAATGTATGTTTTCTCTAAAAGCTGCAGCAATTCCAAGTGGCACATACCAAGCTGAATTGACAGAACCAGAGTCTGATTCATGCTGCCCATGGCTTGGGCAGCATGAATCAGCTTCAAGTTTCCATTAATGTAAATCTGAATGATGTGCGTGTGGGTGGCATTTGCATTAAATTTTATCAATCCGGGAGCTCCTTGCTATGCATCTTAAAGTCCCTATCAAGCAGGCTCACAGTTTTACCTCTGTTGGACTGCCTGGGACTCTATGTACTCATTCTGAAGCTCAGCTGCAGTATAGCATGGATTTGTCACACTATGCTGTTGCTACGATCAATTCACCTACATTTCGGTCTCTTTCCTCTGACCTCTATATTGAACCTGTTCTTGCACAGTCGCTGTTTCACTCTATGGCATTCAGAACCATGTCACATGGCCTTTTTCTCACTGGCCCTGTGCGCTTGATCACATTTTACATGTTTCCACTACCTCTGATCACTGACTAACCATACCCCATTTCACTCTAAACCTTTTCCAGTTCCCTCTGCAATGTTACTGCACAATGATGATTCCACACATTTTGATCATCACTCAGGGAAACTTAGCAACAGAACCCTGGTAAAGTTATAGTCCTGGTCCGAGACACTTAACTCAACCCAAATTCAGGAGTAAAGCTGCATTTGCAGATAATTGAAAGATAATCATGAATGAGTGTTCTTAAGAATACTCATTTCACACTATTCATTCAGTATAAACAGGCAACCACCAATGCATAAGGAAAATACTTGTTCACTGAGTGAAAAGATCTTTTCCATTGCAAAAAAAAATCATTCTTCGTGGTGCAGGATCCCGTTTAAATAGGACTTTCACTGCCGAGAACCATGGAAGCCTATGTGCACTATTACAGATGCTCATCTTTTATTGCAATCGGATCGTGTAAACTGACTAATAAGCAACCATTGATAGGTAAAGGTTTACTGATAGGCAGTCGTTTAGTGCTGCTGGTTTGTCCATGTAAATAGACCCTAAATTGCCATCAGCAAACAGCATAAACATACAGCACTTCATGACTATAAAAGAGGAAGTAATAAGGCAGATTTTCAACATTAAAAAAAGCCTGATGAACGACGTTGCCCAAAATGCGCGTCGGGGTGCGTGCCGTGCATTTACAGCCAGGTAATACCTCCTTATTCTAATATATGGACTCATGAGTGATATTGTCTATTCAGGGCTAATACCATGGATACCATGTTACTTTTCCATTTATACAAACAATTGATTTACATGTGTATTTATGTTTAGCAAGTATCCCCTAACTTCCTACACTTATTTATTCCTGTGCTATTATTACTCTACTTAGATTTTAAGCACTCTTTCACTTTAGCCTGTGTTTTCTGGATACTTTGATTTGCGCCCCATAATTGTGCATTTTTTTGATGTTGCCATAATATACTATTTGTATATATCTCTTTTACCTGACTCTCACCCTTTTATCCATTTGTTTTTTACTTACTTAATTTTTTAACTAATTTAAAGAAATTTATTGCATGGCTATAAAGATCTTATTTCTTGATGTTTATATGTTCAGGCACCCCTTGTTTGTCGTGTCATCGCTTCACAATGTATCCATAATAAAGGTGTTTTAATACATAATATCTCGATTCACTTATCCTTTATTGATTTCCTTCCTTGACCTTTATTCATTTTTTTCTTTATTGGGTTTTAGATTTGCAACATAGCAGAGCAATTTGTATAATCATTGTAAGTTGTGAACATGAATTGTATGTGTCCTTGCCCCACTTTCCTACCTTTGCCATATATTTTACAAACTCATACAAAACATTTGCACGCTTTTTCACTCAGTTGGAAGACCAGTTTTTAAAGTCTAGCCTTTGATCAATTTCTGGTCACTTTAATCTTGTTGCCTTTTAAACTTGTACATCTATATTATTATACCAAAAATGTATTTATATATTGAAGATAATGTCATTTTTATTTCAGTGATATCTCCCCATTATTGACTAGTTTAAATTGAATAAAATTGTCATTAAAATTCATTGAAACTTGAATCTTTGTAAAATATATCCTGGAAATCATCATTCCCTGGGTAAACACATTTTTATTGTATTTTAGGAGCAAAGACAGGCCGTTTCTTCTTTTTGTATCTTTCCTTCAAATCCACACCCCTTATTATACCACCAAGGAGTTCAAAGGGAGAAGCCAACACGACTTGTATGGAGACAACATAGAGGAAATGGACTGGATGGTTGGTAAGTTCTATGTACATAAAGTTGTATATCATTGTGATCTGAGGCTTATTGATTGGACACGTACAGTGTACCTAGAACATGAGGAAGCACACATGCAAAACACAGGAACCAAATTCCCCAGATTCCACATGGATCTGATACATTCCCAAAAGATATTTAACCATCATACAGTATGTTTGATTCAAAGGGAAATTCCAGCATAATGTAGATCCGTACAAAAGCAAAATGTTTATTCCACAGAATAGTTTTTGCCCTAATTATAGCTAACATTAAGGGAATCTATCACCAAGTTTTCGCTGTGCCGACTGAGAGCAGCATGATGTAATGAAAGATGTATCATATTGCAAGGTCAGTTTTACAATACAATGAACATGGTAAATAAAAAACTCTATAAACAATTGTGAAATTGCACTTTTTTTGCAATTTCAACACACTTGGAATTGTTTTTCCTCTTTCCGTGCTTCACATGATAAAATGAATGGTGTCCCGCAAAAAAAACAAACCATCATACAGCTCAATTGACTCAAAAATCATAATGTTATGGCTCTTGGAAGATGGGGAGGAAAAAACGAAAATGAAGAAACGAAAATGGCCACAGCATGACAATTAGGTTTTTTTCGCCTTCTTTGTTTTCTTTTTTGTAAGTGTGTAATATTGCACATAGGCAAAAATGGCATTGCAAAAAACAACTTGATGTAGCTAGGACACAAAAACATATTATTGTTTCTTTTTAGAGCACCATTGACTCCATGGTGCTGTACATGAGAAGGGCTTACATACAGGATACAAATTTAAATAAGGTGCACAAACTAGTAATAACAGACTGTTACAGAATGGAGAGAGCCCTGCCTTCTTGTCCAAACAATCAGATTGCATTAATAGTATGAAGAATATGAAAACCAGATGGAGAGAATAACTGACAAGGAGGTAAATAAGGGATGCACTTCTCCTTACATATGGATGGATATTGGTTACCATAGATATATATTATTTCAATATTTGAATGTGTATTATGTTTTATTCCTGAAGTGTTCTTTAACCCCTTTCCGACGTTGGGCGTAATAGTACGCCTTTGTCGGAATCCCTCCCATCTTTCCCGGCACATCAGCTGTTTTGAAAAGCTGACATGTACCTCTAACAGCCGCGGGTGGAATTGTGATCCACCCACCTCAGTTAACCTGTTAAATGCTGCTGTAAATCTCTGACAGCAGCATTTAACTCACAGTTCCAGGAAGCGTGTGGGAAATTCCATCCATCGGTGACCCCGTCACGTGATCATGGGTTACTGATGGGTTGGCATGACAACCAAAGGTCTCCAGCAGCCCTCTATGGTTGTCATAGCCGGGTTGCTATGAGCGCCGCCCAGTGGTCAGCGCTCATAGCAAGTGAGCATTTCTGCTACATACGGGCGATGTGATCATCGCCTGTATGTAGCAGAGCCAATGGGCCAACTGCAGCTTCTAGACTCCCATGGAGGCTATTGAAGCATGCAAAAAGTTAAAAAAAGTAAGAAAAATATAAAAGTTCAAATCACCCCCCATTCGCCCCATTCAAAATAAAACATATATTTGGTATCGCTGCATTCAGAATCACCTGATCTATCAATATAAAAAAGAATTAACCCAATCAGTAAACGGCGTAACGAGAAGAAATGTCAAAACAACAAAATTACTTTTTTAGGCCACTGCTAGATTGCAATAAAATGCCATAAAGGGCAATCAAACAGAAAAAATTGTATCTGCACCAAAATGGTATCAATAAAAACATCAGCTTGGCACACAAAATATAAGTCCTCATCCAGGTCTCAGAAAACTGTGCCATTTTTTTTTTGCCAAAGTTTGGATTTTTTTTTCACCACTTAAATAAAAAGAACCTAGAGATGTTTGGTGTCTATGAACCTGAAGAATCATAAAGGCAGGTCAGTTTTAGCATTTAGTGAACATGATAAAAAAAAACCTGTGGAATTGCAACCAATGGTGTTGTTCAAAATTACACCTTGTCCTGCAAAAAACAAGCCCTCACATGGCCATTTTGACCAAAAAATAAAAAAACCTATGGCTCTGTGAAGAAGGGGAGCAAAAAATGAAAACTCAAAAACGGAAAATGACCAAGGGGTTAAGGGGTTAATTGCTCTTATAGTAGTCTAGATATTTGCTTGAATACTGTCATATTTTAACTTTGCAAAACTGCAGTTGTCAAATGAATTAACTAACATCAAGTTAACTTTTTCCAGTGTCACTAAAATTACATATCATATATAATAATAGCCTTTTTCTGTCAACACAGGGCAAATTCTTGAGTCCATTGATCAAGAAGGATTAATAAACAACACATTAACCTACTTTGCTTCTGACCATGGTGGATACTTGGAAGGAATGGAGGGAAGTCCTCACCTTAAAGGCAGCAATGGGATTTACAGAGGTAAGAAATGCAACCCAAACATTTTTTGCATAAATTGTGCTTTCTAACATTCTCATTTAGACCTCTATTTTAAATGCAGAACCAGTTGTAGACAATTGTGGCCGTGGAAAAATTTCAAAAATTCAAAGCAGGTCCTCCTTTAAGAATATACATTATGTTTGCATTTATCATCATAATGGGTAGTGAGTGAAGACACCTTATGTCAACCTAAATGTTGTACATTTGCTGCTAGACAGCATCTGGAGTACACAATGTCCTGACGCTCTCAAGCCACAGTACTAAACAGACAGTATGGCAAACATACAGGATCTTTAGGAGAGTTAGCAGACACAAACTAATAACCTCTACAACACTGCCATACATACAACTTTGAAAGATAGGAAAGAGGGAAATGTACTGCACAACGCATAGCGAACAGCAATTTTTCTTACACTATGCTACTCTCCTAACCTTACCTAGCTCTTTATATATGCACACACATAAATAGTGACACACGTGAATCACTTGACTGTCCCCATACAGAACATTAACCCTTTCAAAGCCCCAAACAGCATAATGCTCAGACAGTGCTCCCCACACAATATGATGTTCCACAGTGCCCCCTAAACACAGTGTGATGCCCCCACAGAGCCCCATACACACAGCATCACACATCGATACAGCCACTCTACACACAGTATCCTGCTCCCAAAGTTCTTCCCACACAGTATTATGCCCCCAAGGCATTCCCCACACAGAGTAAGCTGTCCCAACAGTCCACCTATACACAGTATAAAGCCCAGAATGTCCCTCCACACAATGTCACGCGCTAACAGTATCCTGCCACACAGTTTGATACCACTAGAGACTCCCCACAAACAATAAAATGTATCCACCATGCCCACCACGCACAGTATGATACCATCATATTATCTCACACACAGTATGATGCCCTAAGTGTCACATCACATACAGTATGATGCCCCCAGCAGCCTCCTACACCCGCTATTATTCTCCAGGATGCTGTATAGATAGTATCATGTCAGAAGGTCCTTAAAGGTCCTTCAGCATCTACCCAGACTGACTGCTGGCTCCTGCTGGAATATATTTGGTGCAACAACTCCATTCCTGTCTATAAGTGTTCATTTACTAGATTTGTATGCTGGATATAAAGTAAAAAAACAATTCCCAGAAGCTCACACAAGGAGTGCATGTAACTGTATTTCCTGTGACACATAAATTATTTATTCCTGATGTATTAAGCTTACCATATATTGTTCCTGTTTGTTCCTGAATAAAGAAGCTCTGTTGTCATATGCTTGTAGAGTATCCTGAATAATCCACTGCCAACATGTTATGGGCCCAAAGTAACACAGAACCCCAGATTACACAGCAACAGAAGCCCAAAGCAAAAGCAGCACAGAGCAACAGAGAAGATATCTGGGTCGCCCCTCACACACAGGGCAGCGGGGAACTCGGTACCGGGCCGGTGTCAGGGGGAATGTGTCACAGCAGCAGTGACCCGGTCCATGGCCCTGGGCGCCCAATATCAAAGGCGGTGATGTTAATGATGTTAAAGTTTATTTGAATAGTTTGTGACGCCACCCGTGGTGTTTGGCAAGGGAGATGGTAAGCCAACGCTGCATGAAGATCCACTGGGACTGATGGTGTGGTGCAGCAAAGATGGTGTAGCTCCCCACAGGTGGAGCTGTACTCCCAGGGCAGTGTAGCTGCAATGGATGAGGAGAGGCGCAGAATGGTATAGATGCTGGTACCCAGATGTAGCGGTGCTGAAGGTGTTAGCGGTGAATGAATGGAGGACACCTGGGCTTGCAGTTTCAAAGCTGTACTCACAGTTCGTGGTACCCACTGGTGCCTGCCTCCGTGCCGTGTCCTCCGGGGTAGAGACTCAATCAACCTCCCAGGCAAGTCAGGGTTCTCCTCTCCAACACTCCGCCAACATGTGACTTTCCTGAACGACTCCTCTATTGCGCCTTTTAGTGTGAAGAACTCCAGTACCGTAGTTCTCTGGAATTCCTCCTGTCAGATGTTCCTAGAACCTCACTTGTATGACAGACAGCTGTAGCCTCTATTGGGGACTCCTCTCAGAGTCCTGGCTCATGAATCGGTTGCTGTTGTGTCCCAAGTCTTGGGTGGGAGTAGTGCATTTACAGCCAACTACTCCACCGATGTCTGCTGTAGAACCATAAGTGCCCATACAACCTCGGGGACCGGGCCCCGGCCTTGCGCTGAAAACCTATAGGCAGGGTTCCTCTTCCAACCCACAACTCCTCTCTGTTCTCCTACTCCTTCGTTCCACGCTGTTCCTTCTCTCTCTTATGGAAGCTGAGGTTGCAGGTCTACGTCTGTCTCCTTCTCTTCTCTCTCCCGTGCCAGCTGGCTCAGATCACTGAGGCAGCTGCAGCACTCTTTCTAAACTGAACTCAAACTGAACTCAAACTAACTTCAGAACTGAACTCTCTCGCCTGACCTCCCGTCAGACTGACCTGTAATTCTCTACTTTCCCCCTCTTTTATACTAACTCCACCCACCTCCCAGCACATCTCGTGTTACAAAGCAGGGTTCCACGAAGGGTACTCTGCTACCCCCAGCCTGAAGCTGCTAGGTGGACCTACTGAACTATCCTGTGTGTGGGATGCAGGTGTTGGAGTGTGGAAAGGAGTTCCCAACTTACCTAGTCGGTGGGGCACTACACCTTAGGAGAATGTGCAGTACCTCTGTGGTGACTGAGCCTCAGGGGCGCCACATATCCACTATCAGTAATCCTGTCAAGTTCTCAGTGCCAAGCCTCACTAACCAGAACTACCAGTCCTGGAAATTCAAGGTGAAGATGCTGCTCATAAGAGAAGGTACATGGAAATATACTCATGAACAAGTGCCTCATCCATTACCAGATGATTGGCTAGAGAAGGATCAGAGAGCACAAAGCACGATCTCCCTCATTATAGATGGTAATCAGATATATGCATAGGTGGGAGATGTGGGACAAGTTACAGAAAGTGCATGAAAGATCAAATCTCAGCAATAAGCTTTATCTCATGAGAAAGCAGTATCAGTCAAAGCTAAGTAATGGACAGAATAAGCAGGGCTATATAAGAAACACCCTAGAGATTGTGGAGCATCTCAGGGGTATTGAGAAGAAATGAAAGATTTTTATGTTGCTGCACTTCTATTACGTGGTCTTTCAGAAAGATATGACACTCTCATGATTGCATTAGATGCATGGCTGTTATGAATGAGTCACCATAGGAGGCAAAAACAGAAATGCTAGCTAAGTCCAGAAAACCAGAGAAGTTGGCCGCTATCGGATTGCAGACCCCTGAACCTATCAACAACAACTAGCAGCAGCCGTGGGGGGTTCCTACGATGCCCTAGACCCCTCGATCACAGCCGGAGAACTGCCTAGCCTAAAGAGAGAAAGGGAAATCTAAACAGCCCCAGAGCAGACCCCAAAGCAATAGGCAGCCCCCAACATATAATGACGGTGAAGCAAGAAGAAAAAACACTAACACAGATAGAAAGATAGACTGAGCAAATGATGGGGCCCAAGCTAACTAGATAGGACAGGATAGGAAGGCTGCTGTCTGCAATCTGATGAAAATAAGAGCCAACAGACTGACAGGGAAAAAGGCCCTGAAGACGCTAGGCTTCAAAAAGACTATGTCAGTACTCAGGTATTTCCTGAAGACAGAGCAACCGGCAAAAAAGGAATTCAGCTCACCCCAGCAGGGAATGGCAGAATCCAGAAAAGCAAGGCAAACTAAAACCAAAACACAAATGCAAAAAGGCAAAGCAGAAAACTTAGCTTTTGAGGAGCAGGAATCAGACTGGTCTCCTAGAATTCCACAGAGAAATCACCAGCGAGGAGGAAGGGCGTCGGCTGCCTTATAGCCAGTCAGAGATCCCTGTCGCCCAGTCATCCTCTCCCAGCTCAGGTGCTTGGTAATCAGCCTCACAACCTTCCTTCACCAGAAGAGGGAGTTCATCAGACCTCAATGGTGAAGGGGAAAATGAACTCATAACAGTACCTCCCCCTTGAGGAGGGGTCACCGAACCCTCATCCACACCACCAGGGCGATCAGGGTGAGCCCGATGAAAGGCACGCACCAATCTTTTGGCATGAATATCAGAGGCAGAGACCCAGGAATTATCCTCCTGACCATAACCCTTCCACTTAACCAAATACTGGAGTCTCCGTCTAGCCAGACGGGAATCCAGTATCTTCTCTACCTCATATTCCATGTTACCTTCAACCAATACAGGGTTCGGAGGTGCCACCCCAGGAACTACTGGTTCAACAAACCTCTTCAACAAGGACTTATGAAACACATTATGGATTTTAAATATGACAGGAAGAGCCAACCGAAAAGAGACCGGATTAATGATCTCCAAAATCTTGTAAGGCCCAATAAATCTAGGCTTAAACTTAGGAGAAGCTACCTTCATAGCGATATTTTTTGATGATAACCAAACCATATCACCCACCTTAAACTGGGGACCAACGGTCCTATGTCGGTTGGAAAACCGCTGGGCCTTTTCCTGGGAGAGAGATAACTTATCCACCACTTGGTCCCAGATCTGGTGCATTCTCTCCACCACAGTGTCAACACCTGGGCAGGCAGAAGGCTCCACCTGCCCTGAAGAAAATCGAGGATGAAACCCAAAGTTACAAAAAATAGGTGACATCAAAGTGGCAGAACTAGCTCTATTATGTAAAGCAAATTCGGCCAAGGGCAAAAGTGAAACCCAATCATCCTGATCAGCGGAAATAAAACATCTCAAATACGACTCCAAGGTCTGGTTTGTTCTCTCCGTCTGCCCATTGGTCTGAGGGTGAAATGCAGAGGAGAAGGACAACTGAATTCCCAGCTTGGAACAGAACGTCCTCCAAAATCTAGACACAAACTGAACTCCTCTGTCAGATACAATGTTCTCAGGAATCCCGTGCAAGCGAACCACCTGTTGCAAAAACAGGGGCACCAACTCAGAAGAAGATGGCAACTTAGGGAGTGGTACAAGATGAACCATCTTAGAGAACCTATCACAAATCACCCAAATAACAGTCATTCTCTGAGAGACAGGCATATCAGAGATTAAATCCATTGAAATATGGGTCCATGGCCTCCTGGGGACCGGCAAAGGCATCAGCAACCCACAAGAGCGAGAACAAGGTTTAGACCGGGAGCAAGTCCCACAGGACTGCACAAAATTCCTGACATCACGAGACAAGGCGGGCCACCAAAAAGACCGACTCACCAGATCTCTAGTACCAAAAATACCTGGATGACCAGCCAATGCAGAGCAATGAACTTCAGACATCACTCTCTTCTTCCACTGGTCAGGAACATACAACTTTCCACTGGGACAACACTCAGGTTTGTCCTCCTGGAACTCTTCCAGAGCATGTCTCAAATCGGGCGAGATGGCAGAAAGAACTACCCCTTCGCCTAAGATGGTAGCAGGCTTGGTCACCACAAGAGAATCAGCAAAGAAGCTCCTAGAAAGAGCGTCAGCCTTGACATTCTTAGTGCCAGGAAGAAAAGAGACCACAAAATCAAACCGTGTAAAAAACAAGGCCCATCTAGCCTGTCTAGGGTTCAAGCGTTTGGCCGACTCCAGGTAAATCAAATTCTTGTGGTCAGTGAAGACCACGACTTGATGTCTAGCTCCCTCCAACCAATGTCTCCACTCCTCAAATGCCCATTTCATGGCCAACAGTTCCCGATTCCCCACATCATAGTTACGTTCAGATGGGGAGAACTTTCGGGAAAAGAAAGCACAGGGATTCATTTTAGATGTTACAGGATCCTTTTGGGACAAAACAGCTCCTGCACCAATCTCAGAAGCGTCCACCTCTACCTGGAACGGGAGTGAGACATCAGGTTGCCGCAAAACCGGGGCAGAAGTGAATCTTTGCTTCAGCTCCTGAAAGGAAGAAACAGCCTCCGGAGACCAATTCAACACATCAGCACCCTTCTTAGTCAGATCAGTCAATGGCTTGGCAATATTAGAAAATTTTGCTATAAATTTCCGATAAAAATTAGCAAAACCCAAAAACTTCTGAAGGGCCTTCAAAGAAGTGGGCTGAACCCAATCATAAATGGCCTGTACCTTGGCCGGATCCATTTCAATAGTTGACGGAGACAAAATAAATCCCAAAAATGAAATCCTCTGTACCCCAAAAAGGCATTTCGATCCTTTGACATACAGGGAATTCTCCCTCAAGATCCGGAACACCGTCCGAACATGTTCCACAAGAGAATCCCAATCCTTGGAGAAGATCAAATTATCATCCAGATAGATAATCAAAAATTTATCCACAAAGTCTCAGAAAATGTCGTTCATGAAGCACTGGAAGACAGAAGGGGCATTAGTGAGCCCAAAAGGCATCACCAGGTACTCAGAATGTCCCTCTGGAGTATTAAACGCCGTCTTTCATTCATCCCCATGCTTAATGCGGATAAGATTATATGCCCCCCTGAGGTCAAGCTTGGTAAACCAGCAAGCACCTTTAACTCTGGAGAATAGATCCGAAATCAGGGGTAACGGATACTGATATTTAATAGTAATTTTGTTGAGGGCACGATAATCAATACAAGGCCTTAATGAACCATCCTTTTTGGCCACGAAAAAAACCCCAGCACCTAATGGTGAAGAGGATGGTCTAATATGACCCTTCTCCAACGCCTCCTTAATATAGGATCACATAGCCTCGTGCTCGGGTACAGATAAATTGAAGAGCCGACCCTTGGGAAATTTACACCCCGGGCTCAGTTCAATTGCACAGTCATAACTCCTATGAGGAGGCAAAGACGCAGACTCATTCTCACTAAATACATCATAAAAGTCCGCCAAATAGTCAGGAACATCATGCGACTGAGGAGAGGTGGAAAAAACCGGAGCCTCACTAAGGGCACACCGACAACCCCAACTCACCACAGACACAGATTTCCAGTCCAAAACTGGATTATGAATTTGCAACCAGGGAAACCCCAGAACAATGGTATCATGCAAATTATGCAACACCAAAAATCTGCAATTTTCTTGATGGTTTGGGGCAACCCGCATTACCACCTGGGTCCAAAAACTGAGGTTTATTTTTCGCCAAAGGAGTAGCATCAATCCCCCTCAAAGGGATAGGCGTCCGCAGAGGTGTCATAGGAAATCCACAACGTTTAGCAAAATCCAAGTCCATTAGGTTCGGGGCTGCTCCCGAATCCACAAAAGCCTTCGTGGAAAATGTGGACAGGGAGCAGATCAGAGTAATTGCCAGAAGAAACTTAGGTTGAACACCACCCATAGAAAACGTGTGTGCAAAACGTTTCTCTCGTTTAGGGCAGACAGAAATAATATGCGAGGCATATCCACAAAAAAACACAGCTTATTACACTTTCTGAACTCCTGACGTTGCTCCCTGGACAAAACTCTATCACATTCCATAGGTTCAGACACTTGTTCAACAGGTGGCAACACCTCTCGTGCAGTCCTGCATTCACGTAAACGCCGATCAACCTGAATGGCTAATGACATAGAATCGTCCAAACCAGAGGGAACAGGAAATCCCACCATAGTACCTTTTACGGCTTCTGACAAACCCTTCCGAAAGAGAGCTGCCAAGGCATTATCATTCCAGGCAGTAAGGACCGCCCACTTTCGGAAATTTTTAACAGTACAATTCTGCAGAATCTCGACCCTGGGTCAATGCCAACAGGGTCTTTTCAGCCTGATCAATAGCATTAGGTTCGTCATACAACCCCAAGGCTTGAAAAAATGCGTTCACATTAGTCAGACTAGGATCATCAGGTTTCAAAGAAAACGTCCAATCCTGGAGATCGCCACGCAGCAAAGAGATGACAATTTTAACCTGCTGGGCGGAGCTCCCTGAAGAGTTAGGCCTCAGGCAAAAAATAATTTACAATTATTTTTGAAATTCAAAAATTTAGAACGATCCCCAAAAAACACATCAGGAGTAGGGATCTTTGGTTCAGCAGCATGTGAATGAGCAAGGTAGGCGGAAATTCCCCGCACTTCCGCAGCGAGCTGCTCCACACAATGAGACAATTGCTTTATCTCCATTGAGAGAAAAAAAAAATTCCCCCTACAGCCTCAGAGATATATAGGTAAAAATATACACCCTTTTTTTTCCCTGCTATTGAGTACCCTAGGATCTGCGGTATGGCTGGTGATTCTGTTATGAATGAGTCACCGTAGGAGACAAAAACTGAAATGCTTGCTAAGTCCAGAAAACCAGAGAAGTTGGCAGCTATCGGATTGCAGACCCCTGAACCTATCAACAACAACTAGCAGTAGCCGTGGGGGGTTCCTACGATGCCCTAGACCCCTCGATCACAGCCGGAGAACTGTCTAGCCTCAAGAGAGAAAGGGAAATCTAAACTGTCCCAAAGCAGACCCCAAAGCAATAGGCAGCCCCCAACATATAATGACGGTGAAGCAAGAAGAAAAAACACTAACACAGATAGAAAGATAGACTGAGCAAATGATGGGGCCCAAGCTAACTAGATAGGACAGGATAGGAAGGCTGCTGTCTGCAATCCGCGAAAAACCCTATGAAAATAAGAGCCAACAGACTGACAGGGAAAAAGGCCCTGAAGACGCTAGGCTTCAAAAAGACTATGTCAGTACTCAGGTATTTTCTGAAGACAGAGCAACCGGCAAAAAAGGAATTCAGCTCACCCCAGCAGGGAATGGCAGAATCCAGAAAAGCAAGGCAAACTAAAACCAAAACACAAATGCAAAAAGGCAAAGCAGAAAACTTAGCTTTTGAGGAGCAGGAATCAGACTGGTCTCCTAGAATTCCACAGAGAAATCACCAGCGAGGAGGAAGGGCGTCGGCTGCCTTATAGCCAGTCAGAGATCCCCGTTGCCCAGTCATCCTCTCCCAGCTCAGGTGCTTGGTAATCAGCCTCACTACCTTCCTTCACCAGAAGAGGGTGTTCATCAGACCTCAATGGTGAAGGGGAAAATGAACTCATAACACATGGCCAGATGATGAGCTGACACTAAAGTATGTTAAAGGCAGACTAGTGGATGAATTCAAGAGAAAAATGCAGCATGCAAGCAGCAGTAATGAATCCAGAGCAGAAACAGCATTAAAGACACAGGATTTCCCTAAATATAAGAGCAATCTAAGAGAAACTTGTGAATGTTTTGTCTGTAAAAAAAGCCTGGCCACCTTATAGCAGACTGCAAAATTTGAAAAGCAAGAATGAGTCAGCTTAAAAAGCAGAACAGTCATCAAAGGATTAAAACAGCTGTAAAGGAAGATTCTGCATGTGTTGAAGCTGCGTTTAATGCCGGTACATGCACAACTGCAAAGCATATTTGGTGTATAGATTCTGGTGCAAGCAATCATACGACAAATAACAAGGATTTCTTCACTAACCTTAATGAAAGTAAGTCAGAAAAGGTCATCTTAGCTAATGGTCACTATATGATTTCAGAAGGAGTAGGAAACGGCTACCTCCACTGTCCAGTTTCCTCAGCACAAAGCAGAAGATCCCAATAAAGGATATTCTTTATGTTTCCAGCTTTGAAAGCAATCTTCTGTCAGTAAAGAAGCTCACGCAAAAGAGGAATGTATTTACTGTTAAAGATAACAGCTGCATCATCTTAAAGAAGGTCACACTCTTGCAGAAGGAAAAATCCAAGGTGAACTTTATCAGCTAAAATGCAAAGAAAGAGCGTACAGTGCTAGACAATATCTACATAGGAATTGTATCCATGTATAGCACAGAGACCTAGAAGCAGTATGGAAGCTAGCTCAACTTGCAAATGGTATTGAAATCAACCAGTGTAGTCAACTGATGAAGTGCACTAGCTGTCTTAAAGGGAAAATGTCCAAAAAATCCTTTCCTAAAATAAGCACCACTAAATCTGCACAGCCACTGGATTTGATACATACAGATGTATGCAGTCCAATGAGTGTTCAAACTCCTAGCAAGAAGAGATATTTTCTCACATTTATTGATGACTACTCCAGATATACAGTCACCTACCTGCTTCACAGTAAGCATGAAGTTCCACAGAAACTTGAAGAATATCTTGCTATAGTGTTTAACAAATTTGGAAGAATGCCAAAAGCCCTGCGTGCAAATAATGGAAACGAATATACAAGTGGTAATGTGCAAACCATTTTGAAAAAGAATGGAATCGTGTTCCAGACTATCATTCCATACAACCCAGAACAAAATAGCATTGCAGAGAGAAAGAACCATACTCTCTGTGAAAGTGGAAGAAGTATGTTGTTTAATGTGAATCTACCTACTACAACAGATTGTTGAGAAGCCATCATGGCAGCTTAGTATCTTCAAAACAGTGTGCCAGGTAAAGCCACAAATAAAACTCCATATGAGCTATGGAACTGAGAGAAGCCCAATCTGAAGCACCTCAGGATATTTGGAAGCAAAAAGTTTATGTATGTTTCCAAAGAAAAACTCTCCAAGTGGGAATCACATGCAAAGCAAGGAGTCCTGGTGGACCATAGCGAAACTCAAAAGGGATACAGAATCCTGCACCCAGAGACCAACACAGTAACAATCAGCAGAGATGTAGTGATTGATGAAAACTCTGTTGCTCAAATTCCATGAAGATACATCAGATATTCAACCTAAGCAAAAACAAGAATCTCAATCACCAAACCCAGATGCCGAAAAGGAAAACACTGAAGGGTGGATAAGCTCTGAAGTCACCAAGGAAAACACAGTAAAACCAAGTCAACCTCCAGTCAGGAGATCAGAAAGGCCAAACAAAGGTATCCCAGCTAGACGCCTTTTTTATATGGTCAGAACACTTCCTGAACCAGAGCCACAGTCATTGTAAGAGATGTAAAAACTTACTGTTCACGAGAAGCAGAAGTGGATAAATGCTGCTACTGAAGAGATGGAGTCCCTTCACCAACTCCAGACATGGGAGCTTACTGAGCTTTCACAAGGAAAAGAGCTATCAGATGTACCGTATATACTCGTGTATAAGCCGAGATTTTCAGCCCATTTTTTTGGGCTGAAAGTCCCCCTCTCGGCTTATACACGGGTCATATACCTGGGGGTCGGCGGGGGAGGGGGAGCGGGGGTGTCAGAGATCATACTTACCTGTCCTGCCGCAGTCTCTGCAGCCTCGCTTCTCCACTGTCTCTCCCTTCCTGTCTTCAGCGGTCACGTGGTACCGCTCATTACCACTGATGAATATGCACATATTCATGAGTGTAATGAGCGATACCACGTGACCGCTGAAGACAGGAAGGGAGAGACAGTGGAGAAGCGAGGCTGCAGAGACAGCGGCAGGATGGGTGAGTATAGCAATATTCACCTGTCCCCCGGTCCATCGCTGCTCACCGCTGTCTCTGCTGCATCATGTGTCAGTGACGTTTAGGCAACAGGGGGCTCGGTGACGTGGTTAGTGTGCGCCGCCCTTCTGCTGGCTGAACAGTTACTGACACAAGAAGCGGCAGACAGCGGCGATGGACCCAGGAGAGGTGAGTATGGCTTTTTTTTTTGCAGCATATGGGGGCATATTCTATGGAGCAGCATATGGGGGCAGAGTCTATGGAGCAGCATATGGGGGGCATAAACTATGGAGAAGCATATGGGGGCATAATCTATGGAGCTGCATATGGGGGCATAAACTATGGAGAAGCATATGGGGGCATAATCTATGGAGCAGCATATGGGGGCATAATCTATGGAGCTGCATATGGGGGCATAAACTATGGAGAAGCATATGGGGGCTTAATCTATGGAGCAGCATATGGGGGCATAATCTATGGAGCAGCATATGGGGGCATAGGCTATGGAGCAGCATATGGGGGCATAGTCTATGGATTCCACCCTCGGCTTATACACGAGTCAATAAGTTTTCCCTGTTTTTTGTGGCAAAATTAGGGGGTCGGCTTATACACGGGTCGGCTTATACACGAGTATATACGGTAAGTGGGTCTTCAAAAACAAATATGACTCAGAAGGTAAAGTTCACCGGTTTAAGGCAAGATTGGTCTCAAAAGGGTACCATAAAAGTATGGTGAAGATTATGATGCTACATTTTCTCCAGTTGCCAAGCAAACCACAATCAGGGCTTTAATGTCCGTAGCTGCAGTTCAAGAGATGACAGTGTGACCTTTTGACATCAAAACAGCCTTCCTACATGGTGACATTTGAGAAGAGTTGTACATGAACCAACCCGAGGGATATATTAAAAAAGGTGAAGAGCACCTTGTTGGTAAAATGCAAAAATCTCTCTATGTACTTAAGCAGTTGGCAAGAGCTTGGAACTTGAAAATTAACAAAGTTTTGATGTATGAAGGATTTAAAAGATCTAAAGCTGATCCGTGTTTGTATATGAAAAATGTAGCGAAGGATAAGATGTATGTTCTCCTAAAAGTAGACGGTGTAATCATGTGTCATCAAGATGAAAAGGAAATTGCAAAGCTAGGTGAAATTCTCAACCAGCACTTTGAGACTAAGGACCTTGGAAGTGTAACATATTATTTGGGAATCCAAATCCAGAGAGAGGAAGATGGGAATTTTCTTCTCAACCAAAGTTCTAAACTTTCGGCAATACTAAACCAGTTTGGAATGTCAGAAGCCAAAGGTGCATTAACACCAATGGACCCGTCCTACTTAAAATTGGAAGGAAAAGAAGATCTGCTACCCAGCAATGAGAGTTACATGCAAGCAGTGGGGGCGCTTCTGCACATAGCAACCACAACTCGTCCAGATATCACAGCAACAGTTGGAATTCTCTGCCAACGTGTAAGCAAGCCATGCCAAAGAGAGTGGAATGAAATTAAGAAAATTATTCAATAGCTTGAAAAAACTCAAAGGCTAAATCTTAAGATATTTACATCAGGAGATCTCACTCTCAGAGGTTTTGTGGATGCATATTGGGTTGGAGATTCAAGTGATTGGAAATCAACAAGTGGTTTCTTGTTCAAGTTAGGAGAAAATTACATTTTTTGGTCTAGCAGAAAACAAGTGTCAGTTGCATTAATTTAGCAGATGCGTTTTTTATTTTTATGGTTAATGTACCATTGTTTGGGGACACAGTATTAAATCTGTGCAAATGTGCAATGAGATGTTGTGCTGGGAGATTGTGACCCATCTAAACAATTTGGTAAAAATGACAAATGCCACTTGCTAAATGTGCATCCAGGTTTATTGGGTGTGAGTTGTATGGGGCACAGTTACCTGGTGACCCACCTGCATGATATCTAAACAATTTTGTAAAATAACACGGCTTTAAGTTATCATGTCAAAAGTAATAGTTCCCTTCAGGAGGGATTATCATAGCCTGTATAAAAGCTAAGGCTGTCATTATAGCAGCCATTTTATGGTGATCTGGGATTATGACAGGATGTTGAAGCCCACAGCTCAGCAATTGAGATAGGAAGAGAAAGCCTTAAAATACGAGGTATTGCACAAATACACCAGACAGTATTGTGTTGCATGACTTCAGCAGTGAAGAAAATTTATGCAGTAGTCTGAAAATTACAGAGATTCACTTAATAGGGAGAGAGATAAGAGAAGTGCCAGCAGCAGTGCCAGACTAGTGTGTATATAATGAAAAGGCTAAATTAGCATTTGTCCTGATGGATTTGAATTACAGTTGCAAATTTTGTATGCCTTCTTAATGCACTAAAAAGCAGCAAGCCAGTAAAATATTTTTACATTGAAAAAAAAAATCTGAAACCAGTATTGGAGATTATGCAAACGAGTGTATAAATCGGATTATGTGCTTTCTGATTTTTAATCAGAAAACACACAGAAAGCAGACTGACCCATGTTATTCAATAGTGCTGTTAAAATGAATGATTTTTTTTTCCTCGGTCCGACTGTCCATAAGAAAAAAAAGGGAAAAAAATTGCAACATGCACTACTTTCCTTCCAGTCTCGGATAAGACTCACTGATTCATATGTATGAATGTGTTAAAAAAACAAAATGATCAAACACACAACATCTGATTTTTATTGATACATTTCTATTATAAAGCTAAAAAACTGTATTTAATCATTTACATTTTTAATGCAGGTGTATGAAAACAGATTGCAAATGGATGTCACACAGACGGGGCTGCCATCAGGGCATTACTGCCCTGACTGGCATATGGGGTCCAGTGGGCAGAGGGGGCCCGCATCAGGCCCCGTCTCATCTGCTCACCGGGCCCCTACCAGCAGGCTAAACCGGGCCCTTAGCGGTGCTGCGGGAGCTGAACGCTACTGACATGCGGGCCCGTTGGCCCGCACGTCAATAGTTAACAGCTGCCAGCCAATCGGAGGCTGGCAGCTGATGTCAGCCGCAGCGCGCACGTCGCCGGCATCTGACGTCACTGTCAGTCGCCAGCGAGTGCGCGCTTCAGCAGCGTGGAAGGAGCATCTCCGCTGGAGCGCAGCCAGGTAAGAAAAGCTTGTTTGTTTTTTTAAATTGAAAGCAGTGATCCCGGGGGCCCGGGGCAGACTGTGAGACACAGGGGGCAGAATGCATTACACGATGGGGGCAGAAGGCAGACATGGGGCAGAAGGCAGACATGGGGGTAGAATGCAGACATGGGGGCAGAAGGCAGACATGGGGGCAGAATGCAGACATGGGGGCAGAAGGCAGACACGGGGAAGAATGCAGACATGATGGGGCAGAATGCAGACATGGGGGCAGAATGCAGACATGATGGGACAGAATGTAGACATGGGGTAGAATGCAGACATGATGGGGGCAGAGTGCAAGACATGATGGGGCAAAATACAAGACATGATGGGGCAGAATGCTGGACATGGGGACAGAATGCAAGACATGATGGGGCAGAATGCTGGACATGTGGGCAGATTGCAAACATGGTACAGAATGCAGACATGATGGGGGGAGAATGCTGGACATGATGGGGAAGAATGCAGACACAGGGCAGAATACAAGACATGATGGGGCAGATTGCAGACATGGACAGAATGCAGACATGATGGGGCAGAATGCTGGATATGGGGGTAGAATGCAAGACATGGGGGCAGAATGTGGGACATGATGGCGGCAGAATGCAGACATGATGGGGGCAGAATGCAGACATGATGGGGCAGAATGCAGACATGATGGGGGCAGAATGCTGGACATGGGGTAGAATGCAGACATAATGGGGCAGAATGCTGGACATGGGGGAAGAATGCAGAAATGATGGGGCAGAATGCGAGACATGGGGGCAGAATGTGACAATGAAACACAGGAGGGGGCAGAATGGACAAGGGGCATAATGTGACAGTGAGACATGGGAGGGGCAGAATGTGAGGCACAGGGGCAGAATCTGACAGTAAGACACAGGAGGGGGCAGAATGTGACAGTGACAGTGAGACACAGGAGGGGGAAGGATGGGAGACACATGGTGCAGGATCATGGGGCAGCATGGATACGATGGAGACAGATGGGGAGATCATATGGGGCACAATGGATACTCATGAAGGTGGGATGGGAGCACATATAGCTGATGCCAGGAATGAGACACACGGGGTCCAGGATGGGGAATATTATTACCATAGGGGCTAATTAAGGGATTTTATTACTGCAATGATGTATTTATTTTATTTTTTGAGTATACTGTTTTAAATGGGGGGCGGTCCTGTTACTGTGTAGAGTGATACTATATTGTCTTTTTTTCTTCATGTGATGTAATGTAGAAGTTGGGAAAAAAATAAGTAATGTGTTCTGCAAGCAGAGCTCTAGATAACTGTGTTATTTCCTGCAGAGACAAGCCCTGGCTGGAAGAAGTGATGGCGATATGTGCTGGATGAAAGATGAAAAGCAAGGATGAGGGACTTCACCTAGAGACATCACTGGTGAGTTAGTGTGTTACCTATACACTGACACTATAACCACTGTATACTATATTCAGAGGTCCTGTATATAATGTCACCAGTGATCACTGTATTACCTGTACATTATATACAGAGCTCCTGTGTATAATGTCATTGATCACTGTATTACCTGTACACAGACACTGCATACCAAGTACAGATCTCCTGTGTATAATGGCAGTTATGATGATAGTATTGTGTTATTTTATTACTGATCAGTATTGTAGTATTCAGTCACTATGGGGTGGTAATATGTGGTCTGAACAGGGTGTTGTGGTATTTGTCCCTTGTATGTGCTATTATTTGGTCACTTTGTGGTGGTAATATGTGGTCTGGTCATGGTGTGGTGGTATTTGTTCCTTGTATGTGATATTATTCGGTCACTATGGTAGTAATATGTGGTCTAGTCATGGTGTGGTGGTATTTGTTCCTTGTATGTGGTATTATAGGTCACAATGTGGTGTAATAAGTGGTCTGGACATAGTGCGGTGGTATTTGTCCCTTGTATGTGATATTATTGGTCATTTTAAAAATTGAAAAATAAATAAAAATATACCTAAATTGTATTGCATATTTTAACAAATATTTAATAGGTTAGCGTAGAGTAGAGCTTGGCCAAAAGTGTCTACAGTGTTGTGATGGCGGCTTAAAAAATCTTTTGGCCAAAGCAAAAGCTGCAGGCTATATGTGTGATCTGATAATGCGAACTGTTAACCCCTTTCTGACATCAGACGTACTATCCCGTCCATGGGACCCAGGCCCCTATGCCCATGGGCAGGATAGTAAGTCTAGCGCGATCAGCGGCGCCCACGTGGTGAGTGCCGCTGATCGTGGCCGGGTGTCAGCTGATTATCACAGCTGACACCTGGCACTATGTGTCAGGGGCGGTCATGGACCGCCCCCAATACGTTAACCCCTTGCACACCGTGATCAAACACGATTGCGGTGTACTGGGGGTTAAAGGGAAGCATCGGCAGGGAGGGGGCTCCCTCCGTGCTTCCCTGAGCCCCCCACAGCAGCGCAATGTGCAGTGCTGCTGCGGGGGTCTCTTTTCCTACAGGTCCCCGGATCCAAGATGGCGACGGAGACCTTCGGGGGCCTGTAGGCAGCTGAATTCCTCAGTGCGTGCAAAGCGCAGGCATGAGGAAGCCTTCTGCACTGCCTGTGACAGATTGCTGATCTGTCACAGTGATCTGTGATGTGACAGATCAGCTATCTGTCACAGGACAGTGATGTCCCCCCTGGTACAACCTAATAAAGTTAAAAAAAAAAAAGGTGTAAAAATAATTTTTTAAAAAAAATCGCTAAATGAATAAAAGATATATATTCCCCAATAAATTCATTTTCTGGAAATAGAAAAAAAAACAATAAAAGTACACATATTTGGTATCGCCGCGTCCATAACAACCTGCCCTATAAAACTGTCCCATTAGTTAACCCCTTTAGTGAACCCCTTAAAAAATAAAAATAAAAAACGAAGCAAAAAATAATGATTTATTATCATACCACCGAACAAAAAGTGCAATATCGTGCGATCAAAAAGATGCATATAAATATCCATGGTTCCGCTGAAAACGTCATCTTGTCCCGCAAAAAATGAGCCACGATACAGCATCATCAGCAAAAAAATAAAAAAGTTACAGCTCGCAGAATAAAGCGAAATAATTATTTTTTATATAAAATTGTTTTTATTGCATAAAAGCGCCAAAACATTAAAAAATGACATAAATGAGGTATCGCTGTAACCGTACTGACCCGAAGACTAAAACCGCTTTATCAATTTTACCGCACGTGGAACGGTGTAAGCGCACCCCCCTCAAAAGAAATTCATGAAACTCTGGTTTTTGTTCATTCTGCATCACAAAAATCGGAATAAAAAGCGATCAAAAAATGTCACGTGCCCGAACATGATAGCAATAGAAACGTCAACTGGTCCCGCAAAAAATAAGACCACACATGACTCGGTGGGTCAAAATATGGAAAAATGATAGCTCTCAATATGTGGTGATGCAAAAACTATTTTTACAATAAAAACATCTTTTAGCGTGTGACAGTTGCCAAACATAAAAACCGCCATAAATAGTAAATAAAACCCCCCATTATCACCCCCTTAGTTAGGGAAAAATAATAAAATTAAAGAAATGTATTTATTTCCATTTTCCCATTAGGGTTAGGGCTAGGGTTGGGGCTAGGGTTAGAGCTAGGGTTAGGGCTGAGATTAGGGTTAGGGGTGTGTTGGGGTTAGGGTTGGAGTTAGAATTGGGGGGGTTTCCACTGTTTGGGCACATCAGGTGCTCTCCAAACGTAACATGACGTCTGATCTCAATTCCAGCCAAATCAGCTTTGAAAAAGTCAAATAGTGCTCCTTCCCTTCCAAGCTCTGCCATGCGCCCAAACAGTGTTTTACCCCACATATGGGGTATCAGCCTACTCAGGACAAATTGCAATACAACTTTTGGGGTCCTATTTCTCCTGTTGCCCTTAGGAAAATAAAAAATTGGGGGCAAAAATATCATTTTTGTGGGGAGAAAAGTATGATTTTTTTATTTTCACTCCCGGGCGTTATAAATTTCTGTGAAGCCCTTGGGGGTTCAAAGTGTTCACCACACATCTAGATAAGCTCCTTAGGGGGTCTAGTTTCCAAAATGGTGTCATTTGTGGGGGGTTTCCACTGTTTAGGTACATTAGGGGCTCTCCAAAGGCAACATAACACCCGCAGACCGTTCCATCAAAGTCTGCATTCCAAAACGTCACTACTTCCCTTCCGAGCCCCGACGTGTGCCCATACAGTAGTTTTCTCCCACATATGGGGTATCAGGATACTCAGGACAAATTGGACAACAACTTTTTGGGTCCATTTTCTCCTGGTACCCTTGGGAAAATAAAAAAAATGGGGACTAAATGATCATGTTTGTGGAAAAAAATACGATTTTTTTTATTTTCATGTCCGGGCGTTATAAACTTCTGTGAAGCACTGGGGGAGTTCAAAGTGCTCACCACACATCTAGATAAGTTCCTTGGGGGGGTCTAGTTTCCAAAATGGGGTCACCTGTGGGGGGATTCCACTGTTTTGGTACATCAGGGGCTTTCCAAACGCGACATGATGTCCGATCTCAATTCCAGGCAAAAAAGTCAAATGGCGCCGTTTCCCTTCCGAGCTCTGCCATGCACCCAAATAGTGGTTTACCCCCACATGTGGGGTATCAGCGTACTCAGGACAAATTGCACAATAACTTTTAGGGTTCTGTTACCCTTGGGAAAGTAAGAATTGAGGGTGAAAAGATCATTTTTGTGGAAAAAATATGATTTTATAATTGTACGGCTGTACATTATAAACTTCTGTGAAGCCCTTGGAGGTTCAAAGTTCTCACCAAACATCTAGATAAGTTCCTTGGGGGTTCTAGTTTCCTAAATGGTGTCATTTGTGGGGGGCTTCCACTGTTTAGGTACATCAGGGGCTTTCCAAACGCGACATGGTGTCCGATCTCAATTCCAGCCAAAAAAGTCAAATGGCGCTGCTTCCCTTTCGAGCTCTGCCATGTGCCCAAATAGTCGTTTACACGCACATATGGGGTATCAGCGTACTCAGGACACATTGCACAATAACTTTTAGGGTCCTGTTACCCTTGGAAAATTAAAAATTGGGGGTGAAAAGATCATTTTTGCGGAAAAAATATGATTTTTTAATTGTACTGCTGTACGTTATAAACTTCTGTGAAGCCCTTGTGGGTTCAAAGTTCTCATCACATATCTAGATAAGTTCCTTGGGGGGTCTAGTTTCCAAAATGGGGTCACTTGTGGGGGGTTTCCACTGTTTAGGTACATCAGGGGCTCTCCAAACGTGACATGGCATCCGATCAGAATTCCAGCCAATTTTGCATTGAAAATGTCAAACGGCGCTCCTTCCCTTCTGAGCTCTGCCATGCGCCGAAACAGTGGTTCCCCCCCCATATCAGGTATCAGCATATCAGCGTACTCAGAACAAATTGCACAATAACTTTTCCAGTCAAATTTCTCCTTTTTACCCTTGGTAAAATAAAAAAAATTGAACCTGAATTATTTTTTTTGTGAAAAAAAGTTAAATGTTCATTTTTTTTTAAATTTTCAAAACATTCCTGTGAAGCACCTAAAGGGTTAATAAACTTCTTGAATATGGCTTTGAGCACGTTGAGGGGTGCAGTTTTTAGAATGGTGTTACTTTTGGGTATTTTCTATCATATAGACCCCTCAAAGTGGCTTCAAATGTGATGTGGTCCGTAAAAATAAAATGGTGTTGTAAAAATGAGAAATCGCTGGTCAACTTTTAACTCTTATAACTTCCTAACAAAAAAAATTTGGTTCCAAAATTGTGCTGATGTAAAGTAAACATGTGGGAAATGTTACTTATTAAGTTTTTTGTGTGCCGTATCTCTGTGATTTAAGGGCATAAAAATTCAAAGTTGGAAAATTGCGAAATTTTCAACATTTTTGCCAATTTCCATTTTTTTCACAAATAAACGTAAGTTATATGAATTAAATTTTACCACTATCATGAAGTACAATATGTCATGAGAAAACAGTGTCAGAATCACCGGGATCCATGGAAGCGTTTCAGAGTTATTACCTCATAAAGGGACAGTGGTCAGAATTGTAAAAATTGGCCCGGTCATGAACGTGCAAACTACCCTTGGGGGTGAAGGGGTTAATGTGTGATTGGTGAGAAGTGGAGTTTTTCCAAGAGAGGGCGGTGGGACTGTGGACAGTTTCAAGGGTGAAGGCGGGGCTGGGGTGGAGCCTGGGTGGAGTCTAAAGGGGGCCCCGAAAATTTTGTCAGTATGGTGCCCCGAAATTCCTAGTGGCAACCCTGCACACAGACATCACATGGATATCATATGGATGTAAAAAGCAGACATATATATGGCACATGGATAAAAATTGGACATAAGTTAGAAAAAAATCGTCTGAATTTTCTGGATAAAATTCTGAGGATTTCTCATACGCTCATCTGCAGCTACCCTTAAAGATTATTCCCCAAAGCCAAGATATTTAACTAAAATGTCCATCTTAAAAAGTGTGCATGTCACATCCGCACTTTTTACTATTCAAATTTTACATCTGTACAGACCTCTACATCACCTTTGTGCTGGTACTGGCTTTTTGGACTTGTATCTCCCTAACATTTCTTCTTCATTTGTGTTAAGGTGGTTTAATTTAATTAAAAAAAGAAAAAAAAATTAGAAATTCAACTATGTCTTTTGCACATCGGTTTTACTAGTTTGACAGTCATATGCTCCACACCTATACTGCAGTCTGGTGCCACATCTTGCTTTCTGTATGTGTGCCTATCACCTAGCATATCTTGTTAGGGAATGTTTCCATGTAGCAGAAACATTTAGTATTTTCTGCGGATTAAACACTGCATCCTGCCACAGTGTTTAATCCGCAGCGGACAGATGTTCCAGCATAGTGGAGGAGAATATATGAAATCCTGTCTCCACTATGCGTCCGAATACGCGGGTGACACACCCGCTAAACCGGACCTGTGGTGCATCTTTTTAGACCGCAGCATGTCTGTTTACCTTACATATACAAATTAGAACAGAATACATTATTCATACATCATAAATGGTCCTCTAAAACTATATTATAAAGGGACCAAGGAAAATTTCCAACTTGGAACACTCACTGAATACTAACATACAAAAAACAGTGTGGATCCAAAATAGAGATAAAAAATCCAACATTTTTTTCAAATATAAATATCACCACATAAGATTTCATGTACATAAATAATAAAGGGTCCATAAGAAAGAGGGGAAGGAACAAGCAAACAAGTATGTAAACCGGGCCTTAGTTATACATAAGTAGAGGCGGGGAGGTGGCAACACTAATCTATCTAAGATAAGTACATCCTAGCTGCAGCCAAAAGTGTAAGTTATTCAGAAAATCCTAATGGCTACAAAAATCCGCTAAAAACAGCCTAAGATGTAAAAAAATCAATGAAATAACATTGGCTTCCCCCCGAGGAAGCCAACGCGAAACGCGCATTGGAGCTGCGTGTTCCGGGATCCTTAAAAGAGGGACCAAGGGTAAGAGTGGCCCTTTTGTTATTTCATTGATTTTTTGACATCTTAGGCTGTTTTCAGTGGGTTTTTGTAGCCATTAGGATTTTCTGAATAACTTATGCTGTTTACAGCGAGTTAGGTAGCTTCTATGGAAAAATCTTTTTCTGTGTTTGCATTTTATTATTGACCCTCACGGGATAATACTATTTGTTTACATGTTGACACTTGCACTTTTGGCTGCAGCTAGGATGTACCTATCTTAGATAGATTAGTGTTGCCACCTCCCCACCTCTACATATGTATAACTAAGGCCCGGTTTACATACTTGTTTGCTTGTTCTTTCCCCGCTTTCTTATGGACCCTTTATTATTTATGTACATGAAATCTTATGTGGTGATATTTATATTTGAATAAAATATTGGATTTTTTATCTCTGTTTTGGATCCACACTCTGATTTTTTGTATGTTTGTTTACCTTGCAGAGATACTCAGTTTCCGTAAGGTAAACAGCCTACTTTATGGCTACGCTGTGGCGATTCCGGATGTGTTCAATGAGCACATCTCGAATCACTGTGCGTACAGAAAGGGGCGGGGCTTCCGCTCCATCCAAAGCGCAGACATTACGGTACCTGGAAACGTACCCTAAAGATTCTTTTGAAAAGGGTTGAATAATTGACATTGAGGAAATTGTCAAAAGTTAATTATAGAGTAGTACAAAATGTGTGGTAAAAGAAAAATGGCAATGGGTGAGGTAGTGCAAAAGAAAAAAAAGCCTATGCCGTAGCTAAGAATATGACATACTTCTAGCAACAACAGATGCTCCTCCACTGGCACACTGGCACCAGTCGCAGCACTGAACCCAGGTCACAATTTGCCTCCTTTAATTCTGACATGTGTATTAGTGGGGAAGAAGTAAAAGAAGTAATGGAATGTATGTCACATCACAAGTCAACAAGAATTCCCTATCCCCCAGGATCTTTGGTAGGCTGATGAGAGGTGGGTTCCTAAAATTACATGTTGAGAACATCCCTTAAAAGGTTTTTCAAGGATCCCATATTGATGACCTATCCATTTCATAGGTTGTCAATATCAGATCATGAGTGTCCAACACTGGGCAGCCCCACTAATCAGCTGTTATCAGCACTGATGGAAGCTCAACTGAAACAGTGTATTGAGCCAGAATAAAACAACTCTATTTACTGTGTCTTGGTTGTTTTTTAAGTTCTGCAGCTCAGATCCTATTGAATTGAATAAGAGCTGAAGTGCAGTACCAAAGAACACTCTGTACACATTAACATCAGAAGGCATAAAAGCAGGTCAATAGGGTCAAAAACACTGGAAGCCTGCAGAACATTAATTACACAATGATCTTTATATTTTATCAGGTAATATCAAATCAATGATATAAGATAATATAATGATATATACATGCACATACACTCAGTTCTATGCAAAGATTAACTTTTTTTCAGCTCATCTCCTTTAGTTTTAATGTTAATGAATATGTTTCAAAATCTACTAATGTTAATCTCTTTGATAAGCTTCTAGTCTTGAGGATGGTCCAACTTGCTGAGATATCTGATCTGAGTATGAATAACAGCTTAATTATAGGCAAAGTAACAAGCCAATATTGCATATGCTTTAGTTGATCACATTCCTTGTGCATTTTGATGGCAGAACCTCTGTAGGACTCCCTTTGCTTACAATTCCTTTAGTGAAGGCAGAGGCCCAAAAATTATGGAAAAGGTATAGACAAGGAAGCAACATGACTTTGTGTCCTGATTGACAAAACCCAGCACAATAATAGTGTATTCTGCTTACTCATCACTTGCCAATCACTAACTAGCTAACTTGTGCATTCATTGTTCTCTTGTCTCTAATGGCATAGGTGGTAAAGGTATGGGAGGACTGGAAGGTGGGATACGAGTGCCAGGAATCCTACGTTGGCCCGGTGTTCTTCCTGCAAATACTATAATTGATAAACCAACAAGTCTCATGGATATTTACAGCACAGTAGCGAAGCTGGGAGGAGGCAAGCCACCACAAGACAGGTATTAAAATAAATTCTAGTATGGTTTTCTTTGGTTGCTTCCATGTTATTAGCTCCTTCCCACCACATTATCTTTGGATCCATCATGAATGAAGGTTATTATTTGTTCCATGACACACATATATCAATCTCTGAAGTACTGCTTCTGAGTTTAAGAGATGAGTTGCCAGATGCAGAGTCAGACCACTGGTTGTTCGTGTTAGGGCTCCTTCAGACGTCAATGTGTCCGGTACGTGTGGTGACAGTTTTCACACATACCAGAGACACTTGCACACGTAGACCCATTTAACTGAATGGGTCAGTGCACATATCAGTGTGTTTCCACAGATCATGTGTCCATGGGCAAAATATGCTGACATGTACATTTTTTAATAGCAGCACGTGAAGCAAAATGTCCTGCACACGTGCACACTGATGATACACGGATGACATCCGTGTGTCATCAGTATGACATGTACCAGTGTTTGACAATCAACGGTACAGTTCCCTGGTGCCGGGTGCTGAAGACAGCTCACATCACTGTCCCCTGCTTGCACTGCTATCAGTGCTAGCAGGTGACAATGTTGAGAGTCGTATTCAACTGTTAACAGTAAGAGCAGGCGGTGGCCCAGCTGTTCCCACTGTTCCTGTGGTGGTGGCAACTGGGGTTCATATTTGTGAGGTTGATGTCACCTTTGTATTGTCCGGTGACATCAAGCCCATGGCTTAGTAACAGAGAGAAATCTATAAGACACCTATCTATTACTAATCCTATAGTTGTATTATAAACTAGCTGAAGATCCCGGTGTTGCCTGGGCATAGTAACCAACTGTGATTAGTTATAACAAATTATAATGATTATATTGCACATAAAAACCATGCATCGAATCCTATCCTGTGTGATACTGACTGCTGAGCCATGTAGCTAATACTATTCTGTGTGATACTGTGTGCTAAGCTGCGTATCTAATCCTTTCCTGTGTGATATTGTCTGCTGAGCTGTGTATCTATTCCTATCCTGTGTGATACTGTCTGCTGAGCTGTGTATCAAATCCTATCCTGTGTGATACTGACTGCTGAGCCGTGTACCTAATCCTATCCTGTGTGATACTGACTGCTGATTTGTGTATCTAATCCTCTCCTGTGTGATACTGACTGCTGAGCTGTGTATCTAATCCTATCCTGTGTGATGCTGGGCTCCCCCTAAAGTCTGTGTCAGAGGGTGGTCTGTGTTGGCATGGTAATAAATTGTGTTATTTCCAGCTTTACAGAAGGAAGATAACACCATTGAAATGATAAGAATAATAGGCCTCAGTTACCACAATTGTCTACAAAGAAAACTGTTGCTGATAGCAACCAATCACAGCTCATTTTTCATCTTTTAAACAGCTCTGGGACAGCGTGGCGAGTTTCGAGTGGCAAAAGTTTTGACTTTTATGTGACAAGGTTGGTGTATGTGTGGTGAAATGTGTGCTGAGGGTGGTATATGTGTTGAAGCACGTGGTAGTGTGTGGCACATTTTGTGTGTGTGTTTATATCCCCGTGTGTGGTGAGTATCCCATGTCAGGGCCCCACCATAGCAACTGTACAGTATATACTCTTTGGCGCCATCGCTCTCATTCTTTGTCCCCCTTGTTCACATCTGGCAGCTGTCAATTTGCCTCCAACACTTTTCCTTTCACTTTTTCCCCATTATGTAGATAGGAGTAAAATTGTTTGGTGAATTGCAATGCACGGGGTTAAAATTTTGCCTCACAACATAGCCTATGACGCTCTCAGGGTCCAGACGTGTGACTGTGCAAAATTTTGAGGCTGTAGCTACGACGGTGCAGATGCCAATGCATACATACACTTTTTCCCCATTATGAAGATAGGGGCAAAATTGTTTGGTGAATTGGAACACGTGGGGTTAAAATTTCACCTCACAACATAGCCTATGATGCTCTCGGGGTCCAGACGTGTGACTGTGCCAAATTTTGTGGCTGTAGCTCCAACGGTGAGGATGCCAATCCCGGACATACATACACACCCACATTGAGCTTATATATTAGATAAACAACACAGACAAACAAAAGTCCTTTATTTGAAATAAATACAAAATACACTTTGACCACTGTGAGGTTTGCATTGCACAAATGCCTTAATGGGGTTGCCTGGTCCAAATCAAGAAGTCTGCAGTCACTTTAAGTTTATTTCCATAAGAAAAAGTGAATTGTTATACTTGATGATAAGGAAAAACTTCCTCAATTGTAGATTTTTTATATATATACAGTGGGGAAAAAAGTATTTAGTCAGCCACCAATTGTGCAAGTTCTCCTACTTAAAAAGATGAGCGAAGCCTGTAATTGACATCATAGGTGGACCACAGGACTGTAACTGACATCATAAGTAGATCACAACTATGAGAGTCAAAATGAGAAAACAAATCCAGAAAATCACCTTGTCTGATTTGGCAAGATTTATTTTGCAAAGTATGGTGGAAAATAAGTATTTGGTCACCTAAAAACATGCAAGATTTCTGGCTCGCACAGACCTGTAACCTCTTTTTTCCCCACTCTATCAAGTTTTTAGTTTTGGCCCTCTGTGTATTTGAGTTTGACATCTCTGCTCTATAGGCTTATATAACGTAAAAGCCGCTTCTGGGTCACACAGAGCCTAGTGTGATCCAGGAAAGTCTGAAGAACCATCACGTAACTTAGAAGAGGAGCAGAGCGGTGCTGAATACTGAAGATGGAGATTAGTGAATATATTAACACTATCTATAATAATAAATGCCCTAACCAGCTTCCGGTTGTAACAACTTCCGTCCAGTTGTAACCGGTGACGTCACCACACACACACGCACGTTAACCCTCAACACACCACACCGCCTCAACACACACTCCTCTCACCTTTCACCTCCACTCATGTCCACTCACTCTTTCACTCCACTTACGTTCCTTTCTCTCACTCCGTTTCTCATACTCACACCGTCATCGTCGCTGCCCCGACATCTTCCTCCGCCGTCGCGATCGAGGATCCAGACGTTCTCCAGGCCGCCGACATCGGGATCCAAAAAGATGGCGTCGGCGAAATCTCGCGAGATTACGCCGACGCCATTTTGGATCCCAATGTCGCCCATGCCAGCGACATGTTGTTGCGGCGATGCCATCTTGAATATCGCGGGACTTCACGAAATCCAAGATGGCGTCCCGCAAGAACAAGTCGGCGGCCTGGAAAACGTCTGGATCCTGGATCGCGGCGGCGGAGGAAGATGTCGGGGCAGCGACGATGACGGTGTGAGTATGAGAAACGGAGTGAGAGAAAGGAACGTATGTGGAGTGAAAGAGTGAGTGGACATGAGTGGAGGTGAAAGGTGAGAGGAGTGTGTGTTGAGGCGGTGTGATGTGTTGAGGGTTAACATGGCAAGAGGTGTGAGGCTGTGTGCACACGCTGCGGATTTTGCTGCGGTTCCGCAGCGGTTTTGGCCGCTGCGGACCCGCAGCAGTTTTTGCTGCGGTGTACAGTACCATGATTCCCTATGGGAATCAAAAACCGCAGTGCAGACGGTGCGGAATTTTCCGTGCGGATTATCTGCGGTTTTCAATCCGCAGAAAGAATTGACATGTCAATTCTTTCTGCGGATTCTCCTGCGGTTTGCCATCTCCTCTATTGAGGAGATGAAAAACCGCAGGGCAAAACCGCAGAGCAATCCGCAGGTAAAACCGCAGGTCTTTTGACCTGCGGTTTCACCTGTGGATTTTACAAAATCCGCGCGGATGAATCCGCACTTAATCCGCAGCGTGTGCACACAGCCTTAACGACGTCGGCGAAATCTCGCGAGATTTCGCCGACGCCATCTTGCATTCGTGAAATTGCGTCATTTACCTCACGCCAACTTGCTGTGCGGACGCTTGGCATTGCCGGTACCACCAAAACTACTGCTGCCTTGGTCCTATGCCTGTTTACTGCTGGTGTCTAATTACAGGGCCAATTTGCCTCTACCGCCATAACTACTGCTGCCTTGCTCCTCTGCCGGTGTCTAATTACAGGGCTAATTTGCCTCTACCGCCATAACTACTGCTGCCTTGCTCCTCTGCCGGTGTCTAATTACAGGGCTAATTTGCCTCTACCGCCATAACTACTGCTGCCTTGCTCCTCTGCCGGTGTCTAATTACAGGGCTAATTTGCCTATACCGCCATAACTACTGCTGCCTTGGTCCTATGCCTGTTTACTGCCGGTGTCTAATTACAGGGCCAATTTGCCTATACTGCCATAACTATTGCTACCTTGCTACTCTGCCGGTGTCTAATTACAGGGCTAATTTGCCTCTACAGCCATAACTACTGCTGCCTTGCTCCTCTGCCGGTGTCTAATTACAGGGCTAATTTGCCTCTACCGCCATAACTACTGCTGCCTTGCTCCTCTGCCGGTGTCTAATTACAGGGCCAATTTGCCTATACTGCCATAACTATTGCTACCCTGCCGGTGTCTAATTACAGGGCTAATTTGCCTATACCGCCATAACTACTGCTGCCTTGCTCCTCTGCCGGTGTCTAATTACAGGGCCAATTTGCCTATACCGCCATAACTACTGCTGCATTGCTCCTCTGCCGGTGTCTAATTACAGGGCTAATTTGCCTATACCGCCATAACTACTGCTGCCTTGCTCCTCTGCCGGTGTCTAATTACAGGGCTAATTTGCCTCTACCGCCATAACTACTGCTGCATTGCTCCTCTGCCGGTGTCTAATTACAGGGCCAATTTGCCTATACCGCCATAACTACTGCTGCCTTGCTCCTCTGCCGGTGTCTAATTACAGGGCTAATTTGCCTCTACCGCCATAACTACTGCTGCCTTGCTCCTCTGCCGGTGTCTAATTACAGGATCAATTTGCCTCTACCGCCATAACTACTGCTGCATTGCTCCTCTGCTGGTGTCTAATTACAGGGCCAATTTGCCAATACCGCCATAACTACTGCTGCCTTGCTCCTCTGCTGGTGTCTAATTACAGGATCAATTTGCCTCTACCGCCATAACTACTGTTGCCTTGCTCCTCTGCCGGTGTCTAATTACAGGATCAATTTGCCTCTACCGCCATAACTACTGCTGCATTGCTCCTCTGCTGGTGTCTAATTACAGGGCCAATTTGCCTATACCGCCATAACTACTGCTGCCTTGCTCCTCTGCCGGTGTCTAATTACAGGGCCAATTTGCCTCTACCGCCATAAGTACTGCTGCCTTGCTCCTCTGACTGTTCACTGCCTGTGTCTAATTACAGGGCCAATTTTCCTCTACCGCCATAACTACTGCTGCATTGCTCCTCTGCTGGTGTCTAATTACAGGGCCAATTTGCCTATACCGCCATAACTACTGCTGCCTTGCTCCTCTGCCGGTGTCTAATTACAGGGCCAATTTGCCTCTACCGCCATAACTACTGCTGCCTTGCTCCTCTGCCGGTGTCTAACTACAGGGCCAATTTGCCACTACCACTTCATAACTACTGCTGGGCAATTACAGGGTCAATTAGTATCTGTTTACTCTACAATACTCCAGGACGCCTTCTTCACTGCCAGATAACTGCCAAATAGACTCCTTTACCTGTGCCAACATGAGTCATAACAAAAAGTATGCCAATGCCAGTGAAAGGAAAGCAGCTTTAGCACTTCGACAAAAACAACGCCGTGCTAATGAGACTCCTGAGGAAAAACACCATCGCCTTGAGAAGATTAAGGCTTATAAACGCCGTCGCCTCACACACGAATCCCCTAACTCTAAATCCATAAGATTGGCTGAAGAAGCCTCTGCACGCCATCACCGCCGACAACAGACGGCCTCTTCCTCATCATTATTATTAGACTCACAACAGGATGCTTCCACATCAGCATGTGGAACAATTTACTGCTACACTTCATCCCATATGCCGTTCACTGACATAACTAATCAGCAATCTGTTTCTGCCCTATCAATACCACCATTCAATACCGATGCACAGTATGCCAATGCCAGTGAAAGGAAAGCAGCTTTAGCACTACGACAAAAACAACGCCATGCTAATGAGACTCCTGAGGAAAAACAGCATCGACTTGACAAGATTAAGGCTTATAAACGCCGTCGTCTCACACACGAATCCCCTAACTCTAAATCTATTACATTGGCTGAAGAAGCCTCTACACGCCATCACCGCCAACAACAGACGGCTTCTTCCTCATCATCTATAATAATAAATGCCCTAAGCAGCTTCCGGTTGTAACAACTTCCGTCCAGTTGTAACCGGTGACGTCACCACACACACGCACATGTTAACCCTCAACACACCACACCGCCTCAACACACACTCCTCTCACCTTTCACCTCCACTCACGTCCACTCACTCTTTCACTCCACATACGTTCCTTTCTCTCACTCCGTTTCTCATACTCACACCGTCATCGTCGCTGCCCCGACATCTTCCTCCGCCGCCGTGATCCTGGATCCAGACGTTCTCCAGGCCGCCGACATGTTCTTGCGGCGACGCCATCTTGGATTTCGTGAAATCCCGCGAGATTCAAGATGGCGTCGCCGCAAGAACATGTTGCTGGCGTGGACGACTCGGGATCCAAAAAGATGGCGTCGGCGAAATCTCGCGAGATTACTCCGACGCCATTTTGGATCCCGATGTCGTCCACGCCAGCGACATGTTCTTGCGGCGATGCCATTTTGGATCGGCGAAATCCCGCGATAGTCAAGATGGCGTCGCCGCAAGAACATGTCGCCGGCGAAAACTCGCGAGATTTCGCCGACGCCATTTTGGATCCCGACGTCGTCCACGCCGGCGACATGTTCTTCCGGCGACGCTATCTTGACTATCGCGGGATTTCACGATACTCAAGATGGCGTCGCCGCAAGAACATGTCGCCGGCGTGGACAACGTCTGGATCCAGGATGGCGCCGGCGGAAGAAGATGTCGGGGATCGTGGAGCAGCAGCGATGACGGCGTGAGTATGAGAGACGGAGTGAGAGAAGGGGTCGTATGTGGAGTGAAAGAGTGAGTGGAGATGGTGAAAGGTGAGAGGAGTGTGTGTGTAGAGGGTTAACATGGCAAGAGGTGTGATGCTATCGCATCCTCCCGATGCGATAGCATCGGGCCATAATCTAGTATCTTGATATTACTCTACTAGTTTATACAGGTTTAGGGAACAAAAGTTATTAGGAGTACGTCTTCAGTGTTATATGAAACCCCTAATTTGAGAAGTGTAGGATGACTACTTACTGAATGTGCATGTGAAGTGCCTTGTCCAGTAGAGGTAAATTTCTTACTTTTAAATTACTTTTTACTTCTCTTTGAGGGCTGCCAACTTAATTTTTTTTGTATGAAATCATAGACTGTCATATTACATAACCATAATAAATCATTAATTAGGATGGCTCAGTGGTTAGCACTGCAGCCTTGCAGCGCTGGAGTCCTGGGTTCAAATCCCACAGTGACAACATCTGCAAGGAGTTTGTATGTTCTCCCCGTGTTTGTGTGGGTTTCCTCCGGGTACTCCGGCTTCCTCCCACACTTAAAAGATATATTGATAGGGAATTTAGATTTTGAGCCCCATTGGGGACAATTATAATAATGTATGTAAAGCGCTGTGGAATAAGATAGGATTATGCAGTAAATTACAGGTGATACATGTCTACAGACCATAAATCCTATACGGATACATTAGCTGCTTTCATTGTGAACTGTTAAAGGGTGTTCTCTTCTTAACTGCACATTCTCTTTCCTGTGCACATCACACTTCTGCTTCTTCAGATCTCAGTTTTTAGCATAATGCTTTCAGCTAATATTGCATGTAATTAATTTTTATTTGTACTTTCAGAATAATTGATGGTAAAGATTTGATGCCTCTTCTGCAAGGAATGGTACCCCACTCTGACCATGAATTTATGTTTCACTACTGTGATGAATACTTGCACGCAGTTCGGTGGCAGCATAACATTAGTAAGTACAGCAATTATATGTTGCATCATTTGAACATGGAAATTTTTTACCTATACATTGTTTAATTCTTAAATAGTAGAATCTGCCATTTCACACTGCCCCCCACAGGTCCCTGGTGTGCCACGCTGTTCCCAATAGATTTTCTCTGTCAGGAACAGTTTATTAATATTAGTATTGTAGGACTGGGCACATCTTAATAGTGTCAAACTGTGATTATGTAGTGCAGTGCGTAGCCATGGACGAGACACTCGTCTTCCCCTGTAATGCCCAGGCGTGCTCCACGAAAGTATGGGTCCTGGCTGGGTGTTGGTGTTGATGCTGTGAGGACCTTGCACCCATGCAGTTTGCCTGTAGCCATTAGTGTTGACCGGCCAGGACAATAGGTTTCAGAGTTCAACAACGGAGACTCTCTTTCTAAAACACAGTCTTCACTGAAGAGTAACTTGTTAAGGTTATGAACAAGGGGTGGTGGGTACAAAGTCTTAAGAACATTTCCTTCACAGTACAATGAATTTTCACACACATATTTTCCTTTCACTGTAGTCTACTCCAGGGCCGGAGAAGCACTCTGTTTCTCCCTACTTTGTCACAGCTCAGCTTGTCGCCACAGTCCTAATCAGCAAGTCCCTATCTGCTTCTATTCCTAGTCCTATTTGTTTTACTACTGGCACCCTAGATCAACTGCTTGGGACCCCCATTAAGCCCCCATCACACACAGCGATCTCTCTAGCAAGATCGCTGCTGAGCCACAAGTTTTGTGATGCAACAGCGATCTCACCAGCGAGATCGCTGTGTGTGACACCTATCAGCGACCGGCCCCCCTGCTGGGTATCGCTGATCATTGTGGAATGGGGTGGACATCTTTTTGATCGTTGGTCTCCAGCTGGCCAGCATGCATCGCTGCATGTGGCAGGTGAGAGACCAGCGATCAGCGAGCTTGATCTTGTAGCCAAGGTAAACAGCGGGTTTCTAAGCACCACGCGGCGCTTAGATACCCACTGTTTACCTTGGTTACCAGCTCCCTGCACCAGCGCGCTGTATCTAAGGTACTCGTCGTGCTCGTCGTTGCTGGTGCTGATCGCTGGTGAAGCTGCCTGTTTGGCAGCTCACCAGGGGTCATGTAGCGACACACCAGCGATCCTGACAAGTTGATATCGTTGTCAGGATCACTGGTGAGTCGCTATGTGTGACAGGGCCCTTAGTCCCACAAACTCAGTCCTGTTTAGGTCCATTACCTTCAGCATTAAGCAAGCCCAGGGTTTCTGGTAAAACATCATCCTATCCAAGGACCACTTTAATTTTTCACTCTTTGTTTCATTGCAGTCATTTGGTTAATTCAAAAAAGTTCATTTTTTCTCATTAATGTACACTCTGCATCCCATCTTGACTGAAAAAAAACAGAAATGTAGAAATGTTTGCAAATTTATTAAAAAAGAAATACTGAAATATCACATGAAAAAATTAAAGGGGTCTGAATACGTTCCGTACCCACTGTATTACTTCCCCAGACTGGGGATTCAATCAGAGTGATAGTCCATATGACTACAGGGTGGGTCATGTATATGGATACACCTAAATAAAATGGGAATGGTTGGTGATATCAACTTCCTGTTTGTGGCACATTATCATATGGGAGGGGGAAAACTTTTCAAGATGGGTGGTGACCATGGCGGCCATTTTGAAGTCGACCATTTTGGACCCAACTTTACTTTTTCCAATGGGAAGAGGGTCATGTGACACATCAAACTTATTGAGAATTTCATGAAAAACAATGGTGCGCTTGGTTTTAACGTAACTTTATTCTTTCATGAGTTATTTACAAGTTTCTCTTTGTTTACAGCCATTGACATGTCGCAGAGGTTAACACGTGAGGAGCGGATAGAAATTGTGTTGATATCTGGTGAACGCAGTGCCCGGGTTATTGCAGCAGATTTCAATGCAAGACACCTACACAAGAAAACAGTCACCATTCCCATTTTATTTAGTTCTATCCATATAAATGGCCCAATGAATCTGCAGAATGGGCAAAACAAAAACTGGAACAGGACCCTCAGTTTACACAGAACATTATGTTCCGTGATGAGGAAAACTTTTTTGGGTGGGTTATTTATATGGATACACCTACATAAAATGGGAATGGTGACAGTTTTCTTGCATAGGGTAACAATGTATAGATACAGGGTGCACCACAAAATATAAAAAACATATAACAATTGGGTGCTACAACACGCATGGAGAAGCATAGAGTATGTAAACAAGAGAAAGACCACTGCGTATAAATATGTGCGTATCTGAATACAAAAATACAAAAAGACTATATTTATTGTCAGCAAAACAGAAACAGGTTAAAAACATTAAAAACAAAATTTCAACAACACCCCCATTACAGAAAATGTCCATATGTATACAGCCCTCAAAAACAATGTCATGGTGGTGCAGATCAACATGTCAACACAGAGTGCCCTGTAAACAGAGGCCAGCAAGATACAATGTGCAGAAATAACATCAATAAGGACAATATGTAATAAAGGCAAATATATATAGCAAGCTGGCCAGATATTCATCAAACACAGTCCACTTACGATAATTCAACCACCTCCAAACAGGCAATTTGAACAACAACATCCCCACAAATAAATGGTAATATAGAGGCATAGACACAATATAGACTAAACCATTTTATTTGAGCATTTCTTAAAATGATTGACTCCCAAACAAGGAATCCTCATAGGTAAAAAAAAAAAAACCAGGGTGTGGGGATGTTGTTGTTCAAGCTGGCCAGATAGTAGCACTAGAAGTGGGAGTCCCCACAAAAATGATCAGCACTGGACATAATCACAGAACATCATGCAAGTTGATTTGGGGCTGTGAAAATACCCCCCAGAGCTCCTGATGTGCGTAAAGCAACACATACCAAAGAAGATGGCGCAGCACAAATGAGACCAAGAACAGCTATAATAGGCTGTCAGCATTGAAACAAGGCATACAATACCTGGGATGTAGGTGCTCTGCTGTATGATAGTCAAAAGGATAAACCAGGAAAACCTCCAGGTGAAGGAAGTGTATACCCCCGGAAGGAGCAGGGGCTAAAGTTCCAAACGGTCCCTAAGAAAAAGAAGGGGACAGATGGTACAAATGAACGGGGCTGTGGGAAAGCCCCACGCATATCGCTGTCTCACAGCTTCATCAGGGGAAGTGCTCTGTTAGGACAATCATGGCCTATTAATACCAAAATTTTTAATTACAAAATTGATTACTGGTGAGTCAGGGAGAGGTCCTGGGCCACGTCAGTCATGGTGTGAGCTCCGGAAGCGCTTAGGGATGAGGTAAAAGCGGATCCGGGTTGCGCATGTGCAGAAAAGATGAGTTAAAACCAGCCCAAAGGAGATCGGGATGTTAGAAGGCGCATGCGCTCTGCATAACTATGATGTGGAATACTGGTGAATGGCCATGTGCATGCGCAGTGTGCAGACGCTGGGAACATGCATCCCAGCATCAGACCAACTGTACAGCGTGAATGCCAGTAGGAATCATAACGGAGCAAAGGAAGAGATTATCAGCTGGTAAATGAAAACACCTATAAAGAATATGTGTTTGTAGAGCAAAAACATAACTATATAGTTGTATGAACATAGAAGGCTGAAATTCTGGTGCTCCAAATGAAATGGCCATGTAGAAAATGAATGCAGGGCTCTAAGACAGGCGAGCAGACCACATAAAGTTGTATGCTGATGAAATTAATATGAAGAGGTTCAGATAAATAAAAAATAAATAAATAAGTATAAAGCAATGTACATACATAATTAACCCCTTAGCGACAGAGCCAGTTTGCAGCTTAATGACCAGGCCAATTTTTACAATTCTGACCACTGTCCCTTTATGAGGTTACAACTCTGGGAACACTTTAATGGATCCCGCTGATTCTGAGATTATTTTTTCATGACATATTGTACTTCATGTTAGTGATCAAATTTCTTTGATAAGTCTTGTGTTTATTTATGAAAAAGAAACAGAAATATGGCGAAAATTTTGCAATTTTAAAACTTTAAATTTTTATGCCCTTAAATCAGAGAGATGGGTCACACAAATTTCTTAATAAATAACATTTCGCACATGTCTACTTTACATCAGCACAATTTTGGAAGCAAAATTTTTTTTGTTAGGAAGTTATAAGGGTTAAAAGTTGACCAGTGATTTCTCATTTTTACAACAAAATTTACAAAACCATTTTTTTTAGGGACCACATCATATTTAAAGTCATTTTGAGGGGTGTACATTACAGAAAATACCCAAAAGTGGCACCATTCTAAAAACTAGACCCCTCAAGGTGCTCAAAACCACATTCAAGAAGTTTATTAACCCTTTAAGTGCTTCACAGGAGCTAAAGCAATGTGGAAGGAAAAAATTAACATTTAACTTTTTTTTGCAAAATATTTACTTCAGAACCAATTTTTTTTTATTTTCACAAGTGTTGAAAGAGAAAATCAACCACAAAATTTGTTGTAAAATTTCTCCTGAATACACCAATATCCCATATGTGGGGGTAAACCACTTTTTCAGCACATGGCAGAGCTCGCAAGGGATGGAGCGCCGTTTGACTTTTTCAACGCAGAATTGGGTGGAATTGAGATCGGATGCCATGTTGCGTTCGGAGAGCCCTTAATGTGCCTAAACAGTGGAAAACTCCAACAAGTGACCCCATTTTGGAAACTAGACCCATTAAGGAACTTATCTAGATGTGTGGTGAGCACTTTGAACCTTCAAGTGCTTCACAGAAGTTTATAGCGTAGAGCCGTGAAAATAAGAAATCCATTTTTTTCCACAAAAATGATCTTTTCGCCCCCAAATTTTTATTTTTACAAGGGTAACAGGAGAAATCATACCCCACAGTTAATGTGCGATTTGTCCTTAGTACGCTGATACCCCATATGTGGGGGTGGGGAACCACTGTTTGGGCGCATGGGAGAGCTTGGAAGGGAAGGAGTGGCATTTTGGAATGCAGACTTTGATGGAATGGTCTGCGGGCATCATGTTGCATTTGCAGAGCCTCTGATGGGCCTAAACAGTGGAAACCCCCAACAAGTGACCCCATTTTGGAAATTAGACCCCCTAAGGAACTTATCTAGATGTGTGGTGAGCACTTTGAACCCCCAAGCGCTTCACAGAAGTTTATAAACGCAGAGCCGTGAAAATAAAGTCTTTTTTATTTCCACAAAAGTGATTTTTTAGATCCCAATTTTTAGACCCCCAAAGTTGGTAAATAGTGGAAACCCCTCAATTCTTGCTCCAACCCTAACCCCAACACACCCCTAACCCGAGTCCCAACCCTAACCCTAATCCCAACCCTAATCCCTGATCCTAATTCTAACCCTAATCCTAGTTCATCCTAACCCTAATTCTAACCCTTGCCCGAACCCGAGCCCTAACCCTAGCCCAACCCTAACCCTAGCCCTAACACTAGCCCAACCCTAACCCTAACCCTAGCCCAACCCTCACCCTAGCCCAACCCTAACCCTAACCCTAGCTCAACCCTAACCCTAGCCCTAACCCTAACCCTAGCCCTAGCCCTAATGGAAAACTGAAAAAAAAATGTCTTTATTTCATTATGTTTGCCTATATAAGGGGGTGATAAACGGGGGGGTTATGTACTATTTTTTTATTTTGATCACTTTGATCGTTTATCATAGTGATCAAAATAATGAATGTAATCTGCCAGTCGGAGCCGGCAGATTCCCGGCGGGCGCACTGCGTATGCGCCCGCCATTTTCAAGATGGCGGCGCCCATCTGAGGACGCCGGCGGGACACGGGACCACCGGGAGGGAAGTGAGGACCACGGAGAGGTACCGGGGGGGGATCGGGGACCCTATTTCTCTCTCCTCCGATGTGCGATCACATCAGAGGAAAGAGAAATTTAATGCATAATCCCGGCTTCTTTTTTTTTTTGCAGTCGCCGTTATAGGGTTAATAACGGCGATCGCAAAAGCGGGGTGGGTAAAAACCGACCGATTCATGTTCCGATATTGGGGGGCGCTATGTACTTTCTCCACAGCGCCGTGAATTAACGGCGCTGTGGTTTTAGTACACTCAATTACCGCCGATAAAAGGCGTATCGGTGGTCGTTAAGGGGTTAAAGAAAAAAGAAGATTGAAAGTAACCACAATATGATTGCAAAACCAGAGTTATTTGAAGAAGCTGCAACGCCTAGAAAACCAAAAATATAAATAGTGGTACAAAGAAGTCCAATTCAGACCAAAAGCCTAGTTAGCAGATTCCTAGTTGGTCTCTCATATATGGGACATGAACGTTATCTGGCTAGTATCATCCAGGAAGGAAATGAACTCTATATGGTAGTCATTATTCAAGAATGTCACAATAATCCATCATGTTGGGGAAACTCACAATAGAAAGAGTACATCCAAGTATATCACTGATAGTCCATAAGAGAAACTCAAAATAGAAAATATCATAATTAGCATTGTCACAACAGTCTATCAAAGTAGAAAGAATTGTAATAATGAAAGAATAATGGCATAAAGGGCTGTATACATATTGACATTTTCTGTAACGGGGGTGTTGTTGAAATTTTGTTTTTAATGTTTTTAACCTGTTTCTGTTTTGCTGACAATAAATATAGTCTTTTTGTATTTTTGTATGCAGGTATGCACATATTTATACGCAATGGTCTTTTTCTTGTTTACATACTTCTTGAATAGGGTGTCTTGAATTGAAATCTGCTGCAATGACCCGGGTACTGCGTTCACCAGACATCAACACAATTTCTATCTGCTTCTCATGTGTTAACCTCTGTGACATGTCAATGACTGTAAAAAAAGAGAAACCACCCATCTTGAAAAGTTTTCCCCCTCCCATATTCTAATGTGTCACAAACAGGAAGTTGATATCACCAACTATTCCCATCTTATTTAGGTGTATCCATATACATGGCCCAACCTGTATATCAAACTTACAGATGGGATCTTACCCTAGTACCAATCCCTACCTGAGCTGTGGAAGTTGGCACCCTAGGGTCATGACAATGGTGACCCCGCTCGTCGTCAGCTCTCCCTAGTAATCCCTTACCAATCTAATAACAAGGAACACACTTATATAGTATTCAATGGAAAAACACAGTCAACAAATGACCCCAATACAGGTCTGAGACCCCTGATCTAATAAACTAGATCTTGTTGGTGTTTCTCGCTTTGATTTAACCTTCAGCACAAAAAAAATTGCTTGACCTTGGGGTTACCAGTTTAATACCATCTCTCAGAAAGAACTATTGAACTCCTTTACAAATTAGCACAGTCTCAAGAGTTGTCATAGAACAAATTTGTTAAATCAGTGATCGATTAACAGCCTGTTTGCGCATGCAGACCAAGTAAACGATTCACGCTGTGCTATCCGTAGTGGATTATCCAGTGTACATAGGCTGCCACGGATCTCGACAGTGTGAGTCCTGTTTACACAGGATGATACACTGCTAAGAAGGTTATGTTTTGCACTGCACATAAGATCATTTTACCCAATGAATGGGCATTTGTTTCAGGTGATCAGCATCCTGCTTAAACTGAAAAAATATTTTTAAATGAACGCTCTTAAGAATGCTTGCTCAAAATTATTTTTAGTGTAAATTCAGCTTAACCCCTTGCACCACTTTGAGATTTTCCATTTTTTTCTCCCCTTCTTCCCAGAGCCATAACTTTTTTATTTTTCTGTCAATACGGCTGTGTGAGGGCTTATTTTTTGCACGATGAGTTATTATTTTGAATGACTCCACTGATTCAACCACATAAAGTACTTGAAAATGTGAAAAAAATGCCAAGTGCAGTAAAATTGCAAAAAATGTTCAATTCCACAATTGTTTTTTTCTTTTTCATGGTCACTAAATGATAAAACGGACCTGCCATTATGATTCTCCAGGTCAGTAGAAGTATGCAGATACCAAACATGTATAGGTACTTTCTTTATTTACCATATTTTTCGGACCATAAGACGCATTTTTTTCCTCCAAATTTGGGAGGAAAGTGTTGGGTGCGTCTATGGTTCGAATGTAATATGTGGGGAGAGGGCATTGGCGGATTGGGATTGCACTGATATCGCACTCGCAGGAGGCAGGAAAATGTTGCCACTCCAGGAATCCGGTGCAGGGGAAACCACGTGGTCCCGATGCTTAAAGTGAAGGAATATTCATTAGTCGCTTCCCCGCCCACCTATCAGCGCCGAGCAGTGGGCGGGGAGCAGCAAATGAATATTCCTTCACTTAAACAGCAGACCCACATGGTTCCCCAGTGCCGGATTCCTGCAGCAGCTGGGGAGATCATGTGTTCGGTAAAGAAGGCGGGCTGGAGCATCACATGACAGCACAGAGCCTTCCCTCTTCATGATGTCATCACAGGTCCTGCACACACCATACAAGAAAAAATGCAGCTTCCTCTTACACAACCTGTGGTGAGGTAACAAGAGGGAGGGCTCTGTGCGGTCATGTGATGCTCTAGGCCTTCTTTACCTCACCATAGGTCCTGTAAGCTATAGAGAGAGAGAGACTTTCGGTTTTCTAGCATGGCTGGCTTCAGGCCTGTGTAGGAGGAGGAGTCACCGCTGTGTGTCCAGGCCGGAACCAAGGGGGCCATCACTAAGGTTCCTAGGGGGACTGTTTCTGGGGGACAGAATTAGGAGATGGACCGCAGAGACTTCTAGAAAGGTTGGGGGAGGAGCTAATATAAAAGGGGCTGGGGACGCCAGCAGCAGTCAGTCGACAACGGAGCAGGAGAGAAGAGGCACAGGAGCTAGAGGGCGCCAGGGAGCCAGAGTAAAGACCAGAGACAAGAGAGCAGAGCAGCGACAGGAGAGATGGAAGGGAGACTCACCGTGGGCAGAAGGAGGACGGCAACAAGCCGTCCAGCAGAGGGACACCAACCGTCCGCCCGCATTCCAGGCGGCCACCACCGCTCCACTCCAGTCCATGGTTGTGACCAGTCCGCTGCCGCCCGTGGCCGTCGCCACTCCACTCCAGCCCACAGTCGCGGCCTGTCCGCTGCCACCTGCAGCCATCACGCTCCACTCCAGCCCGTGGCTGAGGCTCATCTGCTACTGACAGCGGCAGTCACCGCCTCGCTCCAGCCCGCGGCTGCGGCCCGTCCGTTGCCGCCCGCGCTCCCCCATAACGCAGCTCTGGGCTGCGACTGCTGCTTGCCTGCAGCCACTCAGGGCTGCCGCTGCCCGTTCCCATCTTGGGGCTGTGACCTCCATTCTCCAGCCCCCGGGTGACACCAAACTGCCTCCGCCGGGGGGCACTACGCAACGGAACTCTCCAGGGGCCTGCTGTGCCCCCATCTTGCCTGGGCCTAGGAGCGCCCGAAGTCTTCGCCAGATCCTCATCATCTGGGCCCAGCGGCTGAAACGCCGAAGCATCGCCGATGAGTACTCTGCCGGATGTCAGAGAGGATAAGTGACACATTGTAATTAAGGACCTGTAGTCAGCCATACCGTGGCCCTATAGTGACCGGTCTTTGCCGGGTTAGTCGTGTTTGCATTAAGAGTGTATTCTTGTGTTTATCCCTGTGAGGACAATTATTATTAGTGGAGCGCCCTCAGATGCTAGGGCAGTGGGGTACTCGGTACCGGGCCGGTTGATCTTCTCAATGGGAGTTGTCATGGCAGCTGTGACCCGGTCCGTGGCCCTGGGGCTCCTTTGTAAAAGGGGTTGTTTCAGTGTGCTTATGGTGATGAAAGTTTATAAGTGATTCGTGACGCCACCTGTGGTGTTCGGCAATGAAGATGTTAAGCCGATGCTGCAGACAGATCCTCTGGGACCGATGGTGGGTTGCAGCAGTGATGTTACAGCCCTCCATAGGCAGGGCTGTAGTCCCAGGGCAGTGTAGTTGAAGTGACACGTAGATGATGTAGTGTCAGGCGCAGGGGATGTAGTAGTGCAGAGTAGGTTGACGCAGGAATAAGTGGAGGACACCAGGGTATGTAGTTCCAAAGCTTTACTCAGTCTGTTGTGGTACAGGCACCCGCATCTGTGCCGTGTCCTCCGGGTCAGGAGCTCAGTCAACCTCCAGGCAAGATGAAGTCCTCCTTTCCAACACTCCGCCAACATATGTGCCTTTTCTGAACGGCTCCTCTTATAGCGCCTTTAAAATGAAGTACTCCAGTACTGAGTGACACTGGGGTTCCTCCTGTCCGATGTTCTTATGAACTCTACTTGTACGGCAGACAGCTGTAGCCTGCTTCGGGGACTCCTTGCTGCTAAGTCCCGGCTCACTATCGTTGCTATTGTGCCCCCAAGTCTTCTGTGGGAATAAAGTGGTGACTACTTCTAGTCCTCCGGTGTCTGCTGCAGGACCATTAGTATCCTAACAACCTTGGGGACCGGACCCCGGCCTTGCGCTGTGAACTTGGGAAGGGTTCTCCTCTAACCCTAATCCTTAGTCTTCCTTTTCTCCTTATGTTCCGTTCAATCCTTTCTTTCATATGGAGAATCAGGCTTTCGTTCTAATGTCTCTTCCCTGTGCCAGCGGACCCAGATCACTGAGGTCGGCTGCAGCACTTCCTTCATCCATCCCTCTCCCGGGGATCTCACTGACTGACATCCCTGTCAGACTTCCACTCTCTGACTGAATGATTGACTGACTGCTAAACTCTTCCCGCTCTTTTTAGTGCAAACTAAACTCCACCCACCTCCCAGCACGCTTCGTGTTCCAAGCAGGGAGCCACCAAAGGGTGCTTTGCTACACTACTATGTGGTGTGGGATGCAGGTGTTGGAGCGTTGTCAGGTGTCTCCACCTTACCTGGATGGTGGGATACCACACCTCAGGAGGAGGTGCATTACCTCTGTGGCGACTGAACCCCCAGGGGCGCCACATTAGCTTATTTGGTTGCTCAAGATAGCCCCTATAGGCATATATATATATATTGTGAGAATCATGTGGGAATAGTGGATGAGGGCAGGTATATCTCGCCCAGATTCCTTTCCTATGTGGCCTAGTCTGGTCAGTATCGCACCTGCTTGCTAATGAATAATGGGAGGTGGATATAAAAGGATGCCAGGTGGTTGTGTGAGTGTCTCAGCCTGGGAACACAGAGAGCCTGTCTGTGTGAGAGACACACGTGAGTGAGAGCAGTGCCCACTGCAACTGTGGTTTGGCTGGACGGGAGAAGCCCGCCAGTTGGTAGTTAGGTTGTACTTTGTTTAGTTAGTGCCGGACAGGCAAGGATTTGTTTTCTGTTTTATTTCTTTATGCATTGCTTTCACCATTAATAAACCTGACCCAGTGTCAGTTATACCCGAATCCCAGCTCTGCGCCTGAGTTTCATGCTGAACGCACGTGACCTTTGACCCCAGCAAAGGCGATCCCGGAGTGTTTTATCACATTGTGGTGGAGAATGCAGGCATCACGTTGCAAGCATGAGCATGGAGGACGTGGTGAAAGCGCTGGTACAGTCCACCGCCGTCCAGCAAGAAGCTAATCGGGTGATGATGGCCCAGCTGAAGGAGTTGGTGGACATGACAGTTACTGATCGTTCGCTTCTCCAGCAGGTGGCGCAGCGCTTGGCAAGCTTACCTGAGCTTAACCTGGAAGCCGAGTCGAGAGTGATTCACGTGAGTCGGTACTGGCAGAAAATGACGACCGAAGATGACGTCGAGGCATACCTGACCACGTTTGAACGGACGGCGGTGCGAGAAAAATGGCCGAAGGCACGATGGGCCGGCCTGATTGCCCCGTTTCTTTCCGGTGAGGCCCAAAAGGCTTATTATGACTTAGAGCCTGAAGCCGAGCAGGACTTTGACAAATTGAAAGCCGAGATCTTGGCCCGGCTGGGAGTGACAACAGCTGTCCGTGCACAGAGAGTGCAAAATGGACTTATCAGCCGGATATACCACCGCGGTGAAAGATGTTCGACCTGGTCCACGTGACGAAGAAGTGGCTACAACCCGAGGTGCTGACAGCGCCAGAGATAATCCAGAGAGTCGCCATGGACAAGTACCTGAGAGCTCTACCGCCAGCCCTGAGGAAGTGGGTAAGCCATGGAAATCCTACGACGGCAGATCAACTGGTGGATCTGGTTGAACGTTACTCCGTGGCGGAAGGACTCCGAGACGACGTTACCCCACCTCGTTCTTCATCATCTCCACGTGGAACTGGTAAGACTGTTCCAGGGAGTAGGGGAGATGGAAAAATCCCTAAGACAGTGGGGGAGGAAAATGGGACTGCCCGCACTGCGAGGCCGAGAGTAACGAACTATGGTCTAAGCAAGGGGCCCGTTAGGTGTTTCCGCTGCCAAGAGATGGGACATATTGCTGCGAACTGTCCGGTCACTACTGAACCCATGCAGTGCGATGTCACAGACTCTAAAAACCGCATGTCTATGGTTGCACGGGTAGTGAGTATGAATGCCGGTCAAAAGGATGCGGAAAAACACTTGTGTGATTTAACTGTTGATGGCAAAAATGTGGTGGCATTGTTAGACTCGGGAAGTGTGGTGACTCTGGTGAAGGCCAGTCTGGTGTCAGCCCCGACTGGACCATCAGACAAATTTTCTGTAACGTGTGTGCATGGAGACACCTGTTCGTACCTCACCACGGTCATATGCATTACTACTTCCTATGGGTCTGTGCAACATAAAGTGGGACTCGTCCCGGCGTTATTGCATGATGTTATCCTGGGCCGGGATTTTCCCCACTTCTGGCAATTGTGGGAGAATCAGTTGATGCCCTTGGGTAATCGTGTACATGATTCTTCTCCCAGGGCACGTGGGGGTCCCGAACCCCTGGAAGAGGTCTCCCCGGAAGACTCTGGGGAAGAGTCTGCGGGAAATGACCTGCAGTTCCCGTTTTCAGTCATGGCGGGTGATACGGAGGAGACCGGGGAAGAGGAGGAGGCCGACAGCCATCCACCTCCCCGTTTGCCGGATTTAGAAGTTCAGAAAGATGACTTCCAAAGCGAGCAAATAAAGGATCCTACCCTTTCTCAGGCTAGGACAAATGTAAAAGTGATAAATGGGGTACCCGTAGAACCTGGCTCTAGGCTGGCATATCCTTACATGGTTCTGGAGAATGATTTACTCTATCAGATAGAGAAAAAGGGGGAAGATACGGTGCAACTATTAGTCGTGCCAAAACCCTACCGGCGGCAGGTGCTGGACCTGGCCCACGGACATGTGATGGGGGGTCACCTGGGAGTCCAGAAAACCACTGAAAGGATATTACACTGTTTTGTTTGGCCAGGCATGCATCACGATATTCGAGTATATTGTGAGTCTTGTCCTGACTGCCAAGCCTCTGCACCTAAGCCCCGTTTCTGTAGCCCTTTGGTACCCCTACCTATTATTGAAGTCCCGTTTGAGAGGATTGGGATGGATTTAGTTGGGCCCCTTCCACGGTCTGCACGTGGACACCAACATATCCTGGTCATCTTGCATTATGCCACTCGTTACCCGGAGGCCATCCCTTTGCGTAACACGGCCACCAAGACGATTGCCAAGGAACTGGTGCATGTGTTTAGTCGGGTCAGTATACCAAAACAGATACTCACTGACCAGGGGACCCCCTTTATGTCCAGGATAATGAAGGAGCTCTGCCGATTGTTACAAGTCGAACCGTTACGCACATCCGTGTATCACCCTCAAACAGACGGGTTGGTTGAACGGTTCAATAAAACTCTGAAGCAGATGCTGAGAAAGGTGATAGACAAGGATGGGAAGAACTGGGACTATTTACTTCCGTATTTGCTTTTTGCCATCAGGGAAGTACCCCAGTCTTCCACGGGATTCTCGCCTTTCGAGTTATTGTACGCCCGACGTCCTCGCGGACTGTTAGACGTTGCAAAAGAAACCTGGGAGGGTCAGGTCACTCCGTTTAAAACAGTGATAGATCACATCACACAAATGCAGGACCGTATTGCGGCTGTTATGCCTATCGTCAAAGAACACATGATACAGGCTCAAGGAGCCCAAAAAAGAATCTATGATAGGGGCGCCAAGATCCGTACGTTTGCACACGGAGATAGGGTGTTGATCCTTGTCCCCACGGTGGACAGTAAGTTCCCGGCAAAGTGGCAGGGCCCCTTTGAGATCAAGGAAAGAGTTGATGAAGTAAACTACAAAGTATACCAGGCAGGTAAACGGAAACCTGAACAGATTTATCATGTAAATCTGATAAAGCCCTGGAAGGATCGGTCTGCCTTGTCAGCGGAGCTGGCCCGTCCTGTCTGCTCGCATACCGTACCGGAGGTACGGGTTGCAGAGACTCTCTCGGAGCGGCAAAAGACTGAGGTCAGGCAGTTTCTACTTCACAACCAAAAGTTTTTCTCAGAAAAACCCGGGCAGACTACGCTAATAAAACATGACATCGTAACGGAACCTGGTGTCACAGTTCACGTAAAGCCCTACCGAATCCCGGAAGCGCGCCGTGAAGCCGTTTCCCGAGAAGTGAAGGCAATGTTAGAGTTTGGTGTCATTGAGGAATCGCACAGTGCGTGGTCCAGCCCGATTGTGCTAATTCCTAAACCGGACGGCACCATCCGGTTCTGCAATGACTTCAGGAAACTGAATGCGGTCTCAAAATTTGATGCCTATCCTATGCCCCGGGTCGACGAGTTAATAGATCGGTTAGGAAAAGCCCGGTATATTACGACCCTAGATCTAACAAAGGGGTATTGGCAGATCCCTCTGGCTGAGGCTGCCAGAGAAAAGACGGCATTTGCAACGCCGGAAGGTTTATTTCAGTATGTGTATATGCCGTTTGGACTGCACGGGGCACCGGCGACCTTCCAGAGACTGATGGATCGAGTCTTGAGGCCACATAGGCGGTACGCTTCGGCCTATTTGGATGACATTGTCATTTACAGCTTGGACTGGGAGACTCATCTCCAGAAAGTACAAGCTGTGATTGACGACCTGTGGGAGGCAGGTCTAACCGCGAACCCCAAGAAATGTCACATCGGGCTAGAAGAAGCCCGGTATTTGGGGTATGTAATTGGGAGGGGTGTTGTTAAACCCCAGGTTGATAAGATTCAGGCGGTTCAGGACTGGCCACAACCTGTCAACAAGAAGCACGTGCAAGCCTTCCTGGGGATCGCCGGTTATTATCGCCGGTTCATACCCAATTTTGCAGCCATCGCTACCCCCCTGACGGATCTTACAAAAGGGAAAGACTCCGTCATGATTAAATGGAGTTTAGCGGCTCAAGAAGCCTTCCATAGCCTAAAACGGGCACTTTGCTCTCAGCCCGTACTGGTGACTCCGGACTTCCGCAGTCAGTTTGTGGTACAAACGGATGCCTCTGATACCGGTATCGGGGCCGTACTCTCACAAGTGAGGGATGGAGTGGAACACCCAGTCCTCTATCTCAGCAGGAAGCTGAATAAACACGAGCAAAGGTATGCAGTCGTAGAAAAAGAGTGCCTCGCCATTAAGTGGGCTCTAGAGGCCCTCAAATATTACCTGGTGGGCCGAAAGTTCAGGCTGATCACTGACCATGCCCCTCTCAAGTGGATGCACTTGAACAAGGAACGGAATAGCCGGGTGACCCGGTGGTTCCTTGCCCTGCAGGCCTACACTTTTACGGTGGAGCACCGCCCAGGGGTACAGATGGGAAATGCAGATGCCCTGTCCCGAGTGCACTGTTTGGCGGGTGTCATTGCTCGACCGGAGTGGTCTGAGCAGAAGGGGGGGATATGTGAGAATCATGTGGGAATAGTGGATGAGGGCAGGTATATCTCGCCCAGATTCCTTTCCTATGTGGCCTAGTCTGGTCAGTATCGCACCTGCTTGCTAATGAATAATGGGAGGTGGATATAAAAGGATGCCAGGTGGTTGTGTGAGTGTCTCAGCCTGGGAACACAGAGAGCCTGTCTGTGTGAGAGACACACGTGAGTGAGAGCCAGTGCCCACTGCAACTGTGGTTTGGCTGGACGGGAGAAGCCCGCCAGTTGGTAGTTAGGTTGTACTTTGTTTAGTTAGTGCCGGACAGGCAAGGATTTGTTTTATGTTTTATTTCTTTATGCATTGCTTTCACCATTAATAAACCTGACCCAGTGTCAGTTATACCCGAATCCCAGCTCTGCGCCTGAGTTTCATGCTGAACGCACGTGACCTTTGACCCCAGCAAAGGCGATCCCGGAGTGTTTTATCACAATATATATATATATATATATATATATATAAAGCTCAATGTGGGTGTGTATGTATGTGTGTGTGTATGTCCGGAATTGGCATCCGCACCGTCGCAGCTACAGCCACAAAATTTTGCACAGTCACACATCTGGACCCCGAGAGCATCATAGGCTATGTTATGAGGCGAAATTTTAACCCCGCGTGTTCCAATTCACCAAACAATCTTGCCCCTATCTACATAATGGGGAAAAAGTGTATGTATGTATTGGCATCCGCACCGTCGTAGCTACAGCCAGAAAATTTTGCACAGTCAAACGTTTGGACCCCGAGAGTATCATAGGCTATGTTGTGAGGCGAAATTTTAACCCTGTGCGTTCCAATTCACCAAACAATTTTGCCCCTATCTACATAATGGGGAAAAAGTGAAAGGAAAAGTGTTGGAGGCAAATTGACAGCTGCCAGATGTGAACAAGGGGGACTTAAAGAATGAGAGCAAGGCGCCAAAGAGTATATTCCGTACAGTTGCTAAGGTGGGGCCCTGACATGGGATACTCACCACACACGGGGATATGAACACACACACAAAATGCACCACACACTACCACGTGCTTCAACACATATACCACCCTCAGCACACATTTCACCACACATACACCAACCTCGCCACATAAAAGTCGAAACACAAAAGTTGCCACTCAAAACTCGCCACGCTGTCCCAGAGCTGTTTAAAAGATTAAAAATGAGCTGTGATTGGTTGCTATCAGCAACAGTTTTCTTTGTAGACAGTTGTGGTAACTGAGGCCTATTATTCTTATCATTTCTATGGTGTTATCATCTATTAGATACACGGCTCAGCAGACAGTATCACACAGGATAGGATTAGATACACGGCTCAGCAGTCAGTATCACACTGGATAGGATTAGATACGCAGCTCAGCAGTCAGTATCACACAGGATAGGATTAGATACACGGCTCAGCAGTCAGTATCACACAGGATAGGATTAGATACACTGCTCAGCAGTCAGTATCACACAGGATAGGGTTAAATACACGGCTGAGCAGTCAGTAACACACATGATAGGATTAGATACACGGCTGAGCAGTCAGTAACACACACGATAGGATTAGATACACGGCTCAGCAATCAGTATCACACAGGATAGGGTTAAATACACTGCTCAGCAGTCAGTAACACACATGATAGGATTAGATACACGGCTGAGCAGTCAGTAACACACATGATAGGATTAGATACACAGCTCAGCAGAAAGTATCACACAGGAGAGGATACTTGGATAATCGTTTAGTTAATTTGTGTTGCAAATCTGTAGTGTTGAATATATGATGTGAAATGTTTTTATGTGCAATATAATCATTATAATTTGTTATAACTAAGCACAGTTGGTTACTATGCCCAGGCAACGCCGGGATCTTCAGCTAGTATACAGTGGGGAAAAAAAGTATTTAGTCAGTCAGCAATAGTGCAAGTTCCACCACTTAAAAAGATGAGAGGCGTCTGTAATTTACATCATAGGTAGACCTCAACTATGGGAGACAAACTGAGAAAAAAAAATCCAGAAAATCACATTGTCTGTTTTTTTTTTCATTTTATTTGCATATTATGGTGGAAAATAAGTATTTGGTCAGAAACAAAATTTCATCTCAATACTTTGTGATATATCCTTTGTTGGCAATGACAGAGGTCAAACGTTTTCTGTAAGTCTTCACAAGGTTGCCACACACTGTTGTTGGTATGTTGGCCCATTCCTCCATGCAGATCTCCTCTAGAGCAGTGATGTTTTTGGCTTTTCGCTTGGCAACACGGACTTTCAACTCCCTCCAAAGGTTTTCTATAGGGCTGAGATCTGGAGACTGGCTAGGCCACTCCAGGACCTTGAAATGCTTCTTACGAAGCCACTCCTTCGTTGCCCTGGTGGTGTGCTTTGGATCATTGTCATGTTGAAAGACCCAGCCACGTTTCATCTTCAATGCCCTTGCTGATGGAAGGAGGTTTGCACTCAAAATCTCACGATACATGGCCCCATTCATTCTTTCATGTACCCGGATCAGTCGTCCTGGCCCCTTTGCAGAGAAACAGCCCCAAAGCATGATGTTTCCACCACCATGCTTTACAGTAGGTATGGTGTTTGATGGATGCAACTCAGTATTCTTTTTCCTCCAAACACGACAAGTTGTGTTTCTACCAAACAGTTCCAGTTTGGTTTCATCAGACCATAGGACATTCTCCCAAAACTCCTCTGGATCATCCAAATGCTCTCTAGCAAACTTCAGACGGGCCCGGACATGTACCGGCTTAAGCAGTGGGACACGTCTGGCACTGCAGGATCTGAGTCCATGGTGGCGTAGTGTGTTACTTATGGTAGGCCTTGTTACATTGGTCCCAGCTCTCTGCAGTTCATTCACTAGGTCCCCCCGCGTGGTTCTGGGATTTTTGCTCACCGTTCTTGTGATCATTCTGACCCCACGGGGTGGGATTTTGCGTGGAGCACCAGATCGAGGGAGATTATCAGTGGTCTTGTATGTCTTCCATTTTCTAATTATTGCTCCCACAGTTGATTTCTTCACTCCAAGCTGGTTGGCTATTGCAGATTCAGTCTTCCCAGCCTGGTGCAGGGCTACAATTTTGTTTCTGGTGTCCTTTGACAGCTCTTTAGTCTTCACCATAGTGGAGTTTGGAGTCAGACTGTTTGAGGGTGTGCACAGGTGTCTTTTTATACTGATAACAAGTTTAAACAGGTGCCATTACTACAGGTAATGAGTGGAGGAAAGAGGAGACTCTTAAAGAAGAAGTTACAGGTCTGTGAGAGCCAGAAATCTTGATTGCTTGTTTCTGACCAAATACTTATTTTCCACCATAATATGCAAATAAAATGAAAAAAAAACAGACAATGTAATTTTCTGGATTTTTTTTTCTCAGTTTGTCTCCCATAGTTGAGGTCTACCTATGATGTAAATTACAGACGCCTCTCATCTTTTTAAGTGGTGGAACTTGCACTATTGCTGACTGACTAAATACTTTTTTTCCCCACTGTATATATAAAAGTTACACTTCAAAGTTCAAACCGCCTAGCGTCTCGTCACTGCATCCGGCGTACCTGCTAGTACTACACCTGCACTGAGCAGAGTGAGCACAGCCTGTACAAGTAAGAATTAAGTAAAAGTTTAATAATAACACATAAAATGCACTCTGCCACTCCTGTGGTGAACTATAAGTCTCAGCATGCCATAAGAGCTGCAGGTCATGCTGGGAGTTATGGTTCTCCCATGGGATCTTAAAACAGCACTCCAGTGTTATTTTTCAGTGCTGAAGTGGTGCTTTAAATATAAGTCCTGTTCCCCCATAATTATACTCACCCTCCAGCGTCTTCATATACACTTTACAGACGCCACACTGGTCCCGCAGCACCATCTTCTACCCATAGCTTCCAACATAATAACATACTATACTGCACCCCTGACCTTCTGTCTCTTCCCCACCATCCCATAGACTGTAAGTCCCCTCTGTACCAGTCTGTCATTGTAAACTTGTTTACTGGTAACAATATTTATACTTTGTATGTAACCTCCCTTCTCATGTACAGCACCATGGAATTAATGGCGCTATATAAATAAATAATAATAACTAGATTGGCATCTCCTGAAGGAAATACATGGTGCTTGAACAGCGCTGCCAGCTTTACAGCAGTGTATCAGGTGTCGACTGTAAAAAAGTAAAGTTAGAATGTGAATGTTGAGTATAGCGATGGCACAACCTGGGATGGGTTATATATGAAGCCAATGGGGGTGATGTAGTGATGTCACCATCATAATATTGGGTGCAGGCTAAAGGACCTGTGTGATGTCACCACCATTTGCTTCAAGGGGACGCTGGGACCCACAATGATGAAATGATCGGGGTCCGGACACTTGTGAAGAACAGGCAGACTGTCCTAGGCAGAGTCTGTATGTAAGATATTGTGGCTGCTCAGTTTGATTTATTGATTTCACTAGAAATTCTGATGGCAACGAATAATCTCTCTAGCAGCAAGTTCTCACAGGTAGACCCTGCTAATGGAAAGTCTGTCTGCTTTTGGCATATTTTAATAGGGACGGCCATAATGGAAACAAACTATTTTTATGTAGCTAATGAAGTCTCATTTAGGGCTAGTACACACAGTCAGAATAAATAATCGGTCGAACTCGGATGTAAAAATCGGACTGTGTGTACTAGCCCTTGTAAAGCAGGTTGTAAGTGTACACATACTACAGTACGATTACTTACATATACAGTAGCTTTAAAATCAAAGGAAAGCGAATTAGAATGTTTTATGCCAAGTCAGAGAACAGGAAGCCTGTGCTAGTCCTGCACCACACACACCAGACGCTCTTACTCTTCATGCCCCTTTAACAATATGAAGTAAAAACACAAACAACTTTGTAAATTGTAAATGGGTGGTGGTGGCCACAGCTTTTAATAAATCAGAAACGCTCACATTTTAAACATTAAAACCATTGAAATGGAACAGAAAGCAGGGTGCCACACAGACAGCTGACATATCCGCAGCACTTTACATTTCAGAGGGGACTTGTACAGACGATAGACATTACAGCATAACAATAATCACATAGATCATAACAGATACCAAGAGGAATGAGGGCCCTGCTCGCAAGCTTACAATCTATGAGGGGAAAAGGGGAGACACGAAAGGTGGGTGGTAACAGTTGCCCTGATTGTTTGGACCAGCCATAATGTTAAGTGTGTAACAGTACAGACACAGAGGGCTAATGGATGCATAAAGCATGTGGGAACATGATGCGGGGAACCTGGTTATGGTAATACTTTTGGCTGTGCCAAACAGGGATAGATTAGGTTAATATGTTGAGGCGATAGGCCTGTCTGAATAAATGCGTTTTCAGGGCACACTTAAAATTGTGGGGGTTGGGGACTAATTGTATTGACCTGGGAAGTGCATTCCAAAGAATTGGCGCAGCACGTGTATAGTCTTGATGACGGGAGTAGGATTATTGAGGATGCTAACCTCAGGTCATCAGCAGAACGGAGGGCGCGGGTAGGATGGTATACTCAAACAAGGGAGGAGATGTAGGGTGGTGCTGAGCCATGGAGGGTTTTGTGGTGAGGGTAATAAGTTTGTACTGGATTCTGGAGTGGATGGGTAGCCAGTGTAATGACTGGCACAAGGTAGAGGCATCGATGTAACGATTGGCGAGGAATATGATCCTGACAGCTGCATTCAAGACAGATTGGAGGGGGGAGAGTTTGGTAAGAGGGAGACCGATTAGAAGGGAGTTACAATAATCGAGACGAGAATGAATAAGAGAAACAGTAAGAGCTTTTGCAGAGTCAAAAGTAAGAAAAGGTTGAATTCTAGAAATGTTTTTGAGGTGCAGATAACAAGAGCGAGCCAGTGATAGGATGTGGGGACAAAGGAAAGCTCAGAGTCAAGTATGACCCCAAGACAGCGGGCATGTTGCTGGGGAGTAATAGTAGAACCACACACGGAAATGGCAATGTCGGGTATAGGTACATTAGTAGCGGGACGAAACACAAGGAGTTCAGTCTTTGACAGGTTCAGTTTCAGATATAGTGAGGACATGATGTTAGACACAGCATTTAGAAAATCGCCGGTGTTTTCTAGAAAGGCTGGCGTGATGTCAGGAGAAGAAGTGTATAATTGGGTGTCGTCAGCATAGAGATGGTACTGGAAACCAAATCTACTGATTGTTTGACCAATAAGGGCAGTATACAAAGAGAAGAGGAGGGGGCCTATGACTGATCCTTGAGGAACCCCAACAGTAAGGGGAAGATGAGAGGAGGAGGAGCCAGCAAAAGATACAGTAAAGGAGCGGTCAGAGAGATAGGAGGATTTACTTTGGTACACACAGCCCCTCGGTAACCACCTTGGCCACTTGGTAGCCACTTTGGTCACTTGGTAGCCACTTTGGCATATTCAGCACCTTAGTAGCCACTTTGGCCACTTGGTAGCCACTTTGGCACATTCGGCACCTCGGTAGCCACTTTGGCCACTTGGTAGCCACTTTGGCACATTTGGCACCTCTGTAGCCACTTTGGCCACTTGGTAGCCACTTTAGCACATTCGGCACCTCGTTAGCAACTTTGGCCACTTGGTAGCCACTTCAGCACATTCGGCACCTCGGTAGCAACTTTGGCCACTTGGTAGCCACTTTGGCACATTCGGCACCTCAGTAGCCACTTTAGCACATTCGGCACCTCGGTAGCCACTTTGGCCACTTGTTAGCCACTTTGGCACATTCGGCACCTCAATAGCCACTTTGACCACTTGGTAGCCACATTGGCACATTCGGCACCTCGGTAGCAACTTTGGCCACTTGGTAGCCACTTTGGCACATTCGGCACTTCAGTAGCCACTTTGGCCCCTTAGTAGCCACTTTGGCCACTTGGTAGCCACTTTGGCACATTCGGCCCCTCGGTAGCCACTTTGGCCACTTGGTAGCCACATTGGCACATTCGGCACCTCAGTAGCTACTTTGGCCACTTGGTAGCCACTTTGGCACATTCGGCACCTCTGTAGCCACTTTGGCCACTTAGTAGCCACTTTGGCACATTCGGCACCTCAGTTGCCACTTTGGCCACTTGGTAGCCACTTTGGCACATTTGGCACCTTGGTAGCCACTTTGGCACATTCGGCACCTCGGTAGCCACTTTGGCCACTTAGTAGCCACTTTGGCACATTCGGCACCTCGGTAGCCACTTAGTAGCCACTTTGGCACATTCGGCACCTCGGTAGCCATTTTGGCCACTTGTTAGCCACTTTGGCACATTCGGCACCTCAGTAGCCACTTTGGCCACTTGGTAGCCACTTTAGCCATGTTGACACATGCTGCCACTTTGTCTTGAGGGCCACTTTGGTGCTTCAGGCCCCTCAGGGGCCACTTTGGCACACTGGGCTTCTAAAGCCACTTTGGCGTCCGACTGCATTGATGGTGAACCTGGAGAACTACGACTCCCAGCATGCCTCAACTGTTGCCTCAACTGCTGCAGGTTGCAAGGGCATGCTGGGAGTTGTAGTTTTACAACAGCTGGAGTGCCAAGGTTAGCCATCACTGGGTGGAGCTTTTCAGAAGCCATTGACGCACTGCACCTTTAAGACCTTGAATCAGCGATCTGTCAGCTTCTATTAGCTAATAAGGGTCATGTGTGGAAGCTGCATTTGCATAGCTGCCATCTTTGTAAGGTCACCGCACCTGCGCTGTGGCTTCAATCCATGTCAGTTGGAGGTCATGGAAAGGTCGCCATTAATTCCTATGGGAAAATTTTTGCTTAAAATGCGATTTTCTAAAAAACTACAAATCGGATTGACTCCAAAAATACATAGCACACCTATCCCCACCGAGGGCTTCAAAACGCCACCTGAACGGGGTCTGCGCCGAGCGGTTCGGGCCGCATTAATTGCAGAAAACGCAGTGAAGAAGTAGAATAATAATAAAATATAAGAAATTGGATTACAATATGTTACTTGAACCTAGAGTTTCAAGCACCATAATAATACTATAGTAAATAATAACACCACATATAATAGTATGTTATTTATGTTATTAAATATTTTACCACATTTTTTGCTTCAAATATTTTTTTCCCTATTTTCCACCTCTAAAACCTGGGTGCATCTTATAGTCCGGTGCGTCTTATAGTCCGAAAAATACGGTAAATACGGTAAAATCCAAAATTTGTAAGAAAAAAAAATGTTGCCATTTTCCAAGACATCTCCATTTTTCAGGATTTGGGGCTGAATGAGGGCTTATTTTTTGCTCTCTGAGATGAAATTTTTATTTATATCATTTTGGGGTAGATACGATGTTTTGATCGCCTGTTATTGCATTTTATTGCAATGTTGTGGTGGCCAAAAAAAACATAATTCTGGCATTTAGATTTTTATTTTTGTTACGCCATTTACCATTTGGATTAATTTACTTTATATTTATAGATTGGACATTTCTGAATGCAGCAATATCAAAGGTGTTTTTTTATTTTTTTTTAATTGCTTTATTTTGAATGGGGCAAAAGAGGGGAGATTTGAACATTTATGTTCTTTTATTTTTTAAGATTTTTTCAAAAGTTTTTTAACTTTTTGCTGGCTTCAATAGTCTTTTTATAGGAGACTCGAAGCTGTGATCATCAGCGCTACACATAGCAGAACTGCAACAATTCGGCAATTAATAAGCCACATAAAGGGGTTTATTGGAATGTAGGAAAAGGTTGCTTAAACAAACATGGTGGTAGTTTAGGGGGGTCCAGGGCAGTTGACAGGTTACTTTAACAAACTTCTTGACAGCAACTTTGGACATTTTTGTGTGTTTTTGCAATATACTGTAGGTCCCTCTAAGTCACTTTAACGTAAAGTGGTACCGAAAAAACAGGCTTTCTAAATTTCATTGAAAAAAATTATTTTTTGCTAAATTTTTAAACCATTTAACATCTTAACCAAATAAAAGGATGTTGGTAATATAATGCTGATGTAAAGTAGAGAGATGGTAAATGCTTTGAGCAGGGGGTTGGACCAGATGGCCCAGGAGGTCCCTTCCAACTCTACGATTCTATGATTCTTTATGTCAACCTTTTGCAGCATGATTATCTGGTTTAAAAATTAAAAATTTGAAAATTGTAAATTTGTCAAAATATCAGATTATTTCATAATTGAAAAACCAAAACATATGCACAACATATCAACCAAAATGCACCAATAACATAAAGTACAAGGTGTCATGAAAAAATGATCTTGAATCACTGGGATATACGAATGCCTCATATATAGGCATTCCAGTGTTAGCACCACATAAAATCACACGTCAGATTTGAAAAATGGGTTTGGTGTGGAAGGACAAAAGTGTCTCTTCAATAGAATGCTACATATTAATAAGAAAATATATTATATTTTTTTCAGATGCTACTGTTTGGAAGGTTCATTACATTTCTCCCAAGTTCAATCCAGAAGGAGCTGGGGCATGCTACGGTTCCAAGTTATGCGGCTGTAGTGGTGAGAAGGCGATCTACCATGATCCACCACTGCTTTATAATCTCGCTAATGATCCTTCAGAGAAGAATCCTCTTCCTACTGATTCAGATCTATACAATGAAGTGCTGCAAACCATACAGAAGGCTGTAGCCCACCATAATGCCACGCTACAGGCGGTGCCCCAGCAGCTGTATAGATTCAACAACATGTGGGATCCCCGGCTGCAGCCATGCTGTGGAACTTTTCCTTTCTGTTGGTGCAATAAGCAAAATGATAAATGATTGTTAAATAGTAGTTCATTGTTTGACAAATGTGCATAAGACGATAAAGTCTAAGTTTTAGCTTTACATAGAGAACCTTTTAATGTTTTTTTAGCCTTTATTGTATCTCACATGGCTTGGATACAAACTGAACGAAAAGGTTAAAAGGTTTTCCTATCTGTAAGGGCTACCTCACATTAGCGTATAAATCTGATGAGCGCAATGCGAGAAAACAATGTATTGCACTCTGACCAATGTTATTCAATGAGGCAATGCTCATCTGTGAGTTTTTCCTCAGCTGTAATTGGACTGAGGGAAAAATTGCAGCATGCTGGGAGTGGCCACATATATTGAGCGAGACTCACCAATGGGTACGAGAAAAAATAGGACTGTAGGACCATGCGTATGCCGCCTGATTTTTACACACATCTCATATGAAAGCCAATATTTCATCAGGCAAGTACGGTAAATTCACAGCCAACAGCCAGTACCTTTAGAATAGATAGATAGAATAGCTAGAATAGCTAGATGTCGTATAGATATATAATGTCACAATCCCCCGACATATGATAAGTGAGTACTCTTTAGTTTCTTTCATCTAACATTATATGGTGTTTAGTCTTGTTTAACCTTTAAATGAATAAATAATAATAAAAAATGATGTTGCGTCCCCCCTATTTTTTGATAACCAGCAAAGGTAAAGCAGACAGCTGTGGGCTTATATTATCAGGCTGGGAAGGTCCCTAGTAATTGGACCCTTCCATGGCCTAAATATACAAGCCTGCAGCCACCCCAGAATTAAATCTACCAAGGGCAGACAGATTTATTTCTATAGTAGTACTTGTGCTAAAATTGCCCAAAGGGCTGCCATATCCATGAGTCCACCATGTAACTCAGACAGTGTCAAATAAAGTGCTTGTACACGGTAAGGAGGTAGATTAGTTAATTGCACTCTTAGGCTGGAGTTACACTAGGAAGAAATACAGACAAGTGCTATGCGCAAAAAAAAAACGCATTGCTCTCGTCCCAATGTTTATCTATGGGGCAGCTTCCATCAGCCGATTTTTTTCTCGGCCGTATTATACGTGCTGAGAAAATAGCAGCATGCTGCGATTGTTACCGTATTACGCCCATAAAATGCCAATGCAAGTCTATGGGGGCGAGAAAAATACGGATTACACACGGACCAGACGTGTGACTTGCGCGAAATACGCACGTGTGTCCTTAAACAAAATCCGGCATTTCAGTTTACGATACAGTAAAATCACACTGACATGTTTAATAAAGAATATAAAGAATAGATATAGACACATAGAATACACACACATATATATATATATATATATATATATATTTATAGTTCACAGAGTTCTGCATAGCATAATAGCCGCTAAATCAATTGCCGGCTTCTGTAAAATCATTACAAAACCCGACATGAAATGACACATGGTTTACATACAGTAAACCATTTCATTTCATTTAGTTTTTTATGTGCCTTTGACTAATTAGATTAGTGTATGTGTGTAAAATTTGGGACATGTAGTTGTTAAATTAACTGGTAAATTCGATGAAAAAAATTGCGTTTGCTCCCACAGTACTTTCACTGTCAGAGAGGGAAGGCCAGTGAGTGAGGACAGATATTAATAGCCTAGACAGGGACATGTGCCCCCAGCCACCCCAGAAAAGGCGCATCTATAAGATGCGCCTTTTCTGGCACTTAGCCTCTCTATTCCCATTGCCTTTAGCGGTGGCTCATGGGTTAATAATGGGTTAATGAAAGGTGAAATTAAGCCGGGTTAATAATGGAGAGGTGTCAATAAGACACCTCTCCATTATTAATTCTACAGTAGTAAAGAGTTAAAAAAGACACATACATTAATTAAAAATTCTTTTAATGAAATAATGACACCAGGTTTTTGACAATTTATTATGCTGCCAATCCAACAAAAGCCCTTGTTCTGTAAAAAAAAAAAAATAAAAAAACAATATAATACTTGCCAAATATTCCTGTCTTGGTAGATTTAAATAGTACCATCATATTGATTGCACTACTAATTGTGCTCCACCATGACATCTGTGTATTTTCTTCTGTCATCTTTTGCTCATATTTTTAACCACCCATTTTCAAATTCTATTTTTTTTTTTTCTACATAAAAGTATTACGTTCTTGTCACAAAACTATTGTTCTCATATTGCTTGATATATAAAATAATAGCACGAGTCCCCAAAGGGATCTAACAAATACAGTTTAACCCCTTTCTGCCATTAGACGTACTATCCCGTCCATGTGCCCTGGGACTTAATTCCCAAGGACGGGATAGTACGTCTAATGCGATCAGCGGCGCCCACGTGGTCAGCGCCGCTGATCGTGGCCGGGTGTCAGCTAATTATCACAGCTGACACCTGGCACAATGTGTCAGGGGCAGTCACAGACCATCCCCGACACGTTAACCCCTTGTACACCGCGATCAAACACGATTGCGGTGTACCGGGGGTTAAAGGGAAGATCGGCAGGGAGGGGGCTCCCTCCGTGCTTCCCTGAGCCCCCCACGGCAGCGCAATGTGCAGCGCTGCTGCGGGGGGCTCCTTCCCTACAGGCCCCCGGATCCAAGATGGCGACGGGGGGCTTCGGGGGCCTGTAGGGAGCTGACTTCCTCACTGCCTGCAAAGCGCAGGCATGAGGAAGTCTGCAGAACTGCCTGTGACAGATTGCTGATCTGTCACAGTGATCTATGATGTGACAGATCAGCGATCTGTCACAGGACAGTGATGTCCCACCTGGGACTATGTAATAAAGTAAAAAAAAAAAAAGTGTAAAAATAATTTTAAAAAAAATCGCTAAATAAATTAGTAAAAAAAAAAATATGTTCCCCAATAAATTCATTTTTTGAAAATAAAAAAAAAACAATAACAGTGCACATATTTGGTATCGCCGTGTCCGCAGCGACCCGCCCTATAAAACTGTCCCATTAGTTAACCCCTTTAGCAAACCCCTTAAAAAATAAAAATAAAAAACGAAGCAAAAAATAATGATTTATTATAATACCACCGAACAAAAAGTGCAATAACGCGCGATCAAAAAGACACATGTAAATATCCATGGTACCGCTGAAAACATCATCTTGTCCCGCAAAAAACGAGCTGCCATACAGCATCATCCGCAAAAAAATAAAAAAAGTTATAGCTCGCAGAATAAAGCGATGCAAAAATCATTATTTTTTTATATAAAATTGTTTTCATTGCAAAAAACCGACAAAACATAAAAAAAGACCTAAATGAGGTAAACGCACCCCCCAAAAAGAAATTCATGAAATGCTGGTTTTTGTTCATTCTGCGTCCCAAAAATCGGAATAAAAAGCGATCAAAAAATGTCATGTGCCTGAAAATGGTATCAATAAAAACGTCAACTCGTCCCGCAAAGAATAAGACCTCACATGACTCGATGGGTCAAAATACGGAAAAATTATAGCTCTCAATATGTGGTGATGCAAAAACTATTTTTACAATAAAAAGCGTCTTTTAGCGTGCGACAGCCGCCAAACATAAAAAACGCCATAAATAGTAAATCAAACCCCCCGTTATCACCCCCTTAGTTAGGGAAAATTAATAAAACTAAAAGAAAATGTATTTATTTCCATTTTCCCATTAGGGTTAGGGTTAGGGCTAGGGTTAGGGCTAGGGGTGTGTTGGGGTTAGGGTTGGGGTTATAATTGAGGGGTTTCCACTGTTTGGGCACATCAGGGGTTCTCCAAATGCAACATGGCGTCTGATCTCAATTCCAGCCAATTCTGAGTTGAAAAAGTCAAATGGTGCTCCTTCACTTCCAAGCTCTGCCATGCGCCCAAACAGTGTTTTACCCCCCACATATAGGGTATCATCATACTCAGGACAAATTGAAAAACAACTTTTTGGTTCCAATTTCTCCGGTTACCCTTAGGAAAATAAAAAATTGGGGTCAAAAATATCATTTTGTGGCAAAAAATGATTTTTTTATTTTCACGCCCAGGCGTTATAAACTTCTGTGAAGCACTTGGGGGTTCAAAGTGCTCACCACACATCTAGATAACTTCCGTGGGGGGTCTAGTTTCCAAAATGGGGTCACTTGTGGGGAGTTTCAATAGTTTAGGTACATCAGGGGCTCTCCAAACGCACATGACACCCGCAGACCAATCTATCAAAGTCTGCATTCCGAAACGTCACTACTTCCCTTCCGAGCCCCGACGTGCGCCCATACAGTAGTTTTCTCCCACATATGAGGTATCAGCGTACTCAGGACAAATTGGACAACAACTTTTGGGGTCCAATTTCTTCTGTTACCCTTGGGAAAATAAAAAAAATGGTGACTAAAAGAACATGTTTGTGGGAAAAATACGATTTTTTTTATTTTCACACCCGGTCGTTATAAACTTCTGTGAAGCACTGGGGGGTTCAAAGTGCTCACCACACATCTAGATAAGTTCCTTAGGGGGTCTAATTTCCAAAATGGGGTCACTTGTGGGGGGTTTCCACTGTTTAGGTACATCAGGGGCTCTCCAAAAGCAACATGACACCCGCAGAGCATTCCATCAAAGTCTGCATTCCAAAACGTCACTACTTCCCTTCCGAGCCCCGACGTGTGCCCATACAGTAGTTTTCTCCCACATATGAGGTATCAGCGTACTCAGGACAAATTGGACAATAACTTTTGTGGTCCAATTTCTCCTTGTACCCTTGGGAAAATGAAAAAGTTGGTGACTAAAAGATCATGTTTGTGGAAAAAATACAATTTTTTTATTTTCACGCCCGGGCGTTATAAACTTCTGTGAAGCACTGGGGGGTTCAAAGTGCTCACCACACATCTAGATAAGTCCCTTGGGGGGTCTGTGCACTCAGTACAAATTGCACAATATCTTTTAGGGTCCTGTTACCTTTGGAAAAATAAGAATTGAGGTTGAAAAGATCATTTTTGTGGAAAAAATATGATTTTTAATTGTACGGCTGTATGTTATAAACTTCTGTGAAGCCCTTGGGGGTTCAAAGTTCTCACCACACATCTAAATAAGTTCCTTGGGGGGTCTAGTTTCCAAAATGGTGTCATTTGTGGGGGGTTTCCACTGTTTTGGTACATCAGGGGTTTTCCAATCGCGACATGGTGTCCGATCTCAATTCCAGCCAAAAACGGCAAATGGCGCTGCTTCCCTTCCGAGCTCTGCCATGCACCCAAATAGTCATTTACACCCACATATGGGGTATCAGCGTACTCAGGACAAATTGCTCAATAACTTTTAGGGTCCTGTTACCCTTGGAAAAATAAAAATTGGGGGTGAAAAGATCATTTTTGTGGAAAAAATATGATTTTTTAATTGTACCGCTGTACGTTATAAACTTCTGTGAAGCCCTTGTAGGTTCAAAGTTCTCACCACATATCTAGATAAGTTCCTTGGGGGCTCTAGTTTCCAAAATGGGGTCACTTGGGGGGTTTCCACTGTTTAGGTACATCAGGGGCTCTCCAAACGCGACATGGCGTCCGATCTGAATTCCAGACAATTTTGCATTGAAAAAGTCAAACGGCGCTCCTTCCCTGCTGAGGTCTGCCATGCGCCAAAACAGTGGCTCCCCCCCACATGTCAGGTATCAGCATACTCAGGACAAATTGCACAATAACTTTTGCAGTCCAATTTCTCCTGTTACCCTTGGTAAAATAAAAAAAATTGAACCTGAAGTATTTTTTTAGTGAAAAAAAGTTAAATGTTCATTTTTTTTTAAATATTCAAAAAATTCCTGTGACGCACCTAAAGGGTTAATAAACTTCTTGAATGTGATTTTGAGCACCTTAAGGGGTGCAGTTTTTTGAATGGTGTCACTTTTGGGTATTTTCTATCATATAGACCCCTAAAAGTGGCTTCAAATGTGATGTGGTCCGTAAAAATAAAATGGTGTTGCAAAAATGAGAAATCGCTGGTCAATTTTTAACCCTTATAACTTCCTAACAAAAAAAAAATTTTGGTTCCAAAATTGTGCTGATGTAAAGTAAACATGTGGGAAATGTTACTTATCAAGTTTTCTGTGTGCCGTATCTCTGTGATTTAAGGGCATAAAAATTCAAAGTTGGAAAATTGCGAAATTTTCAAAATTTTCGCCAAATTTCCGTTTTTTTTTAAATAAACGCAAGTTATTTTAATGAAATTTTACCACTAACATGAAGTACAATATGTCACGAGAAAACAATGTCAGAATCACCGGGATCCATTGAAGCGTTTCAGAGTTATTACCTCATAAAGGGACAGTGGTCAGAATTGTAAAAATTGGCCTGGTCATTAACATGCAAACCACCCTTGGGGCTTAAGGGGTTAAAAATGTAGAAAAAATGAAAAAATGTAAAAGTTCAAATGACCCTCCTTTTTCCAATTTAAAAATAAACGAAGACAAAAAATAATCATATGTGGTATTATTGCATCAGTAAATGTCCAGTCAATCAAAATATAAAACTAAGGCTCGAGTCACATTGGTGTATCATATTCAATGCGAGAGCATCAGATGCGATATTGCTAATAACACGTGACTCCTGCTCTACTGTGAGCAAGAGCCGAGGGTCAGTGTGATGTGCTCCGATCCACTTACAAGAGAGGATCACAGCACAGGTGCGAAGGAGATGGAGAAACTAATTTCTCCATGTCCTGCATTGTCAGCGTCCGAGGGAACCACACTACATTGTGGTGATATCCGAGTGCAGTTTGTTGTTTCACATGAACCCATAGACTTATATGAATGCATGCAATCCTAATCAGAGCAGGAAAAAAAAAACACCGCTGAGAACACAAGCATAGAATTAAACTGGTGCGAACTCAATCCAATTTTTTATCGAATTGCAATAGGCCCGAGTCACACTAGCGAGAAAAACGGACAAGTGCTATGCGATAAAAAATCTCATTGCACTCGTCCCAATGTTAATCTATGGGGCACCTCCCATCATCCGATTTTTTTCTCGCCCGTTTTAAACAGGCTGAGAAAATCGAAGCATGCTGCAATTCTCAGCCGAGACTCGCCAATGCAAGTCTATAGGTGTGAGAAAAAATTGGATTACACACGGACCACAAGCGTGACTTGCGAGAAAAATGCAAGACTTCTCCAGGTGACAGGAAATTGCATCAGGCATTGTCAGGAAGCTTTGGCATGCAAATTTCACTGGCAACCAGTACAAAAAAAAAAAAAACAGGAAGAACGCCTCCACGGATTCCTCAATCATGTCCACGCTTATCAATGTAGAGATGCTCATAGTTCTGGTCCAAGAGAGACCAGAACTATGGGATCAGAGGGACGCCCACTATGCAGACCGGGCATGCAAGGAGGCAGCGTGGAGACGAATCTGAACCCAGATGTTCCCAGATTATGAGGAAAGATCTCATGAGGCCCAAGAGCAAATTAGTAAGTACAATAATGCTAAAATGTGTAAAGTTAAATTTTCTACTGTGTCAGCAAAATAACAGTAAAACTCTTCCTATGGTACATTGTAGTCCAAATATGTGGCCTTCTTTACAGTTAACACTTGCAAAGTATTACGCCACATTGTAATGTCTGAATATTTTGGCAATAGAAACACATTGTTTGACTAAACACATGTCTTGTGCTACATTGCAGTAACTTTAACCTCTTCCCGACCTTTGACGCCACATAGGCGTCATGAAAAGTCGAGTCAATATGACCGATGATGCCTATGTTGTGTCATGAATTGATTGCCCCCCTGCGGGTTGGGTGACCGGGGCACTGAAAGGTCACCCGACCTGCACACAGAGGACCCTTCATAGTTAACCCCAGGGGGCATGGCTTAGCCTCAACGTGCCTACGATCGCTCTGATTGGCTGAAACAGCCAATCAGAGCGATTGTAATATTTCACCAATGAAATTTGGTGAAATATTACATTCCAGCCATGGCTGATGCTGCAATAGCATCTGCCATGGCTGGAGACACAGATCAGACTCCCCCCACGACTGACGGTGCCGATTGGCTGCTGCCACCGACTGACGGCACCGATCGGCAGCCGCCGTCATAATCTGCCTCCCCCCTCCCCTTCCCTCCACTCCCCCCGCCTTCCGATCCCCCACCTCACCCTCCATGGTGCCTCCGACATCCCTCTGGCCGCCCCAGTGTCCCGCTGTCTCGGATTATGGGTGCCGCCATCTTGGAAAATGGTGGTTGCATGCGCAGTGCACCCACTCGAATCTGCAATGCTGCAGATTCATTCATTTATTTTGATCACTGTGATAAACTCTCACAGTGATCAAAATTTTAAAAAAGTAAATCACCGCCCCCCTTATCACCCCCATATGTAGGGACAAATAATAAAATAAAGAAAATATTTTTATTTTTCAATTAGGGTTAGGGCTAGGGTTAGAGTTAGAATTAGGGTTAGGGTTGGAATTAGGATTAGTGTTAGAAATAGGGTTAGGGTTAGAAATAGGGTTAGGGTTGGAATTAGGGTTAGGGTTGGAATTAGGGTTAAGGTTAGAATTAGGGTTAGGGTTGGAATTAGGGTTACGGTTGGAATTAGGGTTACGGTTGGGATTAGGGTTAAGGTTGTAATTAGGGTTAGGGTTGTAATTAGGGTTAGGGTTGGAATTAGGGTTAAGATTAGGGTTAGGGGTAGTTTTTGGATGGGATTAGGGTTAGGCTTGTGGTTAGGGGTAGAGTTGGGATTAGGGTTAGGGGTGTGTTGGGGTTAGGGTTGTGGTTAGGGTTATGATTAGGGTTGGGATTAGGGTTAAGGGTGTGTTGAGGTTAGGGTTGGAGATAGAATTGATCGGTTTCCACTGTTTAGGCACATCAGGGGGTCTCCAAATGCGACATGGCACCACCATTTATTCCAGCCAATTTTGCGTTCAAAAAGTCAAACGGCGCTCCCTCCCTTCCAAGCCCCGACGTGTGCCCAAACAGTGGTTTACCCCCACATATGGGGTATCAGCGTACTCAGGAAAAATTGCACAACAAATTTGGGTGTCTAATTTCTCCTGTTATCCTTGGGAAAATAAAAAATTGGGGGCTAAAAGAATTATTTTTGTGGAAAAAAAATATTTTTTATTTTCACGGCTCTGCATTATAAACCTCTGTGAAGCACTTGGGGGTTCAAAGTGCTCACCACACATCTAGATTTAGTTCCTTGGGTGGTCTAATTTCCAAAATGGGGTCACTTGTGTGGGGTTTCCACTGTTTAGGTACATCAGGAGCTCTGAAAACGTAACATGACGACCGCAATCCATTCCATCAAGTCGGCATTTCAAAACGTCACTACTACCTTCCGAGCCCCGACGTGTGCCCAAACAGTGGTTCCCCCCCACATATGGGGGGTACCAGCATACTCAGGACAAACTGGACAACTTTTGGGGTCTAAAGTATATATGGTCCAGGGGGATGATGTATATACAGGTGCTAGGGCTGATGTATATACAGGTGCTGGGGCTGATGTATATACAGGTGCTGGGGCTGATGTATATACAGGTGCTGGGGCTGATGTATACACCAGCATACACAGGACAAACTGGACAACTTTTGGGGTCTAAAGTATATATGGTCCGGGGGGCTGATGTATATACGGGTGCTAGGGCTGATGTATATACAGGTGCTGGGGCTGATGTATATATGGGTGCTGGAGCTGGTGTATATATAGGTGGCTGACTAGAGGCTGATCAGTGATGTATATACATACAGCCCATATATACATCAGCCTCAAGTCAGCACCAGTATATACATCAGCCCCGCCAGCACCTGTGTATTATACAGGTGCTGGTGTATATACTGGTGCTGAGGCTTACATATATACTGTTGCTGAGGCTTACATATAGATAGGTGCTGACTCGAGGCTGATGTATATAGTGTACAGTGTATATAAATCAGCCTCGAGTCAGCACCTATCTATACGCAAGCCCCAGCATCTGTATATACATCAGCTCCAGCACCTGTGTATCATACTGGTGCTGGGGCTGGTGTATATACAGGTGCTGGCGGGGCTGATATATTTTAATTTAAATGTGTTTGGGTTGGGATTACACTCACCCAGACCCAGGCTGAATAAAGGCAGAAGATTACAGATGCGGGTAGGAGCTCCGCAATTCCTGTGCTGTGTGTCCTAGTACTTGATACTTCAGGCTGCAGCCAGGGGCGGCAGAGCAGAGCGCGCTCTATCCGCTCACATAGAACGTCCTGATGTCAAAGTCAGCATGTTCTTGACCCCTGCAGCAGGGGTCCTGCTACATGTGCTGCAAGCAATGACTGCTGCTTGCGCGCACCTGTATAACCGGGCATAGCTCCCAACTTTTGAAGAAGGGAAAGAGGGACAAAGGGTGCGGCGTGTGTCACGGCCAATTTTAGGCCACGCCCTGACCACACCTATTTCAGAACTATTCACACCCATGTCCACGCCCCAGCCACACCCATTTAGCACTGCTGATCACACTGACTGGAACTGAGGGCACAGTGGATGCTACTATGGGCACAGTGGCTGGCATTATGGGCACACTGGCTGGTACTGAGGAAAAGAAAGAAAGAAAACAGAGAGAAAAAAGAAAACAGAGAGAGAAAGAACAGAGAGAGAAAGAAAGAGGGGCAGAAGAAAAGAAGAGAGTGAGAAAAAAAGAAAGAGGGGAAAGAAAGAACATAGAGAAAGAAAGAACATAGAGAGAAAGAAAGAAAGAAAGAGGGGAAGAAAGAGGGGAAGAAAGAGGGGAAGAAAGAGGGGAAGAAAGAGGGGAAGAAAGAGGGGAAGAAAGAGGGGAAGAAAGAGGGGAAGAAAGAGGGGAAGAAAGATAGAACAGAAAGAGAGAAAGAAAGATGGGAAAGAAAGAACAGAGAGAGAGAAAGAAAGAGAAGGAAAGAACAGAGAGAGAGAAAGAGGGAAAGAAAGAGAAAAGAGAGAAAAAGAAAGAACAGAGAGAAAGAAAGGAAGAATAGAGAAAGAACAGAGAGAGAAAGAAAGATTAGACAGAGAAAGAAATAATAGAGTGAAAGCAAGAGGGGAAAGAACAGAGAAAGAGGGGAAAGAAAGAAAGAAAAGAGAGAGAAAGAAAAAACAGAGAGAAAGAGGAAAAAGAAAGAAAGAAAAGAGAGAGAAAGAAAGAGGGGAAGAAAGAACAGAGAGAAAGAAAGAGGGGAAAGAAAGAACAAAGAGAAAGAAAGAAAAAAGAAAGAAAAAGAACAGAGAGAAAAAAAGAGGGGGAAAAAGAATAGAGAGGGAGAGAGAAAGAAAGAGGGGAAACAAATAAAGAAAGAACAGAGAGAAAGAAAGAGGGGGCAGAAATAAAGAACAGAGAGAGAGAAAAAAAGAAAGAGGGGAAAGAAAGAACATAGAGAGAAAAAAGAAAGAAAGAGGGGAAGAAAGATAGAACAGAGAGAAAGAGAAAGAAAGATGGGAAAGAACAGAGAGAGAAAAAATTAAGAGAAGGAAAGAACAGAGAGAGAGAGAAAGAAAGAGGGAAAGAAAGAGAAAAGAGAAAGAAAGAAAGAACAGAGAGAAAGAAAGGAAGAATAGAGAGAGAAAGAAAGAACAGAGAGAGAAAGAAAGAAAGATTAGACAGAGAAAGAAAGAATAGAGCGAAAGAACAGGCGAATTTCGGAAATACATGTATGTCTGGAAACCCCGCCTCCAGTAAGGCGAATTTAAACAATAAAAGGGAGAACCTGGGTAACAATAACAATGGTGGCCCTGCGATAGGGAACGGGGAAGTGGAGACCTCCTGCTCTCCCCTGAGTCAGTGTCTCTACACTCCTAATGTTCCCTAGGCCGGTTCTGCACCGGGTGCCGCTCAGGATACCTTTAAACCCTAGCTCGCCCTCCACCTACCCCTTTCTAGTGTAATGGCCAGTGCGGAAACTAATCCCACCACTGCACTAAAACACACATAAGGAAAAGAGACAAAACAGGGAAACACCACTTAGCTTTGCTCTGTTGCTTACGCTCCCAGCAACAGAGCCCACCACCTGCGTGTGTCTTTTCCTCTGACCGGATCCAACACCATAGTGCAGCCTTGGTGCAAACAGAGTCCACCACCTGCGTGCAGCTGTCCAGAAACAGAGTCCAGCATATGAGTCCAGCTTTCCAGCAAAAGAGTCCAGCATCTTGAGTCCAGCTTTCCAGCAACCGAGTCCAGCATCATGAGTGCAGCTCTACACCATATCTGCCACTCCACCAAGCCATGCAAGAACTCCTTGCTGACACCATAGCTGCAACTCCACCAAGCCATGCCAGCCCTCCTCGCAGACACCATAGTTGCCACTCCAGGACTGTCACTGAGCTGTCCGGGACTCTCCTTCAGCTCCATCCTTCACCCAGGCTTGCTTGTAACTGAGGACTATCACCCACAGTGATTACCACACCTGACACTCTTTTATAGAGCAATCACACCTGTTTTATAATTACGTGCACAAAACTAAAGTAACCAAAGTGCAATGACCCTAATGGCCACCGGGGGGAACCTAAGAAAAAGACACCGCTGTGTAATAACCCTTAATGGCCACCGGGGGGCAAAACCAACCCTGAGCAAACAGCTCACAGAAAAAAAAGGTTACTTGTGCATTTTCTCTGTCATATCCAACCTGGATCATGACAGCTCCGCTCCATACACCTCGTACACACACAGCTCTGTTCCGTACACCTTGTACACACACAGCTCTGCTACATCCACCCTGTAAACCCCTCCTGACCCCACACAGTAACTTCCCTCATCTAGCACCATGACAACCAGCACAGCAGACTCCTGCAGACACCAAGAGGCAGGGGTATGTGCACAGGACCTGTGATGAGGTCACAGTTGAGGAGGAGTCAGGGGTCACATTATCAGGGGTCTCAGACAGAGGCCCCTGATCATGTGACCCCTGACTCCTCCCATCCAGTGACCTCATCACAGGCCCTGTGCGCAGAGAAGATAGCAGCCAAGCGACGCTGTGAGGGGCTGCTGGGGGGGAACTCTGGGAGGGCGAGGATGGGGTGCGTGGGGGGGCATGGTGACTTATCTCCCTGCAGTGCGGGAAGGAAAAATCCCGGGAGGGTTGGGAGCTATAACCGCCGGGCCTGCAGAGGGTCGGCGGCAGGAAGAACAGCCAGGCCAGTGGCCACATCAGCTGGCAAGCAGCCAGATGAGCAGGCGCTGCCAGCCCACGGCCCATATGACAGCAGCCCAGCGGGAAAATGCCCGGTTCCGGTTAGGCAGATTATCAATCCGGGCCAGACAGAGCCGGACTGGGATAAAAAAGCAGCCCTGCCATGCAAATCCCACCAGCCCACATACTATAGCATGTCTCACCCCTGATCAGTGGATCTTTATTTACTTATTCCTGTGGTTTGTGCTTTTTTCAGCACAGGAGTGGCGCTTCAAGTGTAAGCCCCCTAACCCCAGTGCATTTTTCCCATTTTTAGCTCCGCTCCGGTAACTCGGCATCATTTTGTAAGCGCAGCTTCTGACAGTCAGAAGTTACATCATAAGATCTCAATACAAGGTTATGAGAACCAGAACGAGGCCAGGATGAGGCTTTCATAGACTTGTACTGAAAAGTGACCTCTGCGCTGGTCCATGGAACACTAGAGCTGCAAACAAATCACTTTTCACAGAAGACAAACTGGAGCAATGCTGGAGACCAATGAAGGCAGCGAAAGGTGAGTGTGACAGAGGGGGCAACAGACTTCCATTCAAAGTACCAATCCAGCCGTACAATAAAAAAATGCTGGAGTGGTGCTTTAAAGGAGCCACATGTTAATAGTTCAGCAGTGCACAGGATCGACCACAGCTCTATTTACCATAGCTCTATTTACATGGTGCTCTACAAAGCTCCGGTTTTCGGGTTTATGGGGGTTAGCAATTGGCAAGTTACCGTATCCCATATCCCGAGGAGAGGGGATTACTTGGGGCAACCCATTTAAACACATTTTCCAAGATTTATTTTTGTTTGGCCATAGAAATGTAAAAAAACAAAACAATAATGACAATCCAGAAATGCAATGCAGCCTGTCTGATAACAAGACTGGAGAAGTGTTACTATACAGTGTATATACAGAATAAGGCTGGAGTCACACTAACCTGCGCAAAATATGCTCCGTATTTTACATGCGTAATACGGATGACAGACCCCTAAACAGTGCTCCGTATGTCATCCGTAATCAAGGTGTGGTCGCGTATTTTGCGCATGTCAGCATCCGTATGCAATCCGTATGGCATCCGTATGGCGAGATTTTCTCGCAGGCTTGCAAAATGGACATATAATGGAGCCCTATGACAGGGTTTCTAAAGACACCTGGTGCGTATTTCTCGCAAGTCACATGTGTGGTCCGTGTGTAATCCGTATTTTTTGCGCACCCATAGACTTGCATTGGCGTATTACGGCCGTAGTACGCTGACAATCGCAGCATGCTGCGAGTGGCACGGAGCGTAGGATACTGAGGAGAAATATACGCCTGGTGCGAGGGACCCCATAGAGAATCATTGGTCCGTGTCTAATGCGTGCTTTTTGCGCCTCTCACTCTCCCATATTCCTCGCCAGTGTGACTCCGGCCTAAGGCCATGTTCACATATTCAGTATTTTGCATCAGTATTTGTAAACCACATTCAGCAGTGGGTGATAAATACAGAAGCGGTGACGTGTTTCTATTAGGCTACGGCCACACTATCAGTATCTGTTCAGTATTTTTTCTCAGCATTTGTAAGCCAAAACCAGGTGAGGAACAATCAGAGGACAAGGTATAAACAAGTGCACCAATTCTGCATGTTTGTCCCACTCCCGCTTTTGGCTTACAATTACAAATACTGATGTGAAATACTGACTAAATACTGAAAGTGTGGTTGTAGCCTTAGGCCACGTTCACACGTTCAGTATTTGGTCAGTATTTTACCTCAGTATTTGTAAGCCAAAATAAGGAGTGAGTGGAAAATACAGAAATGGTGACGTTCTATTATACTTTTTCTCTGATTGTTCCACTCCTGGTTTTGGCTTACAAATACTGAGGTAAAATACTGACTAAACACTGGTTGTGTGACCGTGGCCTCATACTTTTCCTCTGATTGCTCTTCTTCTAGGTTTGGCTTACATTTACTAATGTAAAATGCTGACCAAATACCGAATGTGGCCTTAATACAAATACTGAGAATTACACCCAGTATACAGGACAGCAGAAGTGTGTGTGTGTGTGTGTGTGTGTTTGTGTGGCTCCACACAATTTACTATAAGGCTGAGTTCACACGTGGCGTTTTTTTCACGTTTCCGCGGCGGTTTTAACCGTGCGATTTTGCCGCGAAAAAGCGAAAAATAAGCATCCCATGCATTCCTATGGGGTTCCGCAATGCTGTGCTAATGCTGCGGTTTTTACCGCAGCGGAATCGCTTCGCGGTAAAAACCGCAGCATGCTCATTAATTTGCGGAACCGCGGCGATCCCGCACCCATAGGAATGCATTGTTCCGCTTACTTCCCGCATGTGGCTGTGCACACCATGCGGAAAGTAAGCAGAACATTTGCGGATGGTACCCACGGTCCGGAGGAGAGGAGACTGTCCTCCGGGCTTTGGGTGCCATATCCCTGTAAAAAATAGAATTTAAAATAAAAAATATTGTTATTCTCACCCTCCGACGTCCCGCGCAGTCTTCCCGCTTCTCTTCACACTCCCGTTCCCAGTAGTCCTTTGCGAAAATGCTCGCGATGATGTCCCTTCTCGCGGGATCGCAAAGTCTCAGGGTCATTCGCGCGACGTCATCGCGAATTACCGCGAGACATCGCGATCCCGCGAGAACTGACGTCATCGCGGGCATTTTCGCAAAGGATTACTGGGAACGGATGCGCGGGACGTCGGAGGGTGAGAATAACACCGTTTTTTATTTTTTTTTTTACATTCTATCTTTTACTATTGATGCCGCATAGGCGGCCTCAGTAGTAAAAAGTTGGTCACACTCGTCAAACACTATGTTTGACGAGTGTGACCAACCTGTCAATCAGTTCTCCAAGCGATGCTACAGATCGCTTGGAAAACGCTATCATTTTGCAAGCTAATTACGCTTGCAAAATGCTAGTTTTTCTGCGGGAAAATCGCGGGAATTTAAAATGCGATTTTCCCGCGGACTGGAATTCCGGAATTCTCGCGGTAATTTCCACGAGAGTTCCGGTACGTGTGCACTTAGCCTAAGGGTATGTGCACACGTAAGCGTTTTTTTCACTTTTTTTGTGTTTTTACCAAATAAAACGCTTAAAAAACGCTTAAAAGAATCACCCCATTCATTTTAATGAATTCCGCACTTTTTGTGCATATTGATGCGTTTTTCCCACGGAAAAAAATGCATTGCGGAATAAAATGCAGCTTACTCATTAATTTCGCAGAAAATTCCGCATTTCTAGCTATTTTCTATGAGACTGGGGCGGCTCTGGAAAAAACGCGTAAAAAACGAGCGTTTTTTGTGAAAAAAATGCACAGAAAACGCACAGAAAAAAACCTGCGTTTTCTGAGAAGGAGTCCGGTCTTCAGTAAGGAATTTTCTGCACACGTGTGCACATAGCCTAAGTGTGCACTGTACCAATACGTGAAAAATGTTGTAGCATGTCCTGTGGAACTGTGATATTGTTATTTAGTGGGCGCTGCGCCTGTGTATATACTGTAATTTGTAGTCGGGAGTCCACACCATATACAGAGCTATATTCTGTGTTATAGAGACTGGTATGGAGCAGTGTGTATATTATACAATGTAGAGATATGCCTGTGTATATAGTATAGAGTCCACACCATCTAATATACACAGCACCATATTATATACAGTACACATATCTAAACTATAAATATAGACAGCACCTTACTATATGCTATACACACAACTTCTACTTAAAGTGCCCCTGTCAGCAGGATTATGCACAGTAACCAACAGACAATGTCAGGTCGGCGCCGTTATACGGATTACACTGATACCTGGTGATGAAATCCGTCTTGTGGTTGCTGTGTAATCTTTATTATCTGTTTAAAGTTAATGATATTCTTGTGCCCCAGGGTGGCCTGTGGGGGGTCTTCATGTGATCCCTGACTGAGCCGCCCCTATTTTACATATATATATATATATATATATATATATATATATATATATATACACTGTATATTTACAGCTCTGGCAAAAATTAAGAGACCACTGTAAAATTTTCATTTTGTCTGATTTTTCTCTTTATATGTATATTTTTGAGTAAAATGTAAATTGCTCTTTTATTCTATGAACTACTGACAACATGTCTTCGAATTTACAAGCTCTAGATTTTGTATTTATTTTCAGAAAATTAGAAATGGTCAAAATAACTAAAAATGCAGTGCTTTCAGACCTCAAATAATGCTAAGAAAACAAGTTCATAATCATTTATAAACAACAATACTAATGTTTTAACTCAGGAAGAGTTCAGAAATCAATATTTTGTGGAATAACCATTCTTTTGAATCACAGCTTTCATGCGTCTTGGCATGCTTTCCTCAAGTCTTTCACACTGCTTTTGGGTCACCTTATGCCACTCCTGGTACAAAAATTTAAGCAGCTCTTCTTTGTTTGATGGCTTGTAACTATCCATCTTCCTCTTGATTACATTCCAGAGGTTTTCAGTGGGGTTCAGGTCTGGAGATTGGGCTGGCCATGACAGGGATTTGATGTGGTGGTCCTTCATCCACACATTGAATGACCTAGCTGTGTGGCATGGCGCATTGTCCTGCTGCAAAAAACAGTCCTCAGAGTTGGGGAACATTGCCTGAGCAGTAGGAATCAACTGTTTTCCAGGATAACCTTCTATGAGGCTTGATTCATACGTCCTTCGCAAAGATTAACATGCCCAATTCCAGCCTTGCTGAAGCACCCCCAGATCATCACTGATCATCCACCAAATTTCACAGTGGGTGCAAGACGCTGTGGCTTATACGCCTCTCCAAGTCTCGGTCTAACCAATAAATGACCAGGTGTTGTGCAAAACTGAAAATTAGCCTCATCAGAGAAGATTACTTTACTCCAGTCCTCTATGGTTCAATCCTTATGGTCTTTGGCAAACTTCAGCCTGATTCTCCTTTGCTTCTCATTGATGAAAGGCTTTTTTCTAGCTTTACGTGATTTGAGCCCTGCCTCTAGGAGCCTGTTATGAACTGTTCTTGCCATGCACTTCAACCCAGATGCCATTTTCCATTTCTTTTGTAGGTCACTTGATGTCATCCTGCGGTTGCTGAGTGACATTCGAATAAAATGACAGTCATCGCGAAAAGTGGAGAGTCGTTTTCTCCCTCTGCCGGTCTGTAGCTTTGTTGTCCCCAATGCCTGCTGCTTGACCCTGTTGTAATGGAGTACCGTCTTAAAAATTTTAAGGATGGAGGCAACATGATGCTCACTGTATCTCTCTGCTAGTAAAGCCAGAATTGAGCCCTTCCTTTCCTCACTCAAGACTTTTCAAGTCTTTGGCATGGTTAAAACTTATTTTTTGATTCCTATTACTTTTGTGATATTACTAGCACTTGTTTTGCCATCCAGCTTGTCCTATTGCAAGAGGATTGTGAACACCACAGCAGAGTTTTTTTATGCTTTCCTTTGTTAAATAAGATTTGGTTCAGGTGATCACCTAAATCACAAACACATTAAGTAGAATGAGGTGTAATCTGGTTCAAATTCAACTGACACTGGAATGGAATGGCTGTCCGACATGTAGAGAAGTTGATTTTTATAAAACTGTGGCGTAGTCTCTTAATTTTTGTCAGAGCTGTATATATGTCTCTTTTGGGGGAAAAAAATCCCCTTCTGCTGGCAGACGTCAGCGGTGGCCCTTGCGCTGCAGCATGACCGCATGTGTAATGTGTATATAATTCATTTAAGGTTATCCTGAAATTCATAAACAAAAATAAAAAATCAGTTTGAAAATGGCGGCGGATGAGCAGCAGCAACTATCAGTGTATATAAGGGTATGTGCACACGTTGCAGATTCTGCTGCGGATCCGCAGTAGATTTGGCCCTGTGGATCCGCAGCAGATTCTCCTGCGGTGTACAGTACCATTATATTAAATGCAAAATAAAAAACGCTGTGCACATGCTGCGGATTTTTCTGCGCAGATTTGCTGCGGTTTTGAATCCACAGCATGTCAATTCTTTGTGCGGATTCCGCAGCGTTTTTACACCTCTTCCATTATAGGAATCCACAGATGTAAAAATGCAGGTGAAATCCGCATAAAAACTGCAGAAAATCCGTAGTAAATCTGCACTAAATCCGCTGGTAAAACGCAGTTCATTTGGAAAAATCCACAGCAGAATCCGCAGCGTGTGCACATATTCTAAAGGTGATCCGATGGCTGCTAATGCGCAGGCGACACCATCTAGGAGGAGGATTTTTTTTTCTCTGCAAAGATGGCACCACCTGCACAGTAGCAGCTGTCGAATCACAGTTATATACACCAATAGCTGCTACTGCTCAGAAGCGGAGGGCGCCATTTTCAAACTGATTTTTAATTTTTTTTTATGAATTTCAGGATAACCTTAAACAAATGAATTATATACACACTAGCTATGAACCCATTCTACGCCCGGGTGGCGGGCATTTTTATTGGTATATGGTCTCCCATCCTGGTATGTGCTGAACCCCTCATCCCTATCCTGGTATGTATGGTACCCTCACCCCCAAATCCTGGTATGCATGGTATCCCCTTATCCATATACTGGTATTCATGGTTCCTTCACCCCCAATCCTGGTATGCCTGGTCCCCTCACCCCCCTATCCTGGTATGCATGGTCCTCTCACCCCCCAATCCTGGTATGCATGGTGCCCTCACCCACCTATCCTGGTATGCATGGTCACCTCACCCCCCAACCCTGGTATGCATGGTCCCCTCACCCCCCAATCCTGGTATGCATGGTCCCCTCACCCCCCTATCCTGGTATGCATGGTCCTCTCACCCCCCAATCCTGGTATGCATGGTCCCCTCACCCCCAGTCCTGGTATGCATGGTCCTCTCACCCCCCCAATCCTGATATGCATGGTTCTCTCACTCCCCATCCTGGTATGTATGGCCCTCTCACCCCCTATCCTGGTATGCATGGCCCCCTCACCCCCCAATCCTGGTATGCATGGTCCCATCACCGCCCAATCCTGGTATGCATTGTCCCCTCACCCCCCAATCCTGGTATGCATAGTCCCATCACCCCCCAATCCTGGTATGCATAGTCCCATCACCCCCCAATCCTGGTATGCATGGTCCCCTCACCCCCCAATCCTGGTATGCATGGTCCTCTCTCTCCTCTATCCAAATATGCATGGTCCTCTCACCCCCCTTTTGTGGTATGCATGGTCCCATCACCCCCCAATCCTGATATGAATGGTCCCCCTCACCCCTATTAAACTGCACACATTAAAAAAAAAAAAAATTATACTCACCTTTCTTCCCTGTGTCCAGCGCTGTCCTGTTCTGGGCGTGTTGTGGTGCCGGACTCGACGCCTGCGCAGTCCTCGCTTTCCACCGCCATGTTCTTGAAGACACACTGCAGTGTATCTTCAAGAAAATGGTGGCGGTAAGCACGGACTGCACAGGCGCCGATTCATGTCTGGAGTGGGCGTGTTGTGGTGCAGGACTCGGTGCCTGCGCAGTCCTCGCTTTCCGCCGCCATGTTCTTGAAGACACACTGCTACAACACGCCCACTCCAGACATCACCTGAAGATGCAAGACCCTGCTGGCAACAGCAACACCGGGTTCGGGAAGGTGTTGCGGAGCTCGCGGTGTGCGTTTAGTGCTTATGCATATCGCGATCTCCTGGGGGGGATGCGTCACTCTGGGTCAAAACTGCGCAGTGCTATCTACTCAACCACATGCCGCCCTCATATATATTGCATGTAAAATAGGAGATGGGTCAGTGAGGGATCAGTGACCTGTCAGAAGCCCATACTGAAGCCATACTGATTAATACCTAAGCACCACATGAAGACCCCCCACAGGCTGCCCAGGGGCACTAGCATATCATTAATTCAAAACTGAAAATACAGATTACACAATCACACGATGGATTTCATAAACGAAGGCATCATTTTATTCAGTATAACGGCACCAACCTGACACTGGCTGTAGTTACTGTGCACCATCCTGCTGACAGGTTCCCTTTAATTATGCCAGGGTCAATGTGTAACCACCGCACGGGATGCGCCAGGGCTGACGAGTAGCCACCACACCGGACGTGTCGGAGCCAATGTGTAGCCACCGCACAGGGCTGACCAGAATCCACCACATGTGGTATGCTGGGACTGAAATAAATACTTTACATATGTGATATTTGAAAGTGAAATTATGGGCTGCCCACACACACACATATCTATATACACAGTGATATACACTCACTGGCCACTTTATTAGGTACACCATGCTAGTAACGGGTTGGACCCCCTTTTGCCTTCAGAACTGCCTCAATTCTTCGTGGCAGAGATTCAACAAGGTGCTGGAAGCATTCCTCAGAGATTTTGGACCATATTGACATGATGGCATCACACAGTTGGCGCAGATTTGTCGGCTGCACATCCCTGATGCGAATCTCCCGTTCCACCACATCCCAAAGATGCTCTATTGGATTGAGATCTGGTGACTGAGGAGGCCATTTGAGTACAGTGAACTCATTGTCATGTTCAAGAAACCAATCTGAGATGATTCGAGCTTTATGACATGGCGCATTATCCTGCTGAAAGTAGCCATCAGATGTTGGGTACATTGTGGTCATAAAGGGATGGACATGGTCAGCAACAATACTCAGGTAGGCTGTGGCGTTGCAACGATGCTCAATTGGTACCAAGGGGCCCAAAGAGTGCCAAGAAAAAATTCCCCACACCATGACACCACCACCACCAGCCTGAACCGTTGATACAAGGCAGGATGGATCCATGCTTTCATGTTGTTTACGCCAAATTCTGACCCTACCATCCGAATGTCGCAGCAGAAATCGAGACTCATCAGACCAGGCAACGTTTTTCCAATCTTCTACTGTCCAATTTCGATGAGCTTGTGCAAATTGTAGCCTCAGTTTCCTGTTCTTAGCTGAGAGGAGTGGTACCCGGTGTGGTCTTCTGCTGCTGTAGCCCATCTGCCTCAAAGTTCGACGCACTGTGCGTTCAGAGATGCTCTTCTGCCTACCTTGGTTGTAACGGGTGGCAATTTGAGTCACTGTTGCCTTTCTATCAGCTCGAACCAGTCTGCCCATTCTCCTCTGACCTCTGGCATCAACAAGGCATTTCCGGCCACAGAACTGCCGCTCACTGGATTTTTTTTCTTTTTCGGACCATTCTCTGTAAACCCTAGAGATGGTTGTGCGTGAAAATCCCAGTAGATCAGCAGTTTCTGAAATACTCAGACCAGCCCTTCTGGCACCAACAATCATGCCACGTTCAAAGGCACTCAAATCACCTTTCTTCCCCATACTGATGCTCGGTTTGAACTGCAGGAGATTGTCTTGACCATGTCTACATGCCTAAATGCACTGAGTTGCCGCCATGTGATTGGCTGATTAGAAATTAAGTCTTAACACACAGTTGGACAGGTGTACCTAATAAAGTGGCCAGTGAGTGTATATATACCCAGGAAACCTGCCATGTTAAATTTATCATTTGTAAAATTCCCCCCCCAATCCCCCACTACTTATCTCAGCACAGGGGAAGCTGAGATGGGCTGCTGGAGAGGTTACCTAGAGTGTGCAGGGCAGTTATCTCACCATGTCCTGGGCTGCTGCTCTGCACGGTGCTGCTCCTCCTCCTCTTGGCTGATCGGACATCAGAGACAGATCTGCACACAGGGAAGAGGAGGATGCTGCATGTGATCACTATGTAAGAAACACACCCTCCTCTTCTTAGTTGTGTGCCAAGAGCTGCCCTCTCTCACCGCTGTGTGCACATTACTGAAGATGGCTCCAGCTACATGTGCACACTGTGCTTGCTGCACCACAAGGTGCCTGAAAAATTAAAGGGGCCGGCAGCCGGGAAATGGGTTGGCGGCCCCCCAAGAGATGGCACATCGCGGCCCACCAGGCAAATGCCCGGAAGGGCAGATTAGCAATCCGGAACTGACGATGATTTATCGAACTGTGACCACATTTTGCCGACTTTGAGTAAAAATACTCGTGAAACTGAATACGAATCCGAATGTGCTATATTCATGCTGAATTTGAGATTGGCTAACGTTTTCCAAACAAGTTCGCTCATCTCAAATGTTGATATGAAAATGATATCCCTTGGTATCTATTTTTCCTTTTATGCACTTGTGGCGCCCCCAGGAGTATGGTCGCCACAGTGGCATTGCCTTCCTCCAGGGAGGGTGATGTCAGGCTTGGAGGCAATGAAGGGTCTCTCTAACAGTTAACCATGTCATGCAACACAGTTCCCACTCCAGGCCAGCAGAAGGAGCTCTGAACCAGAATTGGGGGAGGAGTGCTCTCTGAGGGCCAGGAAGGGAAATGGGGAGTTAGTGTGAGGAGGGCAACGAGTGTAGACGTGTGAAGAGAAGCTGGAGGTTGAGCTGAGAATAGAGAGCTCCCTCCCAGTGAGAACACATGATCTGGAGCCTGGTCTCCACGGTTGTATGGATACTGAAGGTCCTGCAACAGAAACCAGAGGAATAGGAAGCTGTAAATGCTCTATTCCCAACTAAGATTCGGAGGCACAACAGCGACGGGTGAGCCAAGAGAGATAGAGGGCTACAGCTGTCTGCCATGCGAGGTAGTTCTAAGAGACGATAAGAAGGAGGAACTTCAGTGTAACCACTGTGGAGTCACGAATCACTTATAAACTTTATTCCCAACTCAACACCTTTTACATGGGCGCCCAGGGCCACGGACCGGGTCACCACTGCAGTGACAATCCCCTCTGAGAGACCGGCCCGGTACTGAATACCCCACAGCCCTGGGAGGGCGATACATTTTGCATCACAAACAGGATTACGGAGCCTGGTATCCCCGGGTCCTGTGTGCCAGAGACTGTTGTGTGCTATAGACTGTGTGCGAAATTGGCGCCATTGCCGCCATTATCCCGCTGATTGGCGCGCGCGGGAAGAAAAAGGGGCAGGCCTTCGTGGGCGGAGCCTGCCGCAGAGTGCGAAGAAGTGAAGTGCCACGCGGGAAGAGAGGACACCGCGTGAGAAGGGGAGGAGCTGAGGCCTACAGCTGGTAAGCCGCTCAACCCCGGGGCCTGGCACCCGTTAACTAGGGGGAGGGAGAATGTCTGAGGCAAGAGTCGATGTAGCGGCGGACGCCCCCACCAGCCCCTCAATGTCGCAAGATGCAGTGCCCAACGCGGCTGCGGCTCCGGTAGCACCCACCACAGCGGTCCCCATAATGCCGCTGTCTATGCCCTACATACCGGGAGCGGCCTCGATACCGCAATACTCAGGTGAGTCCCATACCCTGAGTGAATTTAAAGAGAGTCTGTGCAGTTTGTTTGAGGTATATCCTCTATCTGAAAGTCAGAAGGTGAACATCCTGATTGGGCAGCTAATAGGTGCAGCACAGAGAGAAGTAAAAGCCTGGCAGGACACAGATAAAGAAACTGTTAAAAAGATCCTGGCTAAGCTAAGGAGCACCTTTGACACCCGCACTGCCGCTGAAATCAAGATGAGGTTCTTTGGATGTAAACAGAAAGTACAGGACAGTACCAGGGACTATGCTCTTAACCTGCAGGAGGCGCTGCGAGTCGTCAAACAAATTGATCCTGACAGTGTGAAAGAGGAAGACAAACTGTTAAAAGAGCAGTTCATTGAAGGACTCCTATCCAGTACCCACAGAGCGCAGCTGCGCACCATAACCCTACAAAACCCTGACCTGGACTTTGCTGATTTCAAGGACAGGGCTATTCGGGCACTGCAGGAACCAACTGTCAGCCGTCCAGCGCCCCCTAGGCACCCAGCGATCACCTACCACCAGGAAGCACATCTTTCCCTTCCATCCCTGTGGAGGCTGATGCACAGACTCTGGATAAAGATCCAACAGAAGAGTTGCGTCTTCAAGTCCAGGAGTTGACCAAAGGTATGGCTGCACTTACTAAAACGGTGCAATCCCTGCAGGTGTCCTCCAAGGAGAAGATCCAGCTTGCTTCCAGTCCAGAGGATGTTCCGTGGCTCCGGAAGAGGAGAACCCCGCCACTCCGAGGGAGGAACAACGACCGGAATCACCAGAACGGATGTCCCATCTGTCGTCGCTGCCACAAGGCAGGCCATCTTGCAAGATTCTGTCCTTTAAACGAGTAACCCCTGGGGAAGAGGGCCAACCCCCAGGAGTAGGACCACAAGGCCCAAGGAACTGGCGAGCCAAGTATGTTGGAGGGAGACCGATCCTTCCTGTGGTGATTGACGGCATCCCCATGAACTCTTTGCTGGACACTGGCTCCCAGGTGACCACTATGCCCTATATCCTCTATAAGCGGTATTGGGCTGACTCTGAACTCACCTGTGGCCCAAGTGATGAACTAACAGTAGTTGCCAGTAATGGTCAGTCTTTACCACAAGTGGGATGTAAAGAAATTACTGTTAAAGTGGGGAGGGTGGAGTTGTGGATATTGAACGACGAGAATATAATCCCATGATGACTCTTGGTACAAATGTAATTGAAAATTGTCTTTCCAAGGTTATTGTCTTGTTGCAACAGGTGGCTGAGACTGCTGGTTCCAGTGAACAACGAGTCCTGCAGAAGGAGATCAAGGCCCTGATGCAAAGACAGCAGGTAGAACTCTTTGCCGGAGAAATTGGCAGCGTCAGAGTGAGTGATGCTTTCCCCATTGCAATACCCCCCCAGATGTGAAATGTTGATTTGGTGTCAGGCAGCTATAGGTCTCAGAGGAAAGGATTACCAGGCATTGGTAGAGTCAGTATACTCTGATAGCAGGCCCACTGTCCTGACAGACAGAGGGGTAGTTGATGTACAAAAGGGGAGCGTACCTGTACGCCTTTTGAATTGTGGGGAGGAGGCCACAATACCTCGGTATGCCACAGTTGCCAAGCTGCTCACTGTCAGTAATAATGCAATGCAGGCAGCAGAGCCCTTGGTCTCATCCGACCAGGTGGAGGACAATGGCTCTGTAAAGCAGCTGGAGGAGTGGTGCCAGCAACTGCAGGTGGGAACTGACTCTACACCTTCATACCAGAAAAATGGCGTTTACAGGGTGACCCAGTAATACCAGCGAGTATTTAGTAAAGACCATCTAGATTTTGGGAAGGCAAAAGGGGTTCAGCACCATATCCCCACTGGAGATCATCCACCCATTAAAGAAAGGTACCGGCCTATACCCCCCACACAATACCAATGTGCTAAAGGTATGTTGAGAGAGATGAAGGAAGCTGGGGTCATCAGAGACAGTTGTAGCCCCTGGGCAGCTCCAATCGTTTTTGTAAAGAAAAAGGATGGTACCATGAGAATGTGTGTTGATTACAGGAAAATTAACAGCATTACACATAAAGATGCCTACCCATTACCCAGAATTGAAGAGTCATTAGCTGCACTTAAAACTGCTAACTACTTTTCCACCTTGGATCTCACTAGTGGGTATTGGCAGGTTCCCGTGGCAGAGGCAGACAAGGAGAAAACAGCATTTACCACCACAATGGGTCTCTGTGAGTTCAACTATATGCCATTCGGGCTCTGCACCGCCCCAGGAACATTTCAACGGCTGATGGAGTGCTGCCTGGGACACATGAACTTTGAGACAGTCCTGTTGTACCTTGATGATGTCATTGTTTTCTCCAAGACTTATGAAGACCATCTGGAGCACCTGGCTGATGTGTTTGAAGTCTTGTCCAACTTTGGCCTGAAGGTGAAGCCTTCCAAATGTCACCTCCTGAAGCCCAAGGTACAGTACCTCGGTCATGTAGTGAGTGCAGAAGGTGTGGCACCAGATCCTGACAAAGTCACAGTCATCCGGGACTGGCCGAAGCCCAGCAACCTCCATGAAGTACGCCAATTCCTTGGGTTGGTAGGCTACTACCGAAGGTTCATCAAAGGCTTCACTGAAATAGCCACTCCTATGCAAAATCTTCTGGTGGGGCAGTCCAAGAAAGCCAAACAGAAGAATTCCACATTTGAATGGACTGAGCAGTTGGAGAGGTCCTTCACCCGACTGAAGATGACTCTCACAGGAGATGAAGTTCTGGCCTACCCAGATTATGACCAGCCCTTTGTGTTGTATACTGATGCCAGCAACGTGGGACTGGGAGCAGTACTGTCACAGGTACAGAATGGCAAAGAAAGAGTGATCTCCTACGCCAGCAGGAAGCTTCGTCCCACTGAAAGGAACCCTGACAACTACAGTTCCTTCAAGCTGGAGTTCCTCGCCATAGTCTGGGCTGTGACTGAAAGATTCAAGCATTACCTAGCTTCAGCTAAATTTACCATCTTCACAGACAACAACCCGTTGACTCACTTGGAAACTGCAAAACTAGGTGAACTGGAGCAGCGATGGATGGCTCGGCTGTCTAACTATGAGTTTACCATCATGTACCGAGTAGGGCACAAGAATGCCAATGCTGATGCGCTGTCCAGAATGCCTAATCTGCCAGATGCAGGAGAACACCCTGAGGCTCTTGAAGAAATAGAGTTACCTCCCTTCCACCGGCCAATTGCAGCCCAACGTGCCCAAGGAGTGAGAAACAGGCGGTCTGGCTTGAGAGAGACCACCTTAAATCCATCACCTCATCATGATTGGGCAGAAACGCAGGATAGTGACCCCGCAGTCCACTTGGTGAAGGAGCTACTGTCACAAGCTGACTCACGCCCAGAGTCGAATGCTCCTGAAGAGACCCAGCAGTTGTGGAAGGAAAGAGGTCGGCTGTTCATTTATGAAGGAAAGCTGTGTCAGAGGAGTATCAATGCCCGTACTCATGAGCTGGTCTGGCAGGTAGTAGTCCCAAAGAGAGAGGCATCAATGGTCTTGGAAGCATACCACAATGGAGCTGGACATTTCGGATGGAAGAAGTTGGAAGCCTTGCTCCGGGAGAGATTCTACTGGGCGGGTATGAGGAAAGCCATTGAAAAGTGGTGCCGGGAGTGTGGACAATGTAACCTGCGCAGAAAGGAACGAAACAGTCAGAGAGCTCCTCTACAGCCAATAATAACCAAACAGCCACATGAGTTGGTCGCCCTAGACCATGTGAAGCTGGTCCCAAGCCGCTCAGGCTACATCTATGCTCTTACCATCGTGGACCACTACTCAAGATTCCTGGTAGTTGTGCCTGTCAAAGATCAAACAACCAGGACAGCAGCCAGAGCATTCCAACAGCACTTCTGTAGACCATATGGATATCCTGAGCAAGTGCTTACAGATCAAGGTCCCGCCTTTGAGGCAGAAGTGTTGCAGGAATTCTGTAACTTGTATGGTTGTAAGAAGATCCGGACAACACCATACCATCCACAGACCAATGGCATGTGTGAAAAGAAGAACCAGGTAGTGATTGACCTACTGAAGACCTTGCCTTTGGAGGAGAGGAATCTGTGGCCAGAAAAGTTGCCAGATCTGGTAGACCTCTACAACCACATTCCTGTGATTTCCACCAACTACACTCCAGCCTACCTAATGAGAGCGAGGCCTGGTAAACTGCCTATTGATTTGGATATGGGAGTCCTTACACCTGAAGTGACGTCACCAGATGCTGACTGGGATACAGAGAGGCAGCAACAGTACAGAAGAGTACAAGAGTGTGTGGAAAAGAGTCTAGCTCAGGCAAGACAAAAACAAGAGAGGAACTACAATCGGCATGCACCTGCAGTTCCCTTGTCCTCAAGAGGAAAAGAAGGATGCATAAGTTGGATGACGAATGGGAAGCTAAACCCTACACCATTCTACCCTCAAACTTTGACAATACCAAGGTGTGCCTTATTAGTAAAGATGGAGGAGAAACCTCAGCAGCAGTATCAAGGGATCATTTGAAATTTTGCCCTAACCAGCTAAAGGAAAGAATGGAAGAACAAAGTAACGTCCAACCCATAGAAGAAGAAAAGGTCAGCACCATACTTGGAGAATTCCCTGCAAATTGGACTAAAGTAAAAGATGCTATAGTGGTGCCAGTGTTGACATTTCCCCAACTGGTAGTACAAGAAGTGACTCAAGAAAATCCTGAAAATCAGGAAAATCAGGCAGCAGATGCCACACCAGCAGTGGAGCCAGAGAACCCTCGCCCTGCCAGTGGTGAATCTGTCATGCCCACAGTGAGTAGAACAGGTCCTAGGAAATCTAGTATCCCTGTGCTATGCAGAACCACCAGTAGCGTATCCAGTACATCACACACTCCACCAGTAATTAGCACCAGACAACCAGTAAGATTCCCAATCACACCAGTGTTACGCAGGTCTACCCGTACTACACAAGGTATACCACCCATCAGATTCCGCATATAAATAAGTTAAAGTAATGTTAACCTGTACATGTATATATGTAACTGTTTTCAAGTTTGTGCCTACAGGTAATCTGTTAGAGTTTCCTTTGAATTTTTCTCGTTTTGTTTTATGGACATTGTGGCCACAGGACTGTGTGTGGTCACTACCCTTGTAAATAGTTCACAATTTGTCCAGGAATGGACCATGGACATTGATGCTTGGACTTATCATCATAGTACTATTTTTGGAGCTTTTGGTTTTTGTACATTTTTCATTTTTCAAAATCTTGTAACCTCCATAATTGTTTGTCATTTGTTATATGTTATTCATGTTTTCTTTCATCAGCCCAGGAGTGCTGACTTGCACTAGGGGGGAATGTGGCACCCCCAGGAGTATGGTCACCACAGTGGCATTGCCTTCCTCCAGGGAGGGTGAAATCAGGCTTGGAGGCAATGAAGGGTCTCTCTAACAGTTAACCATGTCATGCAACACAGTTCCCACTCCAGGCCAGCAGAAGGAGCTCTGAACCAGAATTGGGGGAGGAGTGCTCTCTGAGGGCCAGGAAGGGAAATGGGGAGTTAGTGTGAGGAGGACAACGAGTGTAGACGTGTGGAGAGAAGCTGGAGGTTGAGCTGAGGATAGAGAGCTCCCTCCCAGTGAGAGCGCACGATCTGGAGCCTGGTCTCCACGGTTGTATGGATACTGAAGGTCCTGCAACAGAAACCAGAGGAATAGGAAGCTGAAAATGCTCTATTCCCAACTAAGACTCGGAGGCACAACAGCGACGGGTGAGCCAAGAGAGATAGAGGGATATAGCTGTCTGCCATACGAGGTAGTTCTAAGAAACGATAAGAAGGAGGAACTTCAGTGTAACACTGTACTGCATGTACCTCAAGCCAGCGCTAGGAAGGTGACTACACAACCCATCTGATAGAGAGATCCCTGGGTTGCTTCCAGGCTAGCCTGCTGCTGTGTCATCTGTAATCAGGACCCTGGACTGCGTTTGCCAAGTAAAGGTAAAGAAACTGCTCCCTGTTGTGTCCTTGCCTCCTTCCTGCAACATCCTCAGCAATACTACATCTCTGTGCCAAACACTGCACCTTCTTCCTAACCCTTTATCTACACTGCCCTGGGACTACAGCCCTGCCTGTGGAGGGCTACAACATCATAGCTGCACTACACCATCTGTCCAACACAAAGAAGGAGGTAAGGAAAGCAAGCAATCAAAAATTAATATGTGTTATTGGTAATTATATATAATTTTTTGTAATTGTTTGCTAGCTAATAAATGGACTTAAAATAATCAGGACAGTCGTGATTTACCAAAGACAACACAAAAGGACCACATAACGACCATAAGTCCCTGATGATTACAATATTTATTAATGCAACAAGATCATATATTAAAATCAAATATCAATAGGAGGTCAAAACAAGTTTATAAAGCATATGCTGACAGATGTAATATTTAAGGGCAAACTACCCAGACATAGAATATACCGTTTACATATAATAGTGCAAAAATTGTGATAAATACACACCAATATTAAATGTGCAAAATTATGTTGGTTATAATAGTGACTTACAAGGCAATTATGTGTTACTGCTCCAGGTCATCTGGGATAGCCGCCCAGCCCCAACGCGCGTTTCGGCGCTATGCCTTCATCAGGGGGTGGCGCCTATCAGAGACAGGGGAGTATTTATATAAAGAAAGACCAATGATAAAAGAGGAAAAAAAGAAGAGAAATTCATGAGAACATGATTAAGACCTGAGGTGTCGAAACGCGTTGTTCTGCAGTCATCCGACTGATATGCTGTACTTGCTGGAATTTTAGTATGCATTGGCACAATAAAATGGATTTTTAATTTTCCATTTCTGGCGCTGGAATTTCTTTTCTTTTTTTCCTTTCCACTATTGATTGACTGCCTAGTCAAATCCGTGCGCAGGATTTGGATTGTACCAGCAAGGCAGTACGGTGAGCTGGATTATTTTTTCTTTTTTTTTTTTTTTACAATGATAAAAGAGGGTGTGTGTAAAGTGACCAATGAACAAAAAGGGGCGTATCCAAAGTTGTGTCCAGACGTCATAGTTTATTGCGCATGACTGGAGGTCAATGAAACTATTTGTATTGTTCCACAGCAGCGCCGTTGCCAAGGCAGGCCCGGCGTCCATAGAGACCGGAAGTAAACCAGTATATAACCGGAAGAAAATGGCCGCCAGTAAAAAAAGCATCATAGTTGCTAAGAAACAGCCGGCACATGACTGGAAGAAGATGGCCGCCAATATATACCAACAGCGTCTGTGTTACTAAGTATCATAGTTTCTAAGAAACATCCGGCACATGACCGGATGAAGATGGCCGCCAATATATACCAACAGCGTCTGTGTTACTGAGTGACATCACACAATGGGTGGGTCAAAAGTACTTATATGTACACTCGGAAACCACATTGTAAGATTACTAAATGACAAGCCATGCACACATCAAATCTGAGCAGAAAAGCGACGCACATATAACAGAAGAAGGCGGACGCACAGGGAGGGGGCGCGTCATGCCACCAAGCCCCTGATGAAGGCATAGCGCCGAAACGCGCGTTGGGGCTGGGCGGCTATCCCAGATGACCTGGAGCAGTAACACATAATTGCCTTGTAAGTCACTATTGTAAATAATTTTTTATTGTTTTCTTCACTTTGACTGTTTCATTGGTCTGCAGACATACTGATTGATTTGTGACACCATGTGTGTCTCTTAGTATTACATGTATGATCTACATAGGCACACTGACACCTACTGGTGTATTGTTGAATTGCAATTGCACTTTATTTATGTAACTTGCACAGACATAGTTATGTTTATTATTTATTTTATTGCACAGCACTTTATTTCTATGAAACAATTTGTAAATTATATATAGAATTATAACCAACATAATTTTGCAATTTAATATTGGTGTGTATTTATCACAATTTTTGCACTATTATATGTAAACGGTATATTCTATGTCTGGGTAGTTTGCCCTTAAATATTACATCTGTCAGCATATGCTTTATAAACTTGTTTTGACCTCCTATTGATATGTGATTTTAATATATGATCTTGTTGTATTAATAAATATTGTAATCATCAGGGACTTATGGTCGTTATGTGGTCCTTTTGTACCATCTGTCCCAGAGGATCTGTCTGCAGCGTCGGCTTACATCTTCATTGCCGAACACCACAGGAGGCGTCACGAATCACTTATAAACTTTATTCCCAACTCAACACCTTTTACATGGGCGCCCAGGGCCACGGACCGGGTCACCGCTGCAGTGACAATCCCCTCTGAGAGACCGGCCCGGTACCAAGTACCCCACAGCCCTGGGAGGGCGACCCACATTGAATTTGCTGTCTTAAAAAAGGAAAACTGTGCTTTTCCACTCAGGTCATTTGTTTTTGGGCCAAGTGTGTAATACTTGCCCTTTGAGCTCTGCTTTACTTTGTCCTTTGTTAAAGATTTCCCGAATGGATGTTCAGAGTGAACAAACAGAATCACAAAGCTAAATCTGCAAATCATCACAGGCCAGTCAGGCAACCAAGAATAGCAGATGAGAAGTCTATCACAGTAAGTAAGATATATCTATATATAGTAAGATATATTTATATATAGTAAGCATAGTATATATATATATATATATATATATACACTCACTGGCCACTTTATTAGGTACACCTGTCCAACTGTGTGTTAAGACTTAATTTCTAATCAGCCAATCACATGGCGGCAACTCAGTGCATTTAGGCATGTAGACATGGTCAAGACAATCTCCTGCAGTTCAAACCGAGCATCAGTATGGGGAAGAAAGGTGATTTGAGTGCCTTTGAACGTGGCATGATTGTTGGTGCCAGAAGGGCTGGTCTGAGTATTTCAGAAACTGCTGATCTACTGGGATTTTCACGCACAACCATCTCTAGGGTTTACAGAGAATGGTCCGAAAAAGAAAAAAAATCCAGTGAGCGGCAGTTCTGTGGCCGGAAATGCCTTGTTGATGCCAGAGGTCAGAGGAGAATGGGCAGACTGGTTCGAGCTGATAGAAAGGCAACAGTGACTCAAATTGCCACCCGTTACAACCAAGGTAGGCAGAAGAGCATCTCTGAACGCACAGTGCGTCGAACTTTGAGGCAGATGGGCTACAGCAGCAGAAGACCACACTGGGTACCACTCCTCTCAGCTAAGAACAGGAAACTGAGGCTACAATTTGCACAAGCTCATCGAAATTGGACAGTAGAAGATTGGAAAAACGTTGCCTGGTCTGATGAGTCTCGATTTCTGCTGCGACATTCGGATGGTAGGGTCAGAATTTGGCGTAAACAACATGAAAGCATGGATCCATCCTGCCTTGTATCAACGGTTCAGGCTGGTGGTGGTGGTGTCATGGTGTGGGGAATTTTTTCTTGGCACTCTTTGGGCCCCTTGGTACCAATTGAGCATCGTTGCAACGCCACAGCCTACCTGAGTATTGTTGCTGACCATGTCCATCCCTTTATGACCACAATGTACCCAACATCTGATGGCTACTTTCAGCAGGATAATGCGCCATGTCATAAAGCTCGAATCATCTCAGATTGGTTTCTTGAACATGACAATGAGTTCACTGTACTCAAATGGCCTCCTCAGTCACCAGATCTCAATCCAATAGAGCATCTTTGGGATGTGGTGGAACGGGAGATTCGCATCAGGGATGTGCAGCCGACAAATCTGCGCCAACTGTGTGATGCCATCATGTCAATATGGTCCAAAATCTCTGAGGAATGCTTCCAGCACCTTGTTGAATCTCTGCCATGAAGAATTGAGGCAGTTCTGAAGGCAAAAGGGGGTCCAACCCGTTACTAGCATGGTGTACCTAATAAAGTGGCCAGTGAGTGTATATATATATATATATATATATATATATATAGTAAGATATATTTATAGCATAGTATGGCATATATACAGGGTGGTCCAAAAGTAAGTGGACAGTATGTGTAATAGAGTTATGAAGGGGGAGATTTATCAAACATGGTGTAAAGTGAAACTGACTCAGTTGCCCTTAGCAGCCAATCAGATTCAACTTTTCATTATTCACAGACTCTTTGGAAAATGAAAGGTGGAATCTGATTGGCTGATAAGGGCAACTGAGTCAGTTTTGCAGATCCAGTTTTCACAGATATATCTCCCCCAAATCTGTTTTCTTTTCAGATAATTCAGATAACCCATAATGGCAAATAATTTAAATATAGATCAAAGAAAATGGATTTTAAAAGAGTATTGGAAATCTCAAAATGCTAAAACAGTTAGAGCAAATTGGGTTGAAACATTTGGTACCTAAGCCCCAAAGAGTCAAACCATTTACCGCATTCGTGACAAATTCGATGCCACTTGCTCAATCCTTAATGCTACTAAAACTGGTCGACCCAAAACAGCCTGTACAGAAAATAATAAACAACTTGTTGCTGAAACATTTGTTCATAGTCCAAAAAAGTCCACCAGAAGAGTCTCTTTAGATATGGGAATTTCACGAGCATGCAACATGATAATCCTGAAATCTATTGGGTGGAAAGCTTATCGTCCAAGTCTATTTCATGGTTTATTGGAGGATGATCCAGACAGGTGGCTGCAATTTAGCGAGATTGAAGAAAATGTGGAGTGATGAAGCTTCTTTCAAATTATCTGGCCATATTAACAGACATAATTGTATTTACTGGTATAATGAGAACATGCATTTAGCATTAGAGCAACAACTAAATGAGCCTAGTGTCAATGTTTTGGGGTGGTATTTCAAGTTTTGGTGTTTTTGGACCATTTTTTCGTGGATGGAACAGTCACAGGAGATACAGTAAGTATCTCGAAATTCTAATGAATCAAGTTGTTCCCCAGTTACAGCAACAGCCTAATTCAAATGTCCTGTATTTCCAACAAGATGGGGCCCCTCCACATTATTCAAGAGTAGTCTGCGAGTATCTTGATGAAACATTTCCTAATAAATGGATTGGCCGAAGGGGCCCACTTGATTGGCCGGCACATTCACCAGACATGACCCCAATGGATTTTTTCTTTTGGGGAGTGCTCAAGGACAAAGTTTATAGTCGAAAACCAAAAAGTGTCAGTGATTTGAAAAATTACATAAGAGATGCATTTCAAGAAATTAACCCCTTTACTCCCAAGGGTGGTTTGCACGTTAATGCCCAGGCCAATTCTGACGACTGTCCCTTTATGAGGTAATAACTCTGGAATGCTTCCATGGATCCCGGTGATTCTGCCATTGTTTTCTCATGACATATTGTACTTCATGTCAGTGGTAAAATTTCATTCATATAACTTGCGTTTATTTTTAAAAAAAACGGAAATTTGGCGAAAATGTTGAAAATTTTGCAATTTTCCAACTTTGAATTTTTATGCCATAAAATCACAGAGATATGGCACACAAATTTTCCACATGTTTACTTTACATCAGCACAATTTTGGAACCCAAATTTTTTTTGTTAGGAAGTTATAAAGGTTAAAAGTTGACCAGCGATTTCTCCTTTTCACAACACCATTTTATTTTTAGGGACCACATCACATTTGAAGTCAATTTGAGGGGTCTATATGATAGAAAATAGTGACACCATTTTAAAAACTGCACCCCTCAAGGGGCTCAAAACTACATTCAAGAAGTTTATTAACCCTTCAGGTGCTTCACAGGAATTTTTTTAATGTTTAAAAAAATGAACATTTAACTTTTTTTCCACAAAAAAATTTACTTCAGGTCCTATTTTTTTTTATTTTACCAAGGGTAACAGGAGAAATTGGACTGCAAAAGTTATTGTGCAATTTGTCCTGAGTATGCTGATACCTGATATATGGGGGGGAACCACTGTTTAAGCGCATGGCAGAGCTCAGAAGGGAAGGAGCACCATTTGACTTTTTCAACACAAAATTGACTGGAATTGAGATCGGGTGCCATGTCACGTTTGGAGAGCCCCTGATGTGCCTAAACAGTGGAAACCCCACACAAATGGCCCCATTTTGGAAACTAGACCCCCCAAGGAACTTATCTAGATGTATGGTGAGAACTTTGAACTCCCAGGGGCTTCACAGAAGTTTATAACGTACAGCCGTACAATTAAAAAATCATATTTTTTCCATAAAAATGATTTTTTCACTCCCAATTTTTATTTTCCCAAGGGAAACAGGACCCCAAAAATTATTGTCCAATTTGTCTTAAGTACGCTGATATCCCATATGTGGGGGTAAACCACTATTTGGGTGCATGGTAGAGCTTGGAAGGGAAGCAGCGCCATTTGACTTTTTTGGCTGGAATTGAGATCAAACGCCATGTTGCGTTTGGAGAGCCCCTGATGTTCCCAAACAGTGGAAACCCCCAATTCTAACTCCAACCCTAACCCCAACACACCCCTAACCATAATCTCAGCCCTAGACCTAACCCTAGCCCTAACCCTAACCCTAGTCCTAGCCCTAACCCTAAAGGGAAAATGGGAATAAATACATTTTTTTAATTTTATTATTTTTCCCTAACTAGGGGGGTGATAAAGGGGGGTTTGATTTACTATTTATGGCGGGTTTTTATGTTTGGTAGCTGTCACACGCTAAAAGACGCTTTCTATTGTAAAAATAGCTTTTGCGTGACCACATTTTGAGAGCAATAATTTTTCTATATTTTGAACCACAGAGTCATATGAGGTCTTATTTTTTGCAGGACGAGTTGACGTTTTTATTGGTACTATTTTCGGGCATGTGACATTTTTTGATCACTTTTTATTCCGACTTTTGGGACACAGAATGAGCAAAAACCAGCATTTCATGAATTTCTTTTGGGGGGTGCCTGTACACTGTTCCGCGTGCAGTAAAATTGATAAAGCAGTTTTATTCTTTGGGTCAGTACGATTACAGCGATACCTCATTTATGTCTTTTTTTGCGTTTTGTTGCTTTTATGCAATAAAAACTATTTTATATAAAAAAATAATTATTTTTGCATCGCTTTATTCTGCGAGCTATAACTTTTAGATTTTTTCGCTGATGATGCTGTATGGTGGCTTGTTTTTTGCGGGACAATATGATGTTTTCAGCGGTACCATGTTTATTCATATCTGTCTTTTTGATTGCGCGTTATTGCACTTTTTGTTTGGCAGTATGATACTAAAGCATTGTTTTTTGCTTTGTTTTTTTTTTAAGGGGTTCACTAAAGGGGTTAACTAGTGGGATAGTTTTATAGGGCGGGTCGTTATGGACGCGGCGATACTAAATATGTGTACTTTTATTGTTTTCTTTATTTAGAAAAAAAGAATTTATTAGGTAATTTTTTTTTTTATTTATTTTGTGATTTTGTCCGGGGGGGACATCACTGTCTTTTGTCAGATCGACGATCTGACACTTAGAACAGCGCTGTGTCAGATCAGCGATCTGACAGGCGCTGCTGCAGGCTTCCTCCTGCCTGCTCTCAGCAGGCAGTGAGGAAGATGCCTCCCTGCCGGACCCCAAAGGCCTCCGCAGCCATATTGAATCCGGGGGGCCTGCAGGGAGGACTCTCGGAGCAATGCAGCACATCGCGCTGCTCCGGGGGTCGCAGGGAAGCACGGAGGGAGTTCCCTCCCTGCGCGCTACTCTTTTATGCTCCCGGTACACTGCGATCATGTTTGATCGCAGTGTGCCAGGGGTTAATGTGTCGGGGGCGGTCCGTGACCGCCCCTGACACATAGGGCCAGGTGTCAGCTGTGATAATCAGCTGACAGCCTGCCGTGATCAGCTGCGCACCCCCAGTGAGCGCTGCTGATCGCCTGTGACGTAATATTCCTTCCTTGGGACTTAGGTCCCAGGTCACATGGATGGAATATTACGTTCAATGTAGGAAAGGGGTTAATACCCAAAGAGACTTGTGCAAAAATGTTTGTCGAAGCGTAAGAGGCAGACTTTAAAGCTGTGCAAATTGTGATGGATAACAGTTTTGGCACCAGCGTTGATAAAATTTAAGGGCTTTTGTATTATTGTTCAGAATAAAATTTAAGTGTTAATGTTAGGCTTGTGTTAGTAAATATAATTTCATATATAAATCAAAATAAATGTTACTACTTTCTGTCCACCTACTTTTGGACCACCCTGTATATATATATATATATATATATATATATTTATATATATAGTCATATGTTAAAGTTTGGGCGCCCCTATTAATGTTAACCTTTTTTCTTTATAACAATTTTGGTTTTTGCAACAGCTATTTCAGTTTCATATATCTAATAACTGATGGACTCAGTTATATTTCTGGATTCAAATGAGGTTTATTGTACTAGCAGAAAATGTGCAATCTGCATTTAAACAAAATTTGACCAATGCAAAAGTATGGGCACCCTTATCATTTTCTTGATTTGAACACTCCTAACTACTTTTTACTGACTTCCTGAAGCACTAAATTGGTTTTGCAACCTCATTGAGCTTTGAACTTCATAGCCAGGTGTATCAAATCATGAGAAAAGGTATTTAAGGTGGCCACTTGCAAGTAGTTCTCCTATTTGATTCTCCTATGAAGAGTGGCATCATGGGCTCCTCAAAACTACTCTCAAATGATCTGAAAACAAAGATTATTCAACATAGCTTTTCAGTGGAAGGATACAAAAGTTGTCTCAGAGATTTAACCTCTCAGTTTCTACTGTGAGGAACATAGTAAGGAAATGGAAGAACGCAGGTACAGTTCTTGTTAAGCCCAAAAGTGGCAGGCCAAGAAAAATATCAGAAAGGCAGAGAAGAAGAATGGTGAGAACAGTCAAGGACAATCCACAGACCACCTCCAAAGACCTGCAGCATCATCTTGCTGCAGATGGTGTCACTGTACATCGGTCAACAATACAGTGCAGTTTGCACAAGGAGAAGCTGTATGGGAGAGTGATGCGAAAGAATCCGTTTCTGCAAGCACGCCACAAACAGAGTCGCCTGAGGTATGCAAAAGCACATTTGGACAAGCCAGTTACATTTTGGAAGAAGGTCCTGTGGACTGATGAAACAAAGATTGAGTTGTTTGGTCATACAAAAAGGCGTTATGCATGTAGGCTAAAAAACACAGCATTCCAAGAAAAACACTTGCTACCCACAGTAAAATTTGGTGGAGGTTCCATCATACTTTGGGGCTGTGTGGCCAATGCCGGCACCGGGAATCTTGTTAAAGTTGAGGGTCGCATGGATTCAACTCAGTATCAGCAGATTCTTGACAATAATGTGCAAGAATCAGTGATGAAGTTGAAGTTAAGCAGGGGATGGATATTTCAGCAAGACAATGATCCAAAACACCGCTCCAAATCTACTCAGGCATTCATGCAGAGGAACAATTACAATGTTCTGGAATGGCCATCCCAGTCCCCAGACCTGAATATCATTGAACAACTGTGGGATGATTTGAAGCGGGCTGTCCATGCTCGGCGACCATCATACTTAACTGAACTGGAATTGTTTTGTAAACAGGAATGGTCACAAATACCTTCATCCAGGATCCAGGAACTCATTAATAGTTACAGGAAGCGACTAGAGGCTGTTATTTTTGCAAAAGGAGGATCTATGAAATATTAATGTCACTTTTATGTTGAGGTGCCCATACTTTTGCACCGGTCAAATTTTGTTAAAATGCAGATTGCACATTTTCTGTTAGTACAATAAACCTCATTTGAATCCAGAAATATAACTGAGTCCATCAGTTATTAGATATATGAAACTGAAATAGCTGTTGCAAAAACCAAAATTGTTAGAAAGAAAAAAAGGTTGACATTAATAGGGGTGCCCAAACTTTAACATATGACTATATATATATATATATATATATTGTAGGGATTCGCTCTGGTAGGCAATGGCAGGGCAGCAGTAACGAGGCAACACACAGGCATAAAGTCCAGTTTCAGTGGTTTTAATGTCACTTAGTAACCAGCCGGTTAACAGAACATAAGGAAAAAACCATACACATACTCCAGCTTGGAGAACCACTGGTCCCAGACTCATCCCTTGCACGGGACGGGCTTAACTAAGCGGCTGCCAGGTCCTGCGGCATCCACCAGGTGCCATTCTTGGGGTTCTTCCGAGTCTTGCTGCCATAGTCCTGCAGCATGGGGATCCTGTGTACAAGTTTCAGGCTGAGTCAGCCAAGTTCCTGTAGCTTCCAGAAACACAGTCTCCTTGTGGCAATTACCACCCTCCATTACATAGGGCCCAACCCCTCCCACCAGTGAGATAGACATCACATGGGCTGATCACGTGACCCTGACATCATCGCAGGTCCTTTCTTTAGGGAAAAACCCGGCCAAACATTAATCTGCTGGGAGAAACATATCTCCCATCCAGTAAAACACCCTTTACTGTACCACAAGATAGATATATATATATATGGCACCCCTGAGGCTCAGTCGCCACAGAGGTACTGCACCTTCTCCTAAGGTGTGGTGCCCACCATCCAGGTAAGTTGGGGGCTCCTGACCACGCTCCAACACTCGCACCCCACACAATAGGGTAGTTCAGCGTAGCCACATTGCGGCTCCTTGCTTAGAGAGAAGCAGAGCACCTTTGGTGGTTCCCTGCTTGGAACACTAGACGTGCTGGGAGGTGGGTGGAGTTTAGGATACATATAAAAGAGTGGGACGGTTCCAGGATTGAGGTTCAGTGGGTTCAGTCTGACAGGAGGTCAGTGAGAGAGGAAGCAACTCAGGAGGAGTGGGGATCCCTGGAAGAGGGATGGAGGAAGGAGTGCTGCAGCTGCCTCAGTGATCTGACCCAGCTGGCACGGGAAAGGAAAGTAGGAGAAGGACATTGAACTGAAGCCTGAGCTTCCATAGAAGGGAAAGGACAAGTACAGAACGCAGGAGTAAAGGGAACATAGAGGATGTGGGTTAGCGGAAGAACCCTGCCTCGAAGTTCTAAGCGCAAGGCCGGGGCCCGGTCCCTGAGGATGTATGAACAAAAATGGTTCTGCAGCAGACACCGGTGGAGTAGTGGGCTGTAAATGCACTACTCCCATCTAAGACTTGAGGGCACAACAGCAACACGGTTAGAGAGCCGGGACTTAGGAGTAGAGAGTCCCCGAAGCAGGCTACAGCTGTCTGCCGCGCAAGTAGAGTTCTTGGGAACATCTGTCAGGAGGAACTCCAGTGTAACTTACTACTAGGAGATCTTCACACTTAAAGGCGCTAGAGAGGAGATGTTCAGAAAAGGCACATAAGTTGGCGGAGTGTGGAAGGGAGCTTTCCATCTTGCCTGGAGGTTGACTGAGTCCCTGACCCGGAGGACACGGCACAGAAGCGGGCACTACAGACTCTGAGTAAAGCTTTGGAACTACATGCCCTGGTGTCCTCCATTCCTTCCTGCGCCCATCCGCCTAGCACTGCTACATCCCCTGCGCCAGACGCTACACCACCTAAGTGTCTCCACATCTTCACTGCTCTGGGACAACAGCCCTGCCTGTGGAGGGCTATACCATCATTGCTTTGGTGGTTCACTGCTTGGAACACTAGACGTGCTGGAAGGTGGGTGGAGTTTAGGATACATATAAAAGAGTGGGGCGGTTCCAGGATTGAGGTTCAGTGGGTTCAGTCTGACAGGAGGTCAGTGAGAGAGGAAGCCACTCGGGAGGAGTGGGGATCCCTGGAAGAGGGATGGAGGAAGGAGTGCTGAAGCTGCCTCTGTGATCTGAGCCAGCTGGCATGGGAAAGGAAAGAAGGAGAAGGACATTGAACTGAAGCCTGAGCTTCCATAGAAGGGAAAGGACAAGTATGGAACGTAGGAGTAAAGGGAACATAGAGGACGTGGGTTAGCGGAAGACCCCTTCCTTAAAGTTCTAAGCGCAAGGCCGGGGCCCGGTCCCTGAGGTTGTACGAACACTAATGGTTCTGCAGCAGACACCAGTGGAGTAGTGGGCTGTAAATGCACTACTCCCATCTAAGACTTGAGGGCACAGCAGCAACACAGATAGAGAGCCGGGACTTAGGAGTAGAGAGTCCCCGAAGCAGGCTACAGCTGTCTGCCGTGCAAGTAGAGCTCTTGGGGACATTTGTCAGGAGGAACTCCAGTGTAACTTAGTACTAGGATCTAGGAGATCTTCACACTTAAAGGCGCTAGAGAGGAGACGTTCAGAAAAGGCACATGAGTTGGCGAAGTGTGGAAGGGAGCATTCCATCTTGCCTGGAGGTTGACTGAGTCCCTGACCCGGAGGACACGGCACAGAAGCAGGCACTACAGGCTGTGAGTAAAGCTTTGGAACTACATGCTCTGGTGTCCTCCATTCCTTCCTGCGCCCGTCTGCCTAGCACTGCTACATCCCCTGTGCATCTACACATAGAATCATAGAATCGTAGAGTTGGAAGGGACCTCCTGGGCCATCTGGTCCAACCCCCTGCTCAAAGCAGGATTCGCTAAATCATCCCAGTCAGATGTCTGTCCAGCCTCTGTTTGAAGACTTCCATTGAAGGAGAACTCACCACTTCTCGTGGCAGCCTGTTCCACTCATTGATCACTCTAACTGTCAAAAAGTTTTTTCTAATATCTAATCTGTGTCTCCTCCCATTCAGTTTCATCCCATTGCTTCTAGTCTTTCCTTGTGCAAATGAGAATAAAGTTGATCCTTCTACAATGTGACAGCCCTTTAGATATTTGTAGACAGCTATTAAGTCTCCTCTCAGTCTTCTCTTTTGCAAACTAAACATTCCCAAATCCTGCAACCTTTCCTCATAAGACAGGGTTTGCAGACCAGTCACCATTCTGGTCGCTCTTTTCTGAACTTGCTCCAGTTTGTTGATGTCTTTTTTAAAATGTGGTGCCCAAAACTGGACACAATATTCCAGATGAGGTCTGACCAAAGAGGAGTAGAGGGAAATAATGACTTCACGTGATCTAGACTGTATGCTTCTGTTAATACATCCTAGAATTGCATTTGCCTTTTTTGCTGCTGCATCACACTGTTGACTCATATTCACTCTGTGATCTATTAGTATACCCAAGTCTTTTTCACATGTGCTGTCACTTAGCCCTATTCCTCCCATTCTATGTATGCTTTTTTCATTTTTATTGCCCAGATGTAGTACTTTGCATTTCTCCCTGTTAAAAACCATTCTGTTAGTTGCAGCCCACTTCTCCAGTTTATTTAAATCTTTTTGAATCCTCCCTCTCTCTTCTCTAGTATTAGCTATCCCTCCTAGCTTTGTGTCATCAGCAAATTTAATCAGTTTACCCTCAATTCCTTCATCTAAATCGTTGATAAAGATGTTGAACAATACAGGGCCCAGGACAGAGCCCTGTGGTACCCCACTTGAGACATTCTTCCAACTGGATGTGCAGCCATTTACGACCACTCTTTGAGTCCGATCACTAAGCCAGTTATGAATCCACCTAACAGTTGCCTTGTCCATTCCATACTTAGTCATTTTTTGCTCTAGGACAACAGCCCTGCCTGTGGAGGGCTATACCATCATTGCTGCACCACACCATCTGTCCCGGAGGATCTGTCTGCAGCGTCGGCTTAACACCTCCCTTGCCGAACACCACAGGTGGCGTCACAAACTATCCATTTAACTACATTCCACCATTCACATCTCCCTATTGCTTGGGCGCCCAGGGCCACGGTCCGGGTCACAGCTGCTGTGACACATCCCACTGATACCAGCCCGGTACCGAGTACCCCAAAGCCCTGGGAGGGCGACCCATATATATACACTCACTGGCCACTTTATTAGGTACACCATGCTAGTAAGGGGTTGGACCCCCTTTTGCCTTCAGAACTGCCTCAATTCTTCGTGGCAGAGATTCAACAAGGTGCTGGAAGCATTCCTCAGAGATTTTGGACCATATTGACATGATGGCATCACACAGTTGGCGCAGATTTGTCGGCTGCACATCCCTGATGCGAATCTCCCGTTCCACCACATCCCAAAGATGCTCTATTGGATTGAGATCTGGTGACTGAGGAGGCCATTTGAGTACAGTGAACTCATTGTCATGTTCAAGAAACCAATCTGAGATGATTCGAGCTTTATGACATGGCGCATTATCCTGCTGAAAGTAGCCATCAGATGTTGGGTACATTGTGGTCATAAAGGGATGGACATGGTCAGCAACAATACTCAGGTAGGCTGTGGCGTTGCAACGATGCTCAATTGGTACCAAGGGGCCCAAAGAGTGCCAAGAAAAAATTCCCCACACCATGACACCACCACCACCAGCCTGAACCGTTGATACAAGGCAGGATGGATCCATGCTTTCATGTTGTTTACGCCAAATTCTGACCCTACCATCCGAATGTCGCAGCAGAAATCGAGACTCATCAGACCAGGCAACGTTTTTCCAATCTTCTACTGTCCAATTTCGATGAGCTTGTGCAAATTGTAGCCTCAGTTTCCTGTTCTTAGCTGAGAGGAGTGGTACCCAGTGTGGTCTTCTGCTGCTGTAGCCCATCTGCCTCAAAGTTCGACGCACTGTGCTGCGTTCAGAGATGCTCTTCTGCCTACCTTGGTTGTAACGGGTGGCAATTTGAGTCACTGTTGCCTTTCTATCAGCTCGAACCAGTCTGCCCATTCTCCTCTGACCTCTGGCATCAACAAGGCATTTCCGGCCACAGAACTGCCGCTCACTGGATTTTTTTTCTTTTTCGGACCATTCTCTGTAAACCCTAGAGATGGTTGTGCGTGAAAATCCCAGTAGATCAGCAGTTTCTGAAATACTCAGACCAGCCCTTCTGGCACCAACAATCATGCCACGTTCAAAGGCACTCAAATCACCTTTCTTCCCCATACTGATGCTCGGTTTGAACTGCAGGAGATTGTCTTGACCATGTCTACATGCCTAAATGCTCTGAGTTGCCGCCATGTGATTGGCTGATTAGAAATTAAGTCTTAACACACAGTTGGACAGGTGTACCTAATAAAGTGGCCAGTGAGTGTATATATATATATATATATATATATATATATATACACACACACACACACACAAGTTTTCCCACCTACAAAGAATGGAGAGGTCTGTAATTTTTATCACAGGTACACTTCAACTGTGAGAGACATAATCTTAGCAAAAATCAGAAAAATCACTTAGTAAGATTTTTACATAATTAATTGGTGTTTTATTGAATGAAATAAGTATTCAATACAATGGAAAAACAGAACTTAATATTCGTACAGAAACCTTTGCTTGCAGTTGCAGAGGTCAGACGTTTCCTGTAGATCTTGACCAAGTTTGCACAAACCGCAGTAAGGATTTTAGCCCACTCTGCCATACAGATTTTTCAAGTTTCGTTGCTGGGCAACATTGAGTTTCAGCTCCCTCTTAAGATTTTCTATTGCGTTCAGGTCTGGAGACTAGCTAGGCCACTCCCGGACCTTGAAATGCTTCTTATTGAGCGTCTCCTTAGTTACCCTGGCTGTGTGTTTCTGGTCATTGTCATGCTGGAAGACTCAGCCACGACCCATTTTCAATGTTCTTACTGAGAGAAGGAGGATTTTGTCCAATATCTCGCAATACATGACCCCATCCCTCCTCTCTTCAATACAGTGGAGTCACACTGTCCCCTTTGCAGAGAAGCACCCCCACCATGTTTCACCATTGAGACGGTGTTATCGGGGTTGTACATCCTAATTCTACCTCCAAACATGGCAAGTGGAGTTGTTAACAAAAAAGGTCTATTTTATTCTCATCTGACCACCTGACCTTCTCCCATGCCTCCTCTGGATCATCCAGCTGGTAATTGGCAAATTTCAAATGGGCCTGAACATGTGTTAGCACGAGCAGGGGACCTTACGAGCCCTGCAGGATTTTAGCACATGATGGCCTAGTGTGTTACTTACAGTAATATTTCAAACTGTGGTCCAAGTTCTCTTCAGCTCATTTATCAGGTCCTCCCATGTAATTCTGGGTTGATTCCTGACCTTTCTCAGAATCATCCTTACCCCACGAGGCTGGATCTTGCCCCAGGCTGAGGAAGATTGACATTCATCTTGTGTTTCTTCCATTTTCTAATAATTGTGCCAGCAGTTGTTGCCTTCTCACCAAGCTGTTTGCCTATAGTACTGTAGCCCATCCCAGACTTGTGCATGTCTACAATTTTGTTCCTGGTCTCCTTAGACAGCTCTTTGATCTTGGCCATGGTCGAAAAGTTGAAGTGTGATTGAGTATGTGGAAAGGAGTCTTTTCTACAGGTAATGAGTTCAAACAGGTGCAATTAATACATGTAATGATTGTAGAGATGGAGGGCTTCTTAAAGAAAAACTAACAGGTCTGAGAGCCAGAATCCTTGCTGGTTGGTAGGTGATTACCGTATTTTTTGGGCTGTAAGACGCACCGGACCATAAGCTGCACCTAGGTTTTAGAATAGGAAATTAGGGGAAAAAATTTAAACAAAAAAGGTGGTCAATTCTGTACTTAATATCCTCTATCCTGGTATATATGGTCCACTCATCCCTATCCTGATACACATGGCCCCCTCATCCCTACCCTGGTATGTTCGCCCACTCATCCCTATCCTGGTATGCATGGATCCCTCATCCTTCTTCTGGTATGCAAGGATTCCTCATCACTATCATGGCAGAAATGATCGCCTTCATCCCTATACTAGTATACATGGTCCCATCCCTATCCTGGTATGCAGGGCCCCCATCTCATCCTAATATGCATGGCCCCATCCTTATCCTGGTATGCAGGGCCCCCATCTTGTCCTAGTATGCATGGCCCCATCCCTATTCTGGTATGATTGGCCCCTATCCCGGTCCTGGTATTCATGGCCCCATCTTTATAATTGGCCCCCACCCCCATCCCCATCCTGGTATGCATGGCCCCATCAGAAAATATTAAAAAAACAAACCATTACACTTACCTATCCGGCGCTCCCTCGATGCGTCCTGCTCCGGTGCCAGCAACTGCTTTATGCATGTGAGCAGTGCATGGCAGAGATGTCATGCGCTGCTCACAAGCAGAGCACAGCTGCCAGAATATTTGCCGGGACTGTGTGCTGAGAGAGCAGTGAGTATTCATGCCTCTTCAGTAGCACGCAGTGTCAGCCACCCGCTTCCTGCTGCTGCCAGTGGTCATGTGTGCCGCTAATCAAGAGAAATGAATATTCATTTAGCCACATCCACCGGCTCCAGGTACGTATGATGATGACCTGCTGCTCCGCCAATGCCATTCCCCCGCCTCCCCACCACAGCCAGAGCCGGTACACCCGGACTATAAGACGCACACCCTTTTTTCCTCAACATTTTTGTTGGAAAAAAGTGCCTCTTATAGTCCAAAAAATATGGTAAATACTTATTTCATGCAATAAAATGCAATTTAATTATTTGAAAATCATACAATGTGATTTTCTGTTTTTTTATTTTTAGATTCTGTCTCTCACAGTTCAAGTGTACCTACAAGAAAAATTACAGACCTCTCCATTCTTTGGAGGTGGGAAAACTCGCAAAATTGGCAGTGTATTGAATACTTATTTTCCAAACTGCATATATATATATATATTATACATACAAAGACACATGTATGCTTGTTGTGGTAAAGTGCTGGATGGGAGATATGTTTCACTATACTTAATGGCGTCAATTATAAAAAAAAGCAGAGTTTTATCCTCCAGCACACTAAATACCATGAGGGGTTAAGCTAATTTATACAATAGGCTAGCTTTTATTTGGACATCCATAGAGTGGGTGGGAGGACATCCACATTATCTCCACCTCAGTCTTGGTTCAGTAGGATTGGAGAGAGGATTCTCCAGTGGTTTGTGTCCTGAGGAGGAAAGACTGAACAGGTGGTGCTGCAGTGGGCAGCTCCCAGCAAATGTATGTGTACTGTGTACAGCATTTTTGTCTTCTTTGTTATTTCCCTGTTTCCCTGGGCTATGCCTGCTACAGTGACAGTGATTAACACATTAGCCAATGATGGGACAGTAGTAGTCCCATCATCCAGTTAATGTGTTGAATGTAAAAAAAGCAAAAAAAAAAAAACATACATACTACATACATACTACATTCATACAACATACATACATACTACATTCATACAACATACATACTACATACTACATACATACTTCATATATACTACATTCATACAACATACATACTACATTCATACAACATACATACATACTTTATATATATACTACATTCATACAACATACATACTACATACATACTTCATATATACTACATTCATACAACATACATACTACATACATACAACATACATACTACATACATACTTCATATATACTACATATATACTACATACATACTTCATATATGCTACATTCATACAACATACATACATACTACATACTACATACATACTTCATATTTACTACATTCATACAACATAAATACATACTTCATATACACTACATTTATACAACATACATACAGTTGTGGCCAAAAGTATTGACACCCCTGCAATTCTGTCAGATAATACTCAGTTTCTTCCTGAAAATGATTGCAAACACAAATTCTTTGGTATTATTATCTTCATTAAATTTGTCATAAATGAAAAAACACAAAAAGAATTGTCCTAAAGCCAAATTGGATATAATTCCACACCAAACATAACAAAGAGGGTGGCCAAAAGTATTGGCACTGTTCGAAAAATCATGTGATGCTTCTCTAATTTGTGTAATTAACAGCACCTGTAACTTACCTGTGGCACCTAACAGGTGTTGGCAATAACTAAATCACACTTGCAGCCAGTTGACATGGATTAAAGTTGACTCAACCTCTGTCCTGTGTCCTTGTGTGTACCACATTGAGCATGGAGAAAAGAAAGAAGATCAAAGAACTGTCTGAGGACTTGAGAAACCAAATTGTGATGAAGCATGAGCAATCTCAAGGCTACAAGTCCATCTCCAAAGACCAGATTGTTCCTGTGTCTACCGTGCTCAGTGTCATCAAGAAGTTTAAAGCCCATTGCACTGTGGCTAACCTCCCTAGATGTGGACGTAAAAGAAAAATTGACAAGAGATTTCAACGCTAGATTGTGCGGACGTTGGATAAAGAACCTCGACTAACATCCATCTCCCTCAGAGGTCATGGGTCTTCCATCAGGACAATGACCCAAAACACACTTCAAAAAGCACTAGAAAATGGTTTGAGAGAGAGCACTGGAGACTTCTAAGGTGGCCAGCAATGAGTCCAGACCTGAATCCCATAGAACACCTGTGGAGAGATCTAAAAATGGCAGTTTGGAGAAGGCACCCTTTAAATATCAGGGACCTGGAGCAGTTTGCCAAAGAAGATTGGTCTAAAATTCCAGCAGAGCATTGTAAGAAACGCATTGATGGTTACCGGAAGCGGTTGGTCGCAGTTATTTTGGCTAAAGGTTGTGCAACCAAGTATTAGGCTGAGGGTGCCAATACTTTTGTCTGGCCCATTTTTGGAGTTTTGTGTGAAATGATCAATGTTTTGCTTTTTGCTTCATTCTCTTTTGTGTTTTTTCATTTGAGACAAATTAAATGAAAATAATAATACCAAAGAATTTGTGTTTGCAATCATTTTCAGGAAGAAACTGAGTATTATCTGAAAGAATTGCAGGGGTGTCAATACTTTTGGCCACAACTGTACATACTACATACATACTACATATATACTACATTCATACAACATACATACATACTACATATATACTACATTTATACATACTACATACAGTCATATGTTAAAGTTTGGGCACCCCTATTAATGTTAACCTTTTTTCTTTATAACAATTTTGGTTTTTGCAACAGCTATTTCAGTTTCACATATCTAATAACTGATGGACTCAGTTATATTTCTGGATTCAAATGAGGTTTATTGTACTAACAGAAAATGTGTAATCTGCATTTAAACAAAATTTGACAGGTGCAAAACTATGGGCACCCTTATCATTTTCTTGACTTGAACACTCCTAACTACTTTTTACTGACTTCCTGAAGCACTAAATTGGTTTTGTAACCTCATTGAGCTTTGAACTTCATAGCCAGGTGTATCAAATCATGAGAAAAGGTATTTAAGGTGGCCACTTGCAAGTAGTTCTCCTATTTGATTCTCCTATGAAGAGTGGCATCATGGGCTCCTCAAAACAACTCTCAAATGATCTGAAAACAAAGATTATTCAACATAGCTTTTCAGGGGAAGGAAACAAAAAGTTGTCTCAGAGATTTAACCTGTCAGTTTCCACTGTGAGGAACATAGTAAGGAAATGGAAGAACACAGGTACAGTTCTTGTTAAGCCCAGAAGTGGCAGGCCAAGAAAAATATCAGAAAGGCAGAGAAGAAGAATGGTGAGAACAGTCAAGGACAATCCACAGACCACCTCCAAAGACCTGCAGCATCATCTTGCTGCAGATGGTGTCACTGTGCATCGGTCAACAATACAGCGCACTTAGCACAAGGAGAAGCTGTATGGGAGAGTGATGCGAAAGAAGCCATTTCTGCAAGCACGCCACGAACAGAGTCGCCTGAGGTATGCAAAAGCACATTTGGACAAGCCAGTTACATTTTGGAAGAAGGTCCTGTGGACTGATGAAACAAAGATTGAGTTGTTTGGTCATACAAAAAAGCGTTATGCATGGAGGCTAAAAAACACAACATTCCAAGAAAAACACTTGCTACCCACAGTAAAAATTGGTGGAGGTTCCATCATGCTTTGGGGCTGTGTGGCCAATGCTGGCACCGGGAATCTTGTTAAAGTTGAGGGTCACATGGATTCAACTCAGTATCAGCAAATTCTTGACAATAATGTGCAAGAATCAGTGACGAAGTTGAAGTTACGCAGGAGATGAATATTTCAGCAAGACAATTATCCAAAACACCGCTCCAAATCTACTCAGGCATTCATGCAGAGGAACAATTACAATGTTCTGGAATGGCCTTCCCAGTCCCCAGACCTGAATATCATTGAACATCTGTGGGATGATTTGAAGCGGGCTGTCCATGCTCGGCGACCATCAAACTTAACTGAACTGGAATTGTTTTGTAAACAGGAATGGTCACAAATACCTTCATCCAGGATCCAGGAACTCATTAATAGCTACAGGAAGCGACTAGAGGCTGTTATTTTTGCAAAAGGAGGATCTATGAAATATTAATGTCACTTTTATGTTGAGGTGCCCATACTTTTGCACCGGTCAAATTTTGTTTAAATGCAGATTGCACATTTTCTGTTAGTACAATAAACCTCATTTGAATCCAGAAATATAACTGAGTCCATCAGTTATTAGATATATGAAACTGAAATAGCTGTTGCAAAAACCAAAATTGTTATAAAGAAAAAAGGTTAACATTAATAGGGGTGCCTAAACTTTAACATATGACTGTATATACTACATACATACAACATACATACATAGTATATACTACATACATACAACATGCATAAAACATGCTACATACAAACTACATACATACTACATATACTGTATACTACATTCATACAACATACATACATAGTACATACTACATACATACTACATACATAAAACATGCTACAGACATACAACATACATACTACATACAATACATTCATACATTCATACAATACATACATATAGACATACAGTACATATAACATAGAGTACATACTCACCATCACTTGTCACTTTGATCCCCGAAGCCAGTGTCATCTGTAAAAAATATTAAACTAACAAACAACCGATATACTCCCTGATCTGCAGAAATCCATGAGTGTCCCATGACGATCTCCTGTGGAGAACAGCAGCATCAGCTGATGCCACCGCTCTCTAGGGGCCCCAGGAATACAATGACGGGAGGTAGGTATCCTTCCGCACTGTATTCCTCCGCCACTGTAAAAAAAATAGTCCCTAGTCTCACTTTTGGCATTGCTGTGTGAGAAAGTTCCCACGCAGCTTTGCCATAAAGTTAGACCAGTGAATTATAGTAACCTCTCAGTGATGCACTGCAAGAGATCGTCATGGGACACTCATGGATTTCTGCGGATCAGGGAGAATATCGGTTGCTTGTTATTTTAATATTTTTTACAGTGAGATGACACTGGCTTCGGGGATCAAAGTGACAAGTGATGGTGAGTATGTACTCTATGCTATATGTACTGTATGTCTATATGAATGTAGTATGCATGTATGTTGTATGAATGTAGTATATATGTAGTATGTATGTAGTATGTATGTATGAATGTAGTATATGTGTATGTATGAATATAGTATATATGTAGTATGTATGTAGTATGTATGTTGTATGAATGTAGTATGTATGTAGTATGTATGTTGTATGAATGTAGTATGTATGTAGTATGTAGTGTGTATGTATGTTATATGAATGTAGTATATATGTAGTATGTATGTATGTATGTTGTATGAATGTGGTATATATGCAGTATGTATGTAGTATGTATGTTGTATGAATGTAGTATATATATGTATGTATGTTGTATGAATGTGGTATATATGTAGTATGTATGTTGTATGAATGTTGTATATATGTAGTATGTATGTTTTTTGTTGTTTTTTTTAAATTCAACACAATAGCCGGATGATGGGACTACTACGGTCCCATCATTGGCTAATGTGTCTATCACTGTCATTGTAGCAGGCATCGCCCGATGGGACTTTTAGTCCCATCGGACGATGCCTGCACTCACACACAACCACCGGCAGGCCCGCACAGACCCCCGGCAGGCCCATACAGACCCCCGGCAGGCCCATACAGACCCCCGGCAGGCCCAAACAGACCCCCGGCAGCCCGCACAGACCCCCGGCAGGCCCACACAGACCGCGCATCATGATGCGCACAGACCGTGCATCATGATGACATCATTTCAGCAGCCAATCACAGCCACAACACTGGCTCATTGCATTATGGGAACTTCCGATTCCGGTATTTGACATTGTAAAATTATCGGTAGTCGGTATCGAAATTCCGATACAGCAGATATCGGCCGATATTCGATATTTGCAGTATCGGAATGCTCAACACTACTCCACAAACATTCATCTTTCATCTAGTGCTAGTTGCTCTAAAAAATACACACACTTGCATTTCTTTAACCTGGCATCAGCAGGATGGGATATTGATTTAACAGATATTGCTTTTTTTTTTCTATTTTCAGGTGTTAGATGGCCATTTTATCATTTCTACTTTTGGTTCTCAGCTTATATCTAGAAAATGAAGCAGCTGTCCAAAAGCCAAACATATTATTGTTTTTGGCTGATGACCTTGGAATTGGGGATATTGGTTGCTATGGGAACACCACTATAAGGTAACTGTAACAATGTTTATCTGTATTATGGATGCTAGATGACTTGGTACTGGGTAGACTGGGATAAGGAGTTTAAGGGACTTGGTCTTCACCCAGCACCTAACGGAAGGTTGGACTTTTCTACTGAGGAACTCCCAGGTCATGATCACCAGAATAGTCATCAACTGGCAATGGCCAAGCAGATTAAACTTATGTGGGGATCAGGTACAGCTCAAAGATCATCAGAAGAAAATTATGAAGTGGAAGTTCAAGAAATAGTGATTAGGAGTTGCCTGGTAAGAACATCTCAGCAATTAATTCCAGAGGACAACGCATAAGTGTAGTCTCTGCTAAGCAGGGTCACTAATTGAGAATTGAGAGTAAAATTAAAAGTTTCACTGTGGTATCCAAAGAGCAAGAGGGTAATTGGACAATCTGAGTTTTAAAATCGCAGTACTATGTGTTAATCGAATAGTATGGTCTCAAATAAACATGATAAGAACCAACCAAATCAGACAGTAAAATGAAAAAGATAACAACCAGGTCCATTATTTTGGATTTATTTAAATGTTAGGTTAATTTTATGGGCAGCATGGTGGCTCAGTGGATAGCATTGCAGCCTTGCAGCACTGGAGTCCTGGTTTTGAATCCCACCAAGGACAACATCTGCAAGGAGTTTGTATGTTCTCCCAGTGTTTGCGTGGGTTTCCTCCGGGTAAAAGAGAATATCAACTAATTCAAGTAAATTTGAAAAAATATATATGTAAACATGCAAATTCCCTTAAAAACACATTTTATTCCGATAATCACTAAAAAAAAAAAAACACCATCCCAGTGAAAAATGGCAAGAATGCCAAAAAATAGAGACCTGGTCTAAAGTGCTGCTCAGCCCTATAGTAAGGCCTAGCTGGATACCTTCCTGGCCGTGGAGGTTGGCACCCTAATAGTACGATATTAGTGCCCCCACTCAACGAGGACTATCCCTCGCTTCCCTAGTGATCTCTAGTATCACAGAGGGGAAAACAATTCTTAGATAGTGCAGAAATGAAAAAAATCAAAGTGCCCTAGGACTAGTGCAGACCAGACACAAATATCAAGCTATAGCGATAAAAATGCATATTACCATATCATGATGTCATGTGACCTAACATGCCCTCAAGAGGCATAATAAACAGCTAACCCCACTTGGGGTAATAGAGATGGTCAGATACATTGAATAGATAATAGATGGTCACTTATCATGTCTAGGGAGAACCCTCAACGCGTTTCCCCGCCGTGGCGGTTCATCAGGAGGTATACCGATGCTCTGAATGATATTATTGCTGCTTCATGCCTGATACCACGATGATGATGGCCATCATGATCGTGGTATCAGGCATGAAGCAGCAATAATATCATTCAGAGCATCGGTTATACCTCTTGATGAACCGCCACGGTTGAGTGGGGGCGCCAATATCGTACTATTAGGGTGCCAACCTCCACGGCCAGGAAGGTATCAGCTAGGTCTTAGTATAGGGCTGTGCAGCACTTTAGACCAGGTCTCTATTTTTTTGGCATTTTTTTCACTGGGAATGTGTTTTTTAGTGATTATCGGAATAAAATGTGTTTTTAAGGGCGTTTCCTCCGGGTACTCCGATTTCCTCCCACTTTCCAAAGACTTACTAATAGGGAATTTAGATTGTGAGCCCCATCGGGGACAGTGATGATAATGTGTGCAAACTGTAAAGCGCTGCGGAATATGTTAGCGCTATATAAAAATAAAGATCATTATTATTAATTTTCTTGTGTTAATTATAGTTTTCATATAACTTCAGGACTCCTAATATTGATAGACTGACCAGTGAAGGCGTAAAACTTACTCAACACATTGCTGCAGCTGCTCTATGTACCCCAAGTAGATCAGCATTTTTGACTGGCCGATATCCCATCAGAACAGGTAATGAATACCTACTTGATAATTTTTAGTTAACATATGAAATAAAAATTTTCCATGCCTAATGATAGAAAATTCTCCTGACCCCACAAGTCATAATTTCATATACACTTATTTAGGAGCATAACTATTCTGGGTGTGAAGAAGAAATAAGAAAAAATGAGGTGTTTATACAAGGCTAGGATCACCGTTATAAATGAAATCAGTAATTTTATTGTAAAACAAATATGTACACGACAAAAATCACATGTTTAAAAACAATTAAAAAGCTATTAAAGCGAATGTGAGAAAAAGCTGGAGGACCAAATAAAGACAAACCAGACTCCTCCGCTGTGTGCACCTGAGATATACTGTACTATAAATATTACACACCAAGAGACTACTGGGAAAAGAAATGTTCAAGTAGCATAGCAGTCAATCCAATACATAGTGATGAGCTACAGTATATAGATACTGTATATAAATGAACTTAAGCAAGTAGAGAGTAGTCCTAAGTAAATGAGCCCCTTAAACAGATCAAAAAGATGAAACCAAAGAATAATTAAATGGGAAAAGAGGCAAATAAAGTGGTATCCTAAAAATAAAGGAAATAACACTTGCTAAGGAAGGTCAAAAAAGGAATCCCAGGAAAAGGCTATAGATAAGACCTGTGTCACGAAGTGACTGGCCCTGTGTGGCACGACCCAACAATTGGTCAGTCACGAAACGGTAAAACAAGGGAACACCGGGGACACAAATAAAATGATGGGCCATGCGATAGAGAACGGGGAAATGAACACCACCTGCACTCTCCTGAGGATGTGCCCTGCTCTTACTAGCATCCTTCTACAGGTTCTTTCAACCTGTAGCCGAGCAGGATACCTTAGCCCTCACTTGCCCTGCACCTATCCCTAAGTAGGCAACTGACAAGGGAAGACACTGGTCTCACCACTGCACTAATACAACACAAGGTAAGGATAGACAGACAGCAAAAGGAACAGGGTAACAAAAACCACACAGCTTTCTCTGCTGCAATGCACCGCACAGCAGAGTAAGGCACCAGATAACAGGATTCAGCTGAAGGACTACTGCATCAGCAACCTCCTGTCTTCAGCACGGTTGGTATCGAAAAGAACCTGCATAACCAACAGTCAGCTAATGCATAAGGTGACCTTTTAAAGGATGGTGTGATTGGTCACCACCTGCATCAGCAAACTCACCAGCAATGTAATTACACCAGCGGCCACCGGGGGAAAAAACTTATATTAACCCCCGATAGCCTGAAAGTTTATATGTGAGAATCCAGATCTGCCACAGATCCCAAAACGGATTGTGACAATACCCCTCCCTCAATGAGGGGCCTCTGGACCCTCAACACTAGACCTCACCTGAAAGCAACCTACGGTGAGGATGCCTCGATCCACCAGAGTTCACCTCAGCAATCACCTGACCCTCAGGTTTCTGGCAAACACGGAATGATGGAAGTGACAATAACATATGCTCTGGAGGTGCCACAAATCTCCAGAGTGCCGACCTGGGGATTGAGTTGTGTACGGGCATTACTGGGGGTAACTCCAGCTGGTAAGTCCCAGGGCCGAGAATGGCTGACACCCGATACGGCCCGATCACCCGAGATCTCCAGGCCCCCAGCAGCACACTTCCACCGGATGTTTTTGGTGGACACCCATACGTACTCATTCACACACAGGACGTGAACGTTTATTGCCATGCACACGTTTGCCACAAGATGGTGAACTCTTCACAGAACCGACAACAGAGGTGTTCCCCTTGTCGTCACACTCACACCCCCAAAATGCTCAGAAGGAACCACCACCTTCCTCTGACCTCTCCTCCTAAGAGGACTCCGACACTCAGGGTTAGCTTGTGATGATTGTTGAGACTCTGTCTCTCAGGGTTGGCTAATGGCAAGGGATTGAGACTTGCCCCACTGGAGAAGAAGGGGACGGTTGTAGAATGATGGAAGAGACAGTAGCCCTCGGGCAGCAGCCCTCACATGACTACTTCCCTGGACCGCCAATCTATGACCGGTTTGTGACTTTTCAACCAAGGGAGGCCTAAAATGATGGGTGATGGCATTCCCCCCAAGACGTAGCACGACAGGGACTCCTCTTGATGAGTCCCTAAATGCAGATGTATATTATCCATGACTTCGGTCAACCTCCCCTGGCTAAGTGGGACAGAGTCAATGGCCTGGATGCTTAAGGGCTTTGCTAGCATCCTACACCTCAGGCCATGGGTCTGGACAAAGTGAGGATCCACCAGATTGACACCTGCTCCACTGTCCACAAGCACCGGTATACTCTGTTACCCTGCCAACCACCACTTCAGAAGGTAAGGTACACTGAGGGGAAAAAATGGAGGAAATATATACTCCCTGGTTGCCTCCCTCCACATGACCAGGGGGACACGGCTTCTTAGATGTTACAGATATTTTGGCATGAGCTGGGCATACACCGATGAAATGATCAGTCTGCCCACAGTAAAAACATGCCCCCACACCACGATGAACCGCAGGCAACACCATTTGGGAACTACCTTCTGCCACCTGCATTGGTTCGTCCGTCAGCATCGGTGTGTCCTTCTCCTTAGCAAGGACCACAGGGGGCACATTTGGTGTATGTCCCTCCCTCAAGCCACAATCCACCCGGATGGCAGGGGACATGGCAGCCTCCAACGACCTGGGGGGTGGCGTACTGCACCAGAGTATCCTGCAACCTTGGAGACTGACACTGCTCAAAATGATTCCTAAAGGCAGGGCCATTCCACTGCATGTCAGTGGCTCACCTCCTGAACTCTGAGCAGTACTTCTCTGCCGGCTAGCCCCCCTGCTTGATGTTACGGAGTCGGGATTCCGCCAGGGAGATGCCATCAGGATCCCCATAAACCAGCACCAAAGCCGCAAAAAAAACTCATCTACCGATGGTGATTAACCCCCGATGGCCTGAAAGGAAAAAAGTTAATATGTGAGAATCCAGATGTGCCACAGATCCAAAAATGGATCGTGACAACCTGTTGGTGGATAAGGTAAGTAAAGATCACCCGGTCACAACATGATGTGTGGCTTTAGGAACCCCTAGCGTATCACCAAAAAAGCGAGGCTTCCTCAGGGAAAATAAGAGATAAATGTCATATGTCAAATGTCACGATGTGACTTGGCCCTGTGTGATGCGACCCGACGATCGGACGGTCACCAAACAACAAGACAAAACAAGGGGACATCGGGGGACACAATTACAATGGTGTGCCCTTCAATAGGGAATGGGGAAGTAGACACCTCTTGCACTCTCCTAAGGAAGAGCCCTGAACTCTCCTCACGTTCCCTAAACAGGTTCTTTCAACCTGTCGCCGACCAGGATACCTAGGTCCATCACTTATCCTGCACCTATCCCTCAGTAGGGATTTGGTAAGTGCGGACACTGGTCCCACCGCTGCACTAATACAACACAATGGAAAATAACGGACAGGGAAAAACAAACAACTTAGCTTTCTCTGCTGCCAACGCTACGAGGCAGCAGAGTAAGGCACCCAAACTCCGCTTTCAGCAGATACACCACTGTTCCAGATAAGCTGCCAAAAGCACTGCTCCAGATAACTCCTCTCTTCTCAAAGGTTGGTTTACAAAGGACCTGCTATTACCAACAGTCAGCTGGTGTACCAGGTGACTTTATATAGGAAGGTGGGAGTGGTCATTACCTGCATCCACAGACTATGAAAACATGCAGCAACACCAGCGGCCACCGGGGGCAAAAACTGACATTAACCCCTGATGGCCCGAAAGGAAAAAAGTTTAAATTGGAGCAGCCCAAACTGACACAGATCCAGAAATGGATCGTGACCGTACCCCCCTTACAATGAGGGGCCTCTGGACCCTCAACACCGCACCTCACCGGAAAACCACCTACAGTGAGGATGCCTAGATCCACCAGGGTTCACCTCAGCAACCACCTGACTCTCAGGTTTATGGCAAACATGGGTAGATGGAGATTACAATGTAGGCTGCGGAGGCACCACAAATCTCCAGAGTATCGACCTGGGGAACGAGTTGAGCATGGGCATTACTGGGGGTAACTCCAGCTGGTAAGTCCCCGGGCTGAGAATGGCCAACACCCGATACGGACCGATAACTCGGGAACTCCAGATCCCAGCAGCACACTTCCACTGGATGTTTTTGGTGGACACCCATACGTACTCATTCACACACAGGTCCGGACCTGAACGTTTATTGCCACACACTCGTTTGCCACAAGACGGTGAACTCTTCAAGGAACTGACAACAGAGACGTCCCCCTGTGTCCACACACTCACACCCCCACCATTCACAGAGGGAACCACCACCCTCCTCCGACCCCTTCTCCTACGAGGACTCTGTCTCTCAGGGTTGGCTAATGGCAAGGGATTGAGACTTGCCCCTACTCCCTGGCAGCACCTCTGCTGCCCCCACTGGAGAAGAAGGGGACGGTTGTAGAATGACAGAAGAGACAGTAGCCCTCAGGCAGCAGCCCTCACATGACTGACCCCAGCCGACTACTTCCCTAGACCGTCAATCTATTACCAGATTATGTCTTTTCAACCAAGGGAGGCCTAAAATGATACGTGATGGTATTCCCCCCCAAGATGTAGCATGACAGGGACTCTTCATGATGAGCCCCTATACGCAGATGTATGTTATCCACGACTTGGGTCAACATCCCCTGGCTCAGTGGGACAGAGTCAATGGCCTGGATGCTTAGGGGATTGGCTAGCATCCTACACCTCAGGATATGAGTCTGGACAAAGTGGGCATCCACCAAATTGACTCCTGCTCCACAGTCTGCAATCACCGATATGCCCTCAGCTACCCCACTAACCACCACCTTTGCTGACCAGGTACACTGAAGGGACAAAATGGAGGAAATATACACTCCCTGGTTGCCTCCCTCCACACAACCACGGGGACGCGGCTTCTTAGCTGGTACAGATGATTTGGCACGCGCTGGGCAGACCCCGATGAAAAGACCAGTCTGCCCATAGTGAAAACATGCCCCCACACCACGACGAACTGCAGGCGACACCGTTTGGGAACCATCTCCTCCCACTTGCATAGGTTCATCCATCAACTCTGGTGTGTCCTCCTCCCTAGCAAGGATTACAGGGGGCACATTTGGTGTATGTCTCTCCCTGAGGCGTCTATACACCCAGATGGCAAGGGACATGATGGCCTCCAACGACCTGGGGGCGGCGTACTGCACCAGAATATCTTGCAACTTTGGGGATAGACCCTGCACAAAATGACTCCTAAGGGCAGGGTCGTTCCACTGTGTGTCAGTGGCCCACCTTCTGAACTCTGAGCAGTACTCCTCAGCTAGCCGGCCCCCCTGCTTGATTTTATGGAGTTGGGATTCCGCCAGAGAGACGCCATCAGGATCTCCATACACCAGCGCCAGAGCCACAAAAAACCCATCCACCAACCGTAACAATGGTGAATCGGTCGACAGGGAGAAGGCCCAGGATTGGGGATCACCCTTAAGAAGGGAGACAATAATCCCCACACACTGTTCCTCACTCCCTGATGAATGGGGTGGAGCCTGAAATATAATTTAAAGGCCTTCTGAAACACAAGAAATTTTTCTCTCCCTCCAGCAAACCTGTCAGGGAGAGATATCTTGGGTTCTGGTTGAGCCTGCACCTGAGCCGAGGCCCAGAACCCCACTAACTGCTGCAGCTGCTGCACCACCTTACCCCACAGTACCTTAAGCTCATCAGTGAGGGACTGAAGCAGTGTGGCAAAGGCCTGCATTTGGGCCATGGCTCACCAGAAAAAAAAAAATGTTGGTTGGTAATAATGTCACGATGTGACTTGGCCCTGTGTGACACGATCCGACGATCGGTCGGTCACCAAACAACAACATAAAACAAGGGGACACCGGGGACACAATTATAATGGTGGACCCTTCAATAGGGAATGGGGAAGTGGACACCTCCTGTACTCTCCTAAGGAAGAGCCCTGAACTCTCCTCACGTTCCCTATACAGGTTCTTTCAACCTGTCGCCGACCAGGATACCTGGGTCCCTCACTTATCCTGCACCTATCCCTCAGTAGGGAATTGGTAAGTGCGGACACTGGTCCCACCGCTGCACTAATACAACACAAGGGAAAATAACGGACAGGGAAAAACAAACAACTTAGCTTTCTCTGCTGCCAACGCTACGAGGCAGCAGAGTAAGGCACCCGAACTCCGCTTTCAGCAGATACACCACTGTTCCAGATAAGCTGCCAAAAGCACTGCTCCAGATAACTCCTCTCTTCTCAAAGGTTGATTTACAAAGGACCTGCTATTACCAACAGTCAGCTGGTGTACCAGGTGACTTTATATAGGAAGGTGGGAGTGGTCATTACCTGCATCCACAGACTATGAAAACATGCAGCAACACCAGCGGCCACCGGGGGCAAAAACTGACATTAACCCCCGATGTAGCATATACCTGTTAGTCATCTCCCTTGTGTAAAGCATATACCTGTATATCATCTCCTCCTGCATATAGTATATACTTGTGTATGTCATCTCCCCTGTATATAGTATATACCTGTATGCCATCTCCTCCTGTATATAGTATATACCTGTATGTCATCTCCTTTGTATAGTATATACCTGCATGTCATCTCCCCTGTATATAGTATATACCTCTATGTCATCTCCCCTGTATATAGTATATACTTGTATGTCATCTCCATGTATACAGTATATACCTGTATATCATTTCTCCTGTATACAGTATATACCTGAGTGTCATCTCCGCTGTATATAGCTTATCCCTGTATGTCATCTCCTCCTGCATATAGTACACAGTATATCTGTATGTCATCTCCTCCTGTATGTAGTATATACCTGTATGTCATCTCCCTGTATACAGTATATACCTGTATGTCATCTCATCCTCTATATAGTATATACTTGCATGTCATCTCCTCCTGTATATAGTGTATACCTCTGTGTCATCTCCCCTGTATATAGTGTATACCTGTGTGTCATCTCCTCCTGTATATACTGTAGTATATACCTGTATGTCATCTCCTCCTGTAATAGTATATACTTGTATGTCATCTCCTCCTGTATATAGTATATACCTATATGTCATCTCCTCCTGTATATAGTATATACCTTTATGTCATCTCCCCTGTATATAGTATATACCTTTATGTCATCTCCTCCTGTATATAATGTATACCTGTATATAATCTCACCTGTATGTAGTATATACCTGTATTTCATCTCCCCCTGTATATACTTGTATGTAATCTCTCCCTGTGTATAGTATATACTTGTATGTCATCTCCCCTGTAATAGCCAATAAAGGCTACGTATACAGATTATGTGATCAGTTTTTCTGCTATTATGCATTGTAGAAATTACAAATTTGGGGCTAAAACAACTTTGTGGAAAAAAATGAAAATGTTCAATATGACGATCTAATGTTATCAAACTGTGTGTAGTACCTGTGGGTTCAAAATGCTCACTATACCCCTGGATAAAATCATTGAAGGGAATAGATTCCAAAATTGGATGACATAGCTCACGCCTCTATCCTAGACATTTTTGTGTTCAAAAATCATGCAGACCGCGTTTAAGGGTCTGTCATGAGGTAACGCATCATGCCGATTTTGGCATGCATTTGGATGCGTTAGTATCATTGCGGCCAATGGGTGCGTAAACGCATCCGTTACATAGCGTTAGTGACGCTATGTAACGGATCCCGTTGAACGCAAGGCCACGCAATGTGAAACCGGCCTTATAAAATAAAAAAGCTTATACTCACGTCTTCTGTTGGCTCCTTTTCAGCAATGTCAGCACTCACAGTTCTGGGGCTCTCGTGTGGTTACTTGACACATGGTGCACAGCACCCAATCAGCGCTGGCGTCAATGTCTCCACTTTTGTACAAATTCAACCTGAAAAGGAAATCTGGGATGCAGCTGATCTTTGACTTCTTCTTCATATTCAATTCGTATGAAGGTGGGGACAGTGACGCAAAAACTGATTGGACCCAGGCACCACGTAATGCAACCACATGAGAGCCCCAGAACCACGAGTGTCGACACCGCTGGGCCAGCATGGGCAAGGAAGGTGAGTATAAGCTCTTTTATTTTATAGTGGCCAAACAGTTAGATTGAGAAGGTGTTGTTCTAGTAGCGGAAAACCCCATTAACGTTCCATAGAGTTACTAAGTAAAAATAAAAAAAAAAAAGTTTAAAAAAATTGTAAAAATACTTTTAAAAACATCAAAAAATTAAATTAAAAAATGAAAAAATATTTTATTAAGAAAAAGGTATATTTATCAAAAAATAAAAATAAGCAAAAATCTTTACATATTTAGTATCACCACGTCCAGACTGACCAGGCCTAAAAAACACTGTTGCAGTAGTTAACCAATTCAGTGAACACCAAAAAAAAGTAAGTGGCAAAAAACTATGCTTTTTCTTCATACTGCTGAACAAAAGTGGAATAAAACATGATCAATAAGTTGAATGGAAATAAAAATAAAATAAAAACATCATCTTGTCCTGCAAAATAAGCCATTTACAGCTCCGTTAGTGGAAAAATAAAAACTATAGGGTTCTCACAAGCAGTTCTTTTTTCGATAAAATAGTTGTTATAGAGTAAAAAAGACAAAACATAAAAAAAATATAAAAATGTGGTATCTCTGTAATCATACTGACCCAGAGAAACTGTCTTATCACTTTTATACTTGTGAAAGACATAAAAAAATTTATATAACAATTTCTGAATTGCTGGTTTTTGATTTATTCTGCCTCACAAAAATCGGATTTCAAAAATGTTGTGACTGAGCAGGCATGAGGCCCTCTCGCCGTTGAGGACACCGTCAGGCTATGGGGGTCTCGTGTCTGTGCCAGTGCCGGTACCCATGAGTGGGCCTCCCTGCTTGCTCCACGCCCCGGCAATTGCGATATTTACCTCTCCCCACTCCATCGCTGCAACGTCTTCTGCGATGACATTACATCTATGTGCCCTCTGCCTGAACAGTCACAGTGCAGAGAGCTGGAAGACGGCGGCACTGAGAAGTACGGAGCAGAGCAGCGGCCAGTGACGAGAGGTATTTCTTTTTTTAGGTTTTTAGCAATATATATGCAAACCATCATACATTGGAGCATCATATATGGGTCCACCATATATGGAGCATTATATATGGAGTCTATTATAAACTGAAGCATCATATATGGGGCCCATTGTATAGATATATAGCCATATATATTTAAAAAAACGGAAAAAAAATGGCGTGGGCTCACGGGCAATTTTCTGCGCCAGAGGGGGAAAGCCGACTGCCAGGGTTCAATATTTGTAGCCTGGTAAGGGGGTAAGACCCATAGCCCCTTCCCAGGCTATGAATATCATCCTGCAGCTGTCTGCATAGCCTTTACTGGCTATTAAAATAGGGGGACCCCCCCAAAAAATGACGTGGGGTCCCCCTATATGTTTTAGCCAGAAAGGTTACACAGACAGCTGCTCGCTAATATTCATAGCCTGGGAAGGGGCCATGGATATTGGCACCCCTGGCTACAATTACCAGCCCGCAGCCGCCCCAGAAATGGCGCATCTCTAAGATGCGTCAATTCTGGCACTTATCTCCTCTATTCCCACTGCCGATTAGCGGTGGCATATGGGGTAATTAGGGGTTAATATCACCTTGCTATTGGAATGTTGCATTAAGCCCAGATCCTAGCGAAGCCATCAATCACCTGCAAAAAAAATAAAAAAACAAACCAACAATATACTCCCTGTCTGACGTAATCCCATTAATAACGATTGTTCCACGACGATCTGCCCTATAGAGCGGTCACATCACCAGATGTGACCGCTCTATAAGCCTCCAATGACACAGTGACTGAAGATAACCCTCCAGCAGTGTGTCATTGGAGATAAGCCTCTCGCTTTACAGCACTACAGTGTGAGAAAATTCTCATGCTGTAGTGCCGCAAAGTGACAGGTGAACTCAGGTGACTTGTCGGCGGCGGAGTGATACAATGCGGAGGATTGTCTCCCTCATTGTATCACTGGAGCCCCTGGAGAGCGGTTGCATCAGCTGATGTGGCAGCTCTTCATGGGAAATCGTCATGGGACCCTCGTTATTAATGGAATACGGAGGAAAGGTGAGTATAGGTTGGTTTATTATTTTAATATTATTTGCAGGTGATCGATGGCTTCGGGGAATTAGGTGTGTGCGGTGAGTATGTACTCTATATTATGTGTTGTATGTTATGTGTATTTTATATGCTGCATGTTCTGTATGTCTTTTCTTTTTTACATTCACCACATTAGCTGGATGATGGGAATACTACTTTCCTACCATCCGCTAATGCTGTCACTGTAGCGGGCATAGCCGGATGAGACAAGCATTCCCATCGGACGATGCCCGCATAGACCCCCGCACACTCCTGCACAGAACCCTGCACAGCCCCGCACAGCCCCGCATACCCCCGCACAGACTCCCACAGTCTCGCATACCCCTGCACAGCCCTGCATACCCCCGCATAGACCCACACACAGTCCTGTATACCCCCGCACAGACTACCGCACAGCACCGCAAAGACTCTCACAAAGCCCCGCACAGACTCAGGCACAGCCCCGCATACCCCCACACAGACCCCCACACAGCCCCGCTTACCCCTGCACAGCCCCGCACAGACCCCCGCACATCCCCGCATACCCCGGCACAGACTCCCGCACACCCCCGCACAGACCTCCGCACAGCTCTGCATACCCCCACACATCCCCACATATCCCTGCACAGCCCCACATACCCATGCACAGCCCTACACAGACTCCTGCACAGCCCCGCATACCCCCGCACAGACTCCTGCCCAGCCCTGCTCAGTCTCCCGCACAGCCCCGCACAGACTCCCACAGTCTCGCATACCCCCGCACAGACTCCCACACAGCACCACATACCCCCGCACAGACCCCTGCATACCCCGCACAGACTTCCGCACAGACTCTCGCACAGACCTATATACCCCTGCACAGCCCTACATGCACCCGCACAGACTACCGCACAGCCCCGCATACCCCTGCACAGACTCCCGCACAACCCCGCACAGCCTCACACAGACTCCCGCATAGCCCCACATACACCAGCACAACCCCGCATACCCCCGCATAGACTCCTGCACAGCCCTGCACAGACCCGCATACCCCCGCACAGCCCCGCAAAATCCATGTCATTTGAGCAGTGTTTCCATCTTTTTCTGATGTTTTTAGGCCTTAAAAGGACCCCCGGGGGGGTCGTGGTAAAAATGCTCGGGTCTCCCATAGATGTACATTGGGCTCGTTCAGGCTCGGTCTGGCCTGGCAGGGTACCGGGAAATCCCCCGATAGGCCCTCCCCTTGGCTGTGGGAAAGAGCCAGCCAGAGGAGGAGGAGAAAAAAAAAAAACGGGCGTGGGCCCTTTAAAAGAGCAGGGAGGCGCATGCACAGCGTTCATTACCTGAACCACTGCGGCGCGCGTCCCGATTCATAATGGCATGTGTGCACCCGGCGTATGACGTCAGTTTCATACGAGGGGCGCACACATCCACCGCTGGCCTCTGCTATGTCGGCGGCCTATTTGCAATGAGCACGTCAGCCGCCGACCTGCAGAGGAGGAGGAGGACGGCATTGCCACCGCTGGGAGCGCAGGCAGGTAAGAGTGAAAGATTTTTTTTTTTCTTCTCTCTCTCTCATGGATGCTAATAACGGGGAGGGGCCCTGGAAGGATGCACATAACAGGGGGGAGCTGGAAGGATGCACATAACGGGGGGAGGGGGCCCTGGAAGGATGCACATAAGGGGGGGCCCTGGAAGGATGCACATAACAGGGGGGGTCCTGCATGAATGCAAATAACGAGGGGGCCCTGGAAGGATGCACATAATGGCAGGGGGGCCTGGAAGGATGCACATAAGGGGGAGGCCTGCATGGATGCAAATAACGGGGGGGGGGCCTGGAAGGATGCACATAACAGCGGGGGCCTGGAAGGATGCACATAACAGGGGGGCTGGAAGGATGCACATAAGGGGGGGCCCTGGAAGGATGCAAATAACGGGGGGGCCTGGAAGGATGCACATAATGGGGGGGGCCTGGAAGGATGCACATAATGGGGGGCCTGGATGGGTGCACATAACGGGAGGGCCTGGATGGATGCACATAACGGGAGGGCCTGGATGGATGCCCATACAGGGGATGGGGAGGTGATGGATGCACATACAGGGGGGGCCTGGTTGGATGCCCATACAGGGGATGGGGGGGCTGGATGGATGCCCATACCGGGGGGAACCTGGAAGGATGCACATACAGGGGATGGGGGGCCCTGGAGGGATGCACATACAGAGGATGGGGGGCCTGGATAGATGCACATACAGGGGATGGGGGGCCCCGGAAGGATGCACATACAGGGGATGGGGGGCCCTGGAGGGATGCACATACAGGGGATGGGGGGCGGCTGGAAGGATGCACATACAGGGGATGGAGGGGGGCTGGAAGGATGCTGTTACGTGTTACAGAACCACTCAGCACCCAGAATATGTTGTGCAGTTATATGTATGTATAATAGGTTCTATGTGAGATGCATGTCCCTAATGCATCAGCCCACAGGCTGCGCCCCTGGGCAGAGGGGACACGATATTCTCCTTTTGTCCGCCCTCCCTCCACCTTTGTAATTCCCACAGTAAACATCGGCAGGCTCCGGCCACCTGCGGCTTTTGTAATGCATGTCTGGCCTGCCGCTTTTCTATTGGCCTGCCCTCTGTATCTGCGTGATATGTTCTATGTCCTGTGAGTAAAGTGTTGTCAGACTGGAAATGCGTGGAGAAGCAGTGATCTTTTATATGCGCCCATGTAACCAAGGAATTCCAGCCAGCGTCATTCATTCAGACTCCAGCCAACGCAGAGCGGACCTCCGAAAACACGGGGTGGTACTGAAAGAGGTACCCCAGCTTGGGTAGACCCCGTTACACTGGTGACAACAGTGGGATTTGATACCCCTTCTACAGGAGGAAAGGAATGAATGGAAAATAACTACCAGAAGTTAAAGTGGACTACATTAAAAGATCTGGTGGAAGCCCGAGGGTTGATCGCCAGCAACAAAACAAAAGCGGATTTGATAGCAGCCATCATGGAACACGACAGTGCAGCGCCCCCCAATGTGAATGTAGAGGAGACCGAATTCCAGAGGGAGGTAAAGAACAGACTGGCATTCTATGGCCTAAACCCTGCAGTAGAGATCATACGAGAGGTGATGGCTGATGTGCATACTGATCTGAAGGAAAAGATGGCCGAGTGGACCAGGATAGAGTTAGCCAAGATGGAGATGGCAGAGCGGACCAAAGTGGAGCTGGCCAAGATGGAGATGGCAGAGCGGAGAGAGGAGAGTCAGCGAGCAGGGGGAGCTCTGGCCTTCGACCAGGTACCTTCAACAGTAAGCCACAAAAAGATCCAGTATAATGCCTTCCGACAGTTGGGGGAGGCAGAGGAAGACATTGATGGCTTTCTGCAGGACTTTGAGTGGCAGTGTGCCCTTCATCAAGTGAAGCCAGAGGAACGGGTTCAGATTCTGACCAGCAAGCTGACAGGCCGGGCAGCGGATGCCTATCGCCCGGTACCTGATGAGGACTGTATGGACTATGAGCGGATCAAAGAAGTGATCGTCGCCCGGTATGCGCTGACACCAGAGGCCTACCGACCAAAAGTTCCGCGGACTTATAAAACGCGTAAACGATACCCACGCTGAATGGGCCTGTAAATTACGGCGGTCACTGCTACAGTGCGTACAAGGGAGCCAAGCAACCATTAAGGAGGACGTCCTCCAGCTCTTCCTGTTAGAACGATTCTTTAATGGACTAAACCCCGAGACACAGGAATGGCTTCGGGACAGGCGGCCAACGACTCTTGAGGAAGCTGCTCGTCTGGCCGAAGAACATCATGATGCCAGGAGGCCGCAGTTGTCCGGATCAAAGGTGGTCACTAGGGGCACGCCCATGGACCTGGAGGGCCCCAAACCACCGAAGATTGTAGGGGGACCAGCTAGAAACCCGGCCTACCACAGTCCCCATGGGGCACGATGCCACACCTGTTGTCAGCTGGGTCACCTGCAAAGACAATGCCCCAACCGGACTCAGCATACCCAGTGGCCAACGGCGGGAACAGCTACCTTCAGCCGGGCTGCTGTACACTGCTACCAAGGCGAAGCAGACCCGGCATTGGGGGCTACGATTAACCAAGGGGTGGAAGAGATGGAGGAAGTGCTGCATGAAGTAGACCCCGTGCAGGCAGCCCGGGTAGATAATCGACAACAGCATCGACAGGTTATGTGGGTTAATGGGAAACGTATGCAGGGACTAAGAGATTCCGGGGCAACTTTGACCCTTGTGAAGCCTCATCTCATCCGGGATCAAGAGAAGACGGACCGGACAGTGGCAGTCCGTGTAGCAGGGGGAGCTATACATCGACTACCCACTGCCAGGATTCACCTGAACTGGAGAGTCGGGGATGGCCTTGTTGAGGTCGGCTTGATGGAGGATTTGCCTGCAGACGTCTTGCTGGGAAATGACTTGGGGCCCATGTTGTCTGCATTCTCGGTTGCCCCTCTGGCTGAGACCTATCCTGTGACCACCCGGAGACAAGCTCGAGCTGCGGAGGTGGAATCACACTCAGAGGAGGCCCAGGTAAGACATCCCAGCCCTGCACGTATTCCCATAGCCAGACACATTTCTTGGGCCACCCCAGATGAATTTAAGAGGGAGTTACTTGAGGATCCTTCATTAGAGGGATATCATGGGAAGGCACAGGAGGGGAGAGGAGTACTGGAAGGGGAACAGTTTGTATGGAAGCAGGGACTCCTCTACCGGATCACAGAGCAGCACCACACAGGGACGAGCCCCACTATAAAACAACAGCTGGTAGTGCCAAAGAAGTATAGGCAGGAGTTACTGCGAATCTCTCATGATATACCCTTGGCCGGGCACATCAGCGTCAGTCGCACCAGGCATCGTCTGACACAAAACTTCTTTTGGCCGGGGTAACCTATGATGTTCGTCAGTACTGCCAGACCTGTGACAGTTGTCAGCGCATTGGCAAGAGGGGGATCGATGCAAGGCCAAATTACTCCCCCTCCCAATTGTGGAGGAACCATTTAGCTGAGTAGCGGTTGATCTGATAGGGCCGTTAGCCAAACCCAGTCCGTCCGGGAAAAAGTATATATTGACAGTGGTAGATTATGCCACATGGTATCCAGAGGCGGTTGCATTACCTAACATACTGGCAGAGACGGTGGCGGCCGCCCTGCTCCAGGTTTTCTCATGGGTTGGATTTCCCCGGGAGATCATCTTGGACCACGTACACTTGGGTGAAGACCTAGGCCCCCGGGAGAGACAGCAGGCGGAGGCATTGTTGAGGCTGTGACAGAGAATGTTTTCAGAGAGACCGGGGTACACTCGCCTGGCACAACACAAGGTTGAGACCCAGGATCAGACCCCCCTGCAACAAAACCCCTTCCGCATCCCTGAGTCTGTACGAGAGGGGATGCGACAAGAGATACAAGAGATGTTGCGTTTAGGGGTCATTGAAGAGTCAGATAGTCCCTGGGCATCCCCCGTAGTGATAGTGCCCAAGAAGGATGGGACTACACGGTTTTGTGTAGACTATCGTAAGCTCAATGAGAAAACAGTGACGGATGCATACCCCTTGCTGCGTGTGGATGAGTTGTTAGACTGGCTGGTGGGGGCAAAGTATTTGACCACCATCGATCTATGCAAAGGCTACTGGCAGATTCCCCTTAGTCCTGACACTATTCCTAAGTCGGCATTTGTCACCCCGTTCGGCTTATTCCAGTTTCGAGTTATGCCATTCGGGATGAAGAATGCCCCGGCGACCTTCCAAAGGCTGGCTGACCGGCTTCTGGATGGTCTCCAGGACTATGCTTGTGCCTACCTAGACGACATCACCATCTACAGTGTGACATGGGAAGAGCATCTAAATCACCTAGAGACAGTATTGGACAGGATCCACCAGGCCGGAATCACCCTGAACCCAAACAAGTGTCACGTGGGCAAAGCAGAGGTTCAGTATTTAGGGCATTGGGTGGGAAGTGGGAAACAGCGACCAGAACCAGCCAAGATTGAGGCCATAGCCAAATGGCCCATCCTACGCACTAAAACCCAGGTCATGGTGATTCTATGGACAGCGGGGTATTACAGGAAATTCGTTCCCAATTACAGCAGCGTAGCCAAGCCCCTCACTGATTTGACCCGTAAGAACCAACCCCGCCAGGTAACCTGGACCTCAGAGTGTGAGGAAACCTTCCGCCAACTAAAGGACGCCCTCACCAATACCCCTGTATTGGCCGCACCCGATCCAACTAAACATTTCCTTGTTCACACAGACGCTTCTATGTTTGGATTGGGGCAGTACTGAGCCAAGTCGGGCCGGACGGCCAAGAACACCCGGTAGCTTACCTGAGTCGGAAACTACTGCCCCGTGAAGTAAGCTATGCGGCCATCGAGAAGGAGTGCCTGGCGATAGTATGGGCACTCAAGAAGTTGCAACCATATTTGTATGGATGACAGTTTTCCCTCCTAACGGACCATAATCCCCTAGTCTGGCTTAATCGGGTCTCCGGAGACAACGCCAGATTGCTGCGGTTGAGTTTAGCCCTACAACCTCTGGACTTCACCATCAACCACAGACCCGGCAAACAAAATGGTAACGTCAATGGACTAAGTCGACAAACGGAACTTTTACCAACCCCATAAACTTCGGTCATCCCCAAACCGATCCGTTGAGGATCAGACTGTGTATGCCGATCGCGTCGCTGAAAAGGGGAGCCATGTTACGTGTTACAGAACCACTCAGCACCCAGAATATGTTGTGCAGTTATATGTATGTATAATAGGTTCTATGTGAGATGCATGTCCCTAATGCATCAGCCCACAGGCTGCGCCCCTGGGCAGAGGGGACACGATATTCTCCTTTTGTGCGCCCTCCCCCCACCTTTGTAATTCCCACAGTAAACATCGGCAGGCTCCGGCCACCTGCGGCTTTTGTAATGCATGTCTGGCCTGTCGCTTTTCTATTGGCCTGCCCTCTGTATCTGTGTGATATATTCTGTGTCCTGTGAGTAAAGTGTTGTCAGACTGGAAATACGTGGAGAAGCAGTGATCTTTTATATGCGCCCATGTAACCAAGGAATTCTAGCCAGCGTCATTCATTCAGACTCCAGCCAACGCAGAGTGGACCTCCGAAAACACGGGGTGGTACTGAAAGAGGTACCCCAGCTTGGGTAGACCCCGTTACAGATGCACATACAGGGGATGGGGGCCCTGGAGGGATGCACATACAGGGGATGGGGGGCCCTGGAGGGATGCACATACAGGGGATGGGGGGCGGCTGGAAGGATGCACATACAGGGGATGGAGAGGCCCTGGAAGGATGTACATACAGGGAATGGGGGGCCCTGGAAGGATGCACATACAGGGGATGGAGAGCGGCTGGAAGGATGCACATACAGGGGATGGAGAGCGGCTGGAAGGATACACATACAGGGGATGGAGAGCGGCTGGAAGGATACACATACAGGGGATGGAGAGCGTCTGGAAGGATGCACATACAGGGGATGGGGGGCCCTGGAAGGATGCACATACAGGGGATGGGGGTGGCTGGAAAGATGCACATACAGGGGATGGAGAGGCCCTGAAAGGATGCACATACAGGGGATGGAGGGCCCTGGAAGGATGCACATACAGGGAATGGGGGGCAGCCGGAAGGATGCACATACAGGGAATGGAGAGCGGCTGGAAGGATGCACATACAGGGAATGGAGAGCGGCTGGAAGGATGCACATACAGGGAATGGAGAGCGGCTGGAAGGATGCACATACAGGGAATGGAGAGCGGCTGGAAGGATGCACATACAGGGGATGGAGGGGGGCTGGAAGGATGCACATACAGGGGAGGGGGGTCTGGAAGGATACACATACAGTGGAGGGGCGTCTGGAAGGATGCACTTACAGAGGATGGAGGGGGGCTTGAAGGATGCACATACAGGGGAGGGGGGCTGGAAGGATGCACATACAGGGGATGGAGGGGGGCTGGAAGGATGCACATACATGGGAGGGGGGTCTGGATGGATGCTCATACAGGGGAGGGAGGCCTGGATGCAGGCACATACAGGGAAGGGGGGAGCCCTAGATGGATGCACATACAGGGGGGCCAGAATGTTTGAATGTACAGGGGAGGCCAGGATGGACACACGTACGGGAGGGAGCTAGGATGGATACACATGGGGGCCAGGGGTAGGACAAGGGGCCAGGATGAATACACACACAGGGGGGAGGGGCAGGACAAGGGGCCTGGATGGATACCCATTCGGGGGGGCAGGATGGATACATGTGGGGGGCCCAGATGGATACATATGGGGGGCCAGGATAGAATCAGTATATGGGGGGCAGGATAAGAGACGAGGATGAATATATGAGGGAGCCAGGATGCATATATGTGGGGGGCCAGGATGGATTTATGGGGGACAGGACAAGGAACCAGGATGCATATATATGGTGGGTCAGGATGCATATACTGTATGGAGCAGCTAGGATTCAAATATGGGGAGGGGGCCCTGATGGATATATGGAGGGGAGGGGCGGGACAAGGGACCAGGATGCATATATATGGGGGGGTGGCCAGGATGCATTTATGGGGGAGGGAGCCAGGATGGATATATGGGGGAGGGGCAGGACAAGGGACCAGTATATATTGTGAGTTAGCGCTGTTATTCAAGGTTGGGGGACACTCGCTTGGCAGCCACACAATCAGATCCAGCTCGGGTTTTCATAAGCCATAACAGTCCATGAGGTTTATTTGCCATCATAAACCACAGCAGCAATATACAACAGCGCAGCTTCCATTATATAGCTTCACATGACAGCATAGCGTCCATTATACAGGCTATTTAGCCCCAGGGTTATCTCACCCACGACAGGGTTCCCATATGGCTGTTTCTCCAGGCTGCAGACATCCACTCACTCCTCAGGGACTCTCAGACACTGGCCGCCATTACCCACACAGCCGCTCCACAGGCTGTTAGTGAGGAGATCCTTCTCCTCACGGGACCTTCCAAACTGGACCAATCAGGTCCCAGCATTCACCCCTTGTGACCTATCCTGGCTACGTTATATGGTCCGTAGCCACGCCCACTGGGTCACATGGCTATGACCTCATCACAGGTCCTTCACCTACTCACATAGCCTTTTACTATAGGTGTTATCACACACACCCCTGGGTGGGTTTGTGGGCAGCTAGAACCCACCCATCTCTCCAGCTGCCTGAAGGCTTCTCCCTAACACATAGGCATGACAGATCAGCTGTGATGATCAGCACATAACCAAGCCTTCATCTCAAAGCCACCCACTTTGAGACACACCACGGCCACTCCGTATTCGGCCACTCATCCTCTCTCTTGGGACATCCACACAGCGCCCCCTAGTGGACACAGTGGTCATTACACCACATACCCCACCCCTCTGTTCAAACTTGTGGGGTTGAACACACAATCTTACACCAGGATCTCGAGACCGGGCACACATTACACCTTGCCCCACAGGTCGAGAGAACTGTCTCCATCTGTCATATGGCCTCATCTCTACATTAGGCCTCCCCCGCCCCAAGCGGTCAGAATATCGGTCATTGTCTTTGACCCTCCATTTGCAGTCTGTCTGCGTCAGACACTGTTTAGTCACCACCCTCCTAGAGTGCGCTTCGTCACCTGACCATTCTCCCGCTGACCGGCTCTCCCGGTTGGTACTGTCACCAGTCATAATCGGCCCTACTGTCTGGCCTGAGTCTGACTCATTCAGCATCTCACAGGAACTACGGTCTCTCACCGTCATCCTGCCAGTCGAACTACCACTTGCTGACATTCTTCGGCCATCTGCCCTGTCACTTCTTGTCGGAACTCTTCGGGTCCTTACATCTTGTTGAGTTGCAGGCGGCTGCCACCTGGTATTCCGTACTTCTTTATTAATTCGCCAGCGGTCCTGCCTCAACTGCTCAATCTCTTGCAGGTACCCCACTCGATACTCTATGAGCATCCGAAAGTCTCTCAGGCTCTCCATGGAGCCAACCACCATGATGGGAATCCTACCCACTTCACTGGATATCTGGTCTTCATCATCATGAGGGATCCTCACTCTCACCACTCCGGAGATATTCACAAGGTCTTGCATTACCTTCCCGGATCTTCCAATGATTCTCCCAATCAGAGCTTTGGGTACCGGAACCACATCTTTCCGCAAACCGCTCCGATCCATAGCCTCCCTGGCTAACTCCAGGCGTCGAGCAGCTTTCACATTACTCTGCCTGACCAACTGTGTGACGTGGAGACACTGCAAATGCATCTCTTTCAGGACAGATACCCGGTTTGCTGTATCTTCTCTGGTGGATATTATCACTAACTGCTGAGTCTCAGGTTCCCAGTGCACCTCACACGCCTTGACCGCCTCTTTGAAAGCCTCATGTACTCCTTCCTCCGCACAGGCATCTTGCATGTCTTCTGGAATGTCAATAACAGTCTTGAAGGACGTGGTCTTGCTCTCTTCCAGGCCAGGAGGCTCTGGCCTTACCACGGACACTTCCCTCACTACAGTTGACCCGACCGGGTGACTGTCTTCTTCAGTTCTTAACTCATCAACTTCACATGATTGGATCACTTCATGACCCTTGGCGACTATGTCCACTGGCAGTTCTGTCTTATCACTCACGCTCACCCGCGGTAAGTCTTCGTCCAATTTCTCCCGCAGAAGACTTTTTACTACTCCTCTGAGGTCCTCCATCTCTTCCTTGAGGTTCTTGTTCACACTTTGCCAGGTGGACAGGTGACCTCTGAGCTCCAAGATCTCTTCCTTGAGCTCCTCGACCCTGTGCTCGGCCGTTTGTCTCAGGATTCTTTCTCGCTTACCATGTTCATCCACCTCTTCTCTGAGGGCCTTATTCAGTCCTTGCCACGTTATCATGTGACCTTTGAGCTCAGAGACTTCTTTCTCTAGCTCCTTTAGTCTGTGCTCCCTGTCTCTCTCAGAGCCACAGTCACCCCCAGAGTCTGAGTCATCCCTCCAGTTACTCACTAACCGTGTGACTACTTCAGCCGTCTTATCCACCAGGTCAGCGACAGTTTTGTCACGAGATGTCTGGTCCGTCCGTTGGGCTGACATACCCCTTTTCCCGGTCACTTCCACCTCTGACCTTTCCACGTCAGGAGCCGTCACCGTCTTCGTATTGGTTAGCCCAACAGTAGGAACGTCTCCACCCTCCTGGCATATATCATCAAACCTGACAAAGTCCCGGCCCCACTCCAAGGCATACACTAAGTCTGATGGTATACTGCCCCCTTGGCACTCACTGCCTTCGAGACCCTCAAACATTATTCTGTCTACCGCATAGTTCACTGTGACCCCATGTGCACAGCGAACCTGGACCATTTTCTCGGTCAGACAGAAAGTGAGAGGAGTTCCTACCAGCGTCACCTGACTCTTTGAGTCCAACTGTCCCGAGATCCCTTCCCGGTGTAGCATCACGGAACACACTTGCGGCCAGTCATCACTCGGAAAGAATATCCCACATTCTGGAAATGACATACATGAACACTGCAGTTTCCCAGACATACCCACTGAGCCAACCAGTGCTGCCATATCATCAAACTCGGCCCCTTTCTGGACCACCACCCCAATTTGGGTTACCGCCTCCCTCTGAGACTCCACCCCTTTTTGGGTTACCACCCCAATTTGGGACTCAACCCCCTTTTGGGACTCCATTTCTTTTTTGGTTACCACCCCAATTTGGGACTCCACCCCCTTTTGGGCTACCACCCCGATTTGGGTACCGCCCCCTTTTGGGACTCCACCCCCTTTCGGGATCTCCCCATGTCTGTTGTACCGGTCTTCTCAGACCACAGTTCACACCACACAGTTTATGTCTCTTACGATACCACACAAGTCTTTGTTGGCACCACCACAGCTCCTGCTGTCACCGATCACCGTCACCACCGGCTACTGTTCACACACACAGCGGCTGGAGTCACTGCAGCTCCTGCTGCACCGTCTTCGTGGACCCGCCGATCCACCGGAAGCCGCTTGTCACCTTCGTGGCCCCACTGAGCCACATCAAGCCGCTTGTCACCTTCTTGACTCCCACTGAGCCACCGCAGGCTGAATCGAGAAAAAAGAAGAAAAAACACACCACAAAAAACTCAAAACTCACGTGTCCTGACTGTGTGCTATTCAGGACGCTCCTGTCTCCACCTGAGACCGTCCAACACACAGGGCGCACCGGGTGCGATTCAGGGAGCGACCCTCCTCCCAGGGTCTCCCCACACACCGGCCTCACCAGGTCCAGGGGCTCGGCGGGTGCTCTTCAGGACATCTGTCTCCACCTGAGACTGCCCAACACTCGCGCCTCACCAGGTCCAAGGTCACACCACGTGCTCCTGGGATCCGACTCTGCTCCCAGGGCTGACCCTCCAGGACCTTTCCTCACTGAACCCTCCAGGTACACTGTCTTCCTCACTGACCCAGGTCAGTACCACATGAACACCAGTCCGATACCTGTGTCGGCCACACGTGTCACCGATTTACTCATGGACCCAGGTCAGTACCGCACGAACACCAGTCCGTTTCTCCTATGTTGCCTACACAGGTCCTCGGGTACCTCTTCTCCGCAGAGGCACACTAGCAATTACCAGTTTCTTTCTCCTAGGGAAGCGGCCGCACTGAGCTCACCGATTCGGACAGTGCCTTACTCACTAGGCCGCCCCACGGTTTCCAAAACCACAGACGGATAGTGGCCAGTCAGCAGCACATCACACGGCATCCAGAACCGTCAGCCCTCCTGGCTCAGCGTTGCTCTTTGCCACCGAATTTTGCAGTCCTTATCCGTTGCTCCCAGCAACAAGGCTACACTATTGCCCATAGCTTCTCCACCAATTGTGAGGTAGCGCTGTTATTCAAGGTTGGGGGACACTCGCTTGGCAGCCACACAATCAGATCCAGCTCGGGTTTTCATAAGCCATAACAGTCCATGAGGTTTATTTGCCATCATAAACCACAGCAGCAATATACAACAGCGCAGCTTCCATTGTATAGCTTCACATGACAGCATAGCGTCCATTATACAGGCTATTTAGCCCCAGGGTTATCTCACCCACGTCAGGGTTCCCATATGGCTGTTTCTCCAGGCTGCAGACATCCACTCACTCCTCAGGGACTCTCAGACACTGGCCGCCATTACCCACACAGCCGCTCCACAGGCTGTTAGTGAGGAGAACCTTCTCCTCACGGGACCTTCCAAACTGGACCAATCAGGTCCCAGCATTCACCCCTTGTGACCTATCCTGGCTACGTTATATGGTCCGTAGCCACGCCCACTGGGTCACATGGCTATGACCTCATCACAGGTCCTTCACCTACTCACATAGCCTTTTACTATAGGTGTTATCACACACACCCCTGGGTGGGTTTGTGGGCAGCTAGAACCCACCCATCTCTCCAGCTGCCTGAAGGCTTCTCCCTAACACATAGGCATGACAGATCAGCTGTGATGATCAGCACATAACCAAGCCTTCATCTCAAAGCCACCCACTTTGAGACACACCACGGCCACTCCGTATTCGGCCACTCATCCTCTCTCTTGGGACATCCACACAGCGCCCCCTAGTGGACACAGTGGTCATTACACCACAATATCTAATATATAAAGCTCAAAGTGTGTATGTATGTATGTGTGTATGTGTGTATGTCCGGGAAAGGCATCCGCACCGTCGCAGCTACAGCCACAAAATTTGGTACAGTCACACGTCTGGACCCCGAGAGCGTCCTAAGCTATGTTGTGAGGCGAAATTTTAACCCCGCGCGTTCCAATTCACCAAACAATTTTGCTCCATCTACATACTGGGGAAAAAGTGTGTGTGCGTCAAGCCCCGCCCCTCATTATGATGTCATAATGCCCCTATTTGCATACTGGGGAAACAGTGTGTGCGTATCAAGCCCCTCCCCTCATTATGATGTCACAATGGTTGCCATGGCGACGCTGATGTCATCATAGGTTGCAAGCCCCGCCGCTCATTATGATGTCATAATTGTTGACTATGGAATGGAGGATGTGTGAAGGGTATATGGGCTGTGGGTATAATAGATTATTTTTAAAACAATAATGCCTCATCAGAAAAGGAAGTCCGTGGCACGAAGGTCAGCTGATGCAAAAAGAAAAGGTGCATTACGGGCCAATGAAAAATGTGAAGACCGGGAAACAAGGCTGACACATATGAGAATAGCAGCTGCTTCCTCAAGAGCCAATTAACTTTCTGATGGGTATATGGGCATGGGACTATGAGATGAAGGATTGTGATGGGTATATGGGCACTCGACTATGGGATGGGGAATATGTATGATGGGTATATTGTCATGGGACTATGGGATGGAGGATGTGTGATGGGTATATGGGCATGGGACCATGGGATAGAGGATGTGTGATGGGTATATGGACATTCGACTATGGGATGGAGGATATGTATGATGAGTATATGGGCACGGGACTATGGGATGGAGGATGTGTGATGGGTATATGGGCACTGGACTATGGGATGGAGGATATGTATGATGGGTATATGGGCACGGGACAATGGGGTGGAGGATGTGTGATGGGTATATGGGCACTGGACTATGGGATGGAGGATATGTATGACGGGTATATGAGCACGGGACTATGGGATGGCGAATATGTATGATGGGTATATGGGCACTCGACTATGGGATGGGGAATATGTATGATGGGTATATTGTCATGGGACTATGGGATGGAGGATGTGTGATGGGTATATGGGCATGGGACCATGGGATGGAGGATGTGTGATGGGTATATGGACACTCCACTATTGGATGGAGGATATGTATGATGGGTATATGGGCACGGGCCTATGGGATGGTGGATATGTATGATGGGTATATGGGCACGGGACTATGGGATGGAGGATGTGTGATGGGTATATGGGCACTGGACTATGGGATGGAGGATATGTATGACGGGTATATGGGCACGGGACAATGGGGTGGAGGATGTGTGATGGGTATATGGGCACTGGACTATGGGATGGAGGATATATATGACGGGTATATGAGCACGGGACTATGGGATGGCGAATATGTATGATGGGTAAATGGGCACTCGACTATGGGATGGCGAATATGTATGATGGGTATATGGGCATGGGACTATGGGATGGAGGATGTGATGGGTATATGGGCATGGGACTATGGGATGAAGGATGTGTGATGGGTATATGGGCACTGGACTATGGGATGGAGGATATGTATGATGGGTATATGGGCACAGGCCTATTGGATCGTGGATATGTATGATGGGTATATGGGCACAGGACTATGGGATGGAGGATAATTATAATTTGCTATAACTAACCACAGCACAGTTAGTTACTATGCCCGGGCAGCGCCGGGCTCTTCAGCTAGTATATATATACACACGGGTGCCCGGATGCATATAAATGGCAGGCCAGGATTCATTTATAGGGCAGCCAGGATGGATATATGGGGGGAGGTGGTGGCCAGGATGAATATATGGAGGGGGGCAGGATGGATATATATGAGTGGGCAAGAATTCATATATGGGGGGAAGGGACCAGGATGCAGATATATGGGGGCCCAAGATAGATTTATGGGTGAGGGGGGCAGGGCAAGGGACCAAGATGCATATATATGGGGGGGGCAGGTTTGCATTTATGTGGGGCCAGGATGGCTATATGGGGGGGCAGGACAAGGGACCAGGAAGGATATATGCTGGTCCAGGAGAGATATATGGTGAGGCAGGACAAGAGACATATGAGGGCCAGTATGTATTTCTGGGGAAGCGGGATGGATATCTGGAGGCCAGTCTGGACAAGGGACATAGAGGTTCAGGCTGGGTGAGATTATTAATTAAAGGGGGCCAGGATGAGGGACTTTATTACTGTTTGGGAACCAGAATGAGGAACATGCTATATTAGTTTATGGTGACAAGTGGGGAACATAATTTCTTTAGGGTCCAATTAGGGACATTATTACTACTGTAATATAATTTACTTTTTAGGAAATGGTTTTCCATGGAGGGAACAAAAGGGGATCTTTTTACTGTGCAGGGCGGTACTACGTTACTTTTCTTCTTCATCTGACATAGTGTAGAAGTCAGGGAAAAAGTAAGGAAAATGCTCTGGAAGCGATCAGCTATTAATGACTGTGTTATTTTTTGCAGAGACGAGTCCTGGCTGGAAGAAGTGACGGCAGTCTGTGCTGGTTGAAGAAAAGCAAAGATGAAGGACTTCAACTACAGACGTCACTGGTGAGTCAGTGTATTACATGCCCACACACACACTATACACTATATACTGTGTACAGAGCTCCTTTGTATAATGTTACTGGTGATCACTGTATTACCTGCACACTATATGCTATATACAGAGGTCCTGTGTATAATGTCACTGGCGATCCCTGTATTACCTGTACACTGACACTATATATAGAGAGTTCCTGTGTATAATGTCACCAGTGATTACTGTATTACCTGTACACTGACACTATATACAGAGCTTCTGTGTATAATGTCACTGCTGATCACTGTATTACCTGTACACTATATGCTATATACAGAGGTCCTGTGTATAATGTCACTGGTGATCACTGTATTACCTGTACACTGACTCTATATACAGAGCTCCTGTGTGTAATGTGACTGGTATTACCTGTACACTGACACTATATAGAGAGTTCCTGTGTATAATGTCAGCAGTGATTACTGCATCACCTGTTCACTGACACTATATAGAGAGCTCCTGTGTATAATGTCACTGGTGATCACTGTATTATCTGTACACTATATGCTATATACAGAGGTCCTGTGTATAATGTCACTGGTGATCACTGTATTACCTGTACACTGACACTATATACAGATATCCTGTGTATAACGTCACTGGTATTACCTGTACACTGACACTATATAGAGAGTTCCTGTGTATAATGTCAGCAGTGATTACTGCATTACCTGTACGCTGACACTTTATACAGAGGTACTGTGTATAATGTCACTGGTGGTAATAAGTGTTGCTAGTATTGTGGTTTGTATTCATAATCAGTATTGTTGTATTCGGTCACTATTTGGTGGTAATTTGTGGTCTGGTCACGGTGTGGCAGTATTTCTCCTTGTATGTGGTATTATTTGGTCCCTATATGCTGGTAATATGTCATATTATTCAGTCACTATGTGGTGGTAATATGTGGTCTGGTCATGGTGTGGCGGTATTTGTCCCTTGTATGAAGTATTATTCGGTCTCCATGTGCTGTGATCATGGTGTTTTGGTATTTCTTCCTGTATGTGGTGGTATTGGTCTTGGTATAGTGGATTGTGTTGTGTATGGCGGTCATTTGTTCTCGCTGATATTATTTAGGAGAAGATTCTTTATTTCAACTAGATTAAATACTGTGTACACAGCGGCAGAGATGCACTTACAGGGGGTTTCCTGTGGAAAAAAGTAATCATCTCTCCACAGGATAAATGATAACGTATTGATTGGTGGGGGTCTGACTACTTGGACCCATTCAGCAAAATGTGGAACTTTTTATCCCCATTAGACTGGATTGGCATGTCCGACTTGACCACTGATCCATTCTTTCCCTCTGTGGCTCCACTTGTTTTTTTGTAGATGCTCCAAAGAGAATGAATGAGCTGCGGTCAGATATCCCACCTGCCGCTCCATTTTAAAATGAGGATAAGTGTCCTATCAACTATAAAACTTTTTCATTCTTCCAATCGATGCAGTTTCTAATGGTCGGACTAAAGCGATCACCTATCCTGTGGAGCCCATGGATCGGTGATAACTTGTTCTAACCAAAGAACCCCATTAATGTAAACTACTGTAATTATACATCCCATTTGTGGTGGTGCACAGTAGATGTACAGGAGTCGCCTGTATTTTACAGCCGATGCTCCACTATAATGGGGATAACGACTGACAGATATTTGTATATAGCTGTAGGGTGGGCCCCTAGAGTCCATTCCCCTGGTGGGCCCCAGACACCCCAGTCCGTCCCTGGGCTCGTTGCTCAAGTCGAGCACCTGAGTATTCCAATATGCTCACCCCGAGCAACGAGCATTTTAGTGCTTGCTCATCACTACTCACCAGTACTCTAGATAAGTTCCTTCAGGGGTGTAGTTTCCAAAATGGTGTCACATGTTGGGGGCTTCTACAGTTTAGGTACATCAGGGGCTTTGCAAATGCGACAAAAATTTTCCATCACATATGGAGTATCGGTGTAAAGCTGCACAACAAATTTTAAGATCCATTTTCCCCTGTTATTCTCTTGAAAATTCAAAGTTTGGGGCAATATTTTTGTTAGAAAATGTAAAATATTTATTTTAACCTTCCACATTGCTTTGATTCCAGTGAAGCCCCTAAAGTGTTAATAAACTTCCTGAATATGGTTTTAAGTACCTAGAGTGGTATAGTTTATAAAATTGTGTCTTTTGGGGGTATTTTCTGTGACATAGACCCTTCAAAGTCACTTCAAATTTGATGTGGCCTCTAAAAAGAAATTGGTTTTGTAAATTTTGTTGAAAAAATTACAAATCTAATATTTAAAGCTCAAAGTGTGTGTGTATGTATGTGTGTATGTCCGGGATTGGCATCCGCACCGTCGCAGCTGCATCCACAAAATTTTGCCCAGTCACACGTCTAGACCCCGAGAGCGTCATAGGCTATGTTGTGAGGCGAAATTTTAACCCCGCGCGTTCCAATTCACCAAACAATTTTACCCCTATCTACATAATGGGGAAAAAGTGTATGTATGTATTGGCATCTGCACCGTCATAGCTACAGCCTCAAAATTTTGCACAGTCACACGTCTCGACCCCGAGAGCGTCATAGGCAATGTTGTGAGGCAAAATTTTAACCCCATGCGTTCCAATTCACCGAACTATTTTGCTCCTATCTACATAATGGGGAAAAAGTGAAAGGAAAAGTGTTGGAGGCAAATTGACAGCTGCCAGATGTGAACAAGGGGGACTTAAAGAATGACAGCGATGGCGCCAAAGAGTATATACCATACAGTTGCTATGGTGTGGCCCTGACATGGGATACTCATCTCACACGGGGATATGAACACACACACAAAATGCACCACACACTACCACGTGCTTCAACACATATACCACCCTCAGCACACATTTCACCACACATACACCAACCTCGCCACATAAAAGTCGAAACACAAAAGTTGCCACTCAAAACTCACCACGCTGTCCCAGATCTGTTTAAAAGATGAAAAATGAGCTGTGATTGGTTGCTATCAGCAACAGTTTTCTTTGTAGACAGTTGTGGTAACTGAGGCCTATTATTCTCATCATTTCTATGGTGTTATAGTCTTTCTGTAAAGCTGGAAATAACACAATTTATTACTGTGCCAACTCAGACCACCCTCTGACACAGACTGCAGGGGGAGCCCAGTATCACACAGGATAGGATTAGATACACGGCTCAGCAGTCAGTATCACACAGGATAGGATTAGATACACAGCTCAGCAGTCAGTATCACACAGGAGAGGATTAGACACATGGCTCAGCAGGCAAAATCATACAGGACTGGATTAGATACACGGCTCAGCAGGCAAAATCACACAGGAGAGGATTAGATACACAGCTCAGCAGTCAGTATCACACAGGATAGGATTAGATACACAGCTCAGCAGTCAGTATCACACAGAATAGTATTAGATACACGGCTCAGAAGACAGTATCACACAGAATAGGATTAGATACACGGCTCAGAAGTCAGTATCACACAGGATAGCATTAGATACACAGCTCAGCAGTCAGTATCACACAGGATAGGATTAGATACAGAGCTCAGCAGTCAGCATCACACAGGAGAGGATTAGACACATGGCTCAGCAGGCAGTATCACACAGGATAGGATTAGATACACAGCTCAGCAGTCAGTATTACACAGGATAGGATTAGATACACAGCTCAGCAGTCAGTATCACACAGGATAGGAATAGATACACAGCTCAGCAGACAGTATCACACAGGATAGGATTTGATACACAACTCAGCACACAGTATCACACAGAATAGTATTAGATACACGGCTCAGCAGACAGTATCACACAGAATAGGATTAGATACACGGCTCTGCAGTCCGTATCACACAGGATATGATTAGATACACGGCTCAGCAGTCAGTATCACACAGCATAGGATTAGATACACGGCTGAGCAGTCAGTAACACACATGATAGGATTAGGTACATGGCTCAGCAGTCAGTATCACACAGGATAGGGTTAGATACACGGCTCAGCAGACGGTATCACACAGGATAGGATTAGATGCACTGCTCAGCAGTCAGTATCACACAGGATAGGATTAGATACACGGCTGAGCAGTCAGTAACACATGATAGGATTAGATACACAGCTCAGCAGAAAGTATCACACAAGAGAGGATTAGGTACACAGCTCAGCAGACATTATCACATAGGATAGGGTTAGATACACAGCTCAGAAACAGGATGTGCCAAAGGAGCGAACATTTTCATTCCAAGAAATCCACTCATTCCATCTGATTTGTTTTTTGATTTTAAATGCCTCCAGTTTCCAGTTCAACTGCTATTTGCAATGTCCATTAACAATGCTCAGGGACAGTCCTTGAAAGTAGTAGGGATCGATTTGCAATCTCCATGCTTTTCTCATGGTCAACTTTACGTGGTTTGTTCAAGAGTTGGAACTGCCAAAAATCTGTTCATCTGTTCAACCAAAAATGTTGTTTATCAAAAGGCTCTTGAATGAGTTGAAAATAAAATACTATCAGTACTTGGGTAATCATTTAGTTAATTTGTGTTGCAAATCTGTAGGGTTGACTATATGATGTGAAATGTTTTTATGTGCAATATAATCATTATAATTTGTTATAACTAACGACAGTTGGTTACTATGCACTGGCAACGCCGGGCTCTTCAGCTAGTTGCTGATAAAATTTCAACCCTTCTAAATTCTTAACAAAAAAAAAATGTTTAAAAAATGATTCTGATGTGAAGTGGACATGTGGTAAATGTTATTTATTAACTGTTTTGTGCGGTATACATATCTGGTTAAAGGACACAAAAATTAAGTGTTTAAAATTGCTTAATTCTGATATTTTGTATCAAATTTTCCAAATTTTCATAAATAAATCATTACAAATCATGTAAACAAAAATATACCACTAGCATGATGTACAATATGTCTAGAAAAAAACAGTCTTTGAATCACTGGGATATGTTGAAGCATTCCAGAGTTATAACCTCATAAGGTGACAGGGGTCAGAATTGAAAAAAATGGCAAGTTTAGTAAGGTGAAAAAAGGCTGGGGGTGAAAGGGTAAATATAAATCACTTCATATGCTTTTTTTTTAACAGTTACATTTTAGGAATTTTACAACATGTTTCGAACCTATGATCCGTAGCACTGAATGATAATGCTAAATTATTCATCTATTTAGGTATGAGGGGCCATGAAAATGGTTATAGGGTGCTATCTTGGAATGCTGCTTCAGGAGGACTTCCCACAAATGAAACTACATTTGCCAAACTCCTACAGGAGCAAGGTTATTCTACAGGAATCATTGGTGAGCATTAGCTTCTAGATATAAAAGAGTTGATATCGTTAAAGGGATTGTATGTTATAGAGTCACCAATCCAGCGAAGCAACACTGGATAAATTGTCCAGATGTGAATTTTTGGGTTAATTTCCAATTTTTCATGCAGAAGAAAGCGACCACAGTTCCATTTTGATCCTGTCCATAATTTATTAAAAGCCTCCATTTAATTTTACACATATAATTTAATTTGTGGATCAAATTTCAATGTACAATTAATTTTTCTCTTTTTCTCATGCAGGTAAATGGCATCTTGGGCTAAACTGTAACTCTAGGGATGATTTTTGCCACCATCCACTAAACCACGGCTTTGATTATTTTTATGGTAATCCTTTGACAGCTGTTAATGACTGTGACGTCTCAAGGCCAAGTGAATATCATAGCGACTATAAAAAAAAGTTATGGTTGCTGGCCCAGGTATTCATTATCACAGTGCTTACACTAATAGCCTGCAAGAAATGGAAACTAATCAACATTCCCTGGAAAATTATTGTGATCTTTGCCCTGCCTGGCACATTGTACTTTGTGTATTGGTATACAGCCTATGCATTCCTACAATATTGGAACTGTATAGTTATGAGAAATTTTGAAGTGGTTGAACAACCGATGAACCTAGAAAAAAATGCTGGGAAAATAGTACAGGAGGCCAAGGCATTCATTAACAGGTAAAACATACTTTGCAATTTAGCAACACAGTATAATGGTTAACAACTAAAACTGGTAGAACATTACATAATCTTTCTGGTCTGTTAACTGCTCTCTTTGAATATTGAAAACATATATTTCTATCTTTTTTGGAGGGGCGGGATTAGATTTAAGTCTTTCTTGCTTTGCTTTTTTCTTCTTTTTCACTTTTTTGAACCCAAGGAATATACAAAGCTACAGTGCTATCGCTCAATGACAGAAACTGAAATAGTGGGGGGAAACCCCATCATGGGTAGGAATGTGTCAACATAATTTGATAGAAATATGTTTTTACCTACCATACCACCAATCATTGGTTTCTATTATGTCTCAGGAACAAAGACAGGCCGTTTCTTCTCTTTGTATCTTTCCTTCATATCCACACTCCTTATTACACCACAAAAGAGTTCAGAGGGAGAAGCCAACACCACTTGTATGGAGACAACATAGAGGAAATGGACTGGATGGTTGGTAAGTTCTATGTATACTGTACATTTTGCATATTATTTTGTTTTCAGGCTTAATGAAAGGATAAGCTCTGTGTAGCAGCTAAAATTGCATGATTATGTAGACCAAATGTCCTACTAGATCACATTCCATTTTTTTGGTTTGTTTGTATTTTTGCTTTGCTTTTTTTATTAATGAAAATGTTTTTCCTTTAAATGTTTTTTCCTGCCATTTGACTCAAAAGGACATACAACTATATTGTTTTACAGTTCCAATCTTCCTTTTGTTGGGTCTTTTTCTCTCTAAGTTACTGTTGTAAATTTGTAATTTAGGGCAATACTTTTCCCTCATGGTTATCCCAAAGAGATGAACAATCCAATTTGTCGTGCCTTGTTCTAGTCTAAAATTTTGTCCTCTGTGATAGATAATCTTCATGTCTGCATTTAGCATCCTCAGCTTGGCATCCTAAGCACCACTGGTGCTTATTAGGCACTGCAATGTCCTCATATCACGCACAACACACATCATGACTTAATGTAATGCCTAATGATTAGGTCTCACATGATGTCATGATGTTGCAGGGCTTAGTTAATGCAAGAGGCGCAAAGGATGAAGGGCTCAGGATGCCGGGTGCACCTGTGAAGATCAGTCTCCACATAAGGCTATACTAAGTGCCAGACCAAGGCAGCGCACATTGAATTTCTCATCGTGTTTACAGCTTTGTTGCTGTAAAATTCTGTATTCTGTTGATGAAGTCTTGTATTTACCTGAAAATTAAAGAATAATTTTTTTTAAAAATGACTAAATTATAACACATGGATTATGTAAAAGTACATAATAACATGTAGGTGACTGATGACCGTCTTGGCAGATATGGGGTTATTGCCTTGGTAACCCATTGGCACCCCCAAATCAATTAAAAAATAGACAGATGGGCATATTAAATGGTGTAATCCCTGGACTGTACACTTTAAATGCTCCTGTCAAAGACTGACAAGGGCATTTCAGGTATTAACTGCTATGTTTGCTGCTGTTACAGGTAGATTTCAACTACTGAGCCCACATAGACAGTGAACACATATAGGAGATGACAGTAATTTAAAGGGTTAAACTGCATTTTGTAAATTTTTTGGGAAAACACAATATTGATTTTAACTACGCTATTTTACCCAACTTAAAAGACCGACACTACCGAAATGAAGGAAAAAATGAGACCTCGTCCATCTGGGTGGCAAAAAAAAGTATATAAAATACTTTATTTCCTGGCATGCATAATACTATGACTTGACCCGATTAAAAACTCAAACAGGAATGGACGCTGTTTTTTATTTTTCTACTTTATGGCAATTTTTCTTTTGTGATTTTTTTGTATTACTGACATTGCTCAATCTATTTTTAAGAAAATGATACCTTATTTCTTACTGCCTTATGCTACTTTCACACATCCGGTGTGTGGGGTCCGGCGGCGTGCGGCAAAAAGCCGGGCCGGTTTGGGGGGGGAGAGAGACACTTGTGGGGTTAACACTCACAGTGTCCGGGCGAGAGAGAGATCTCTCTCTCTCTCGTTGGGCACTTGTGGGGTTAACACTCACAGTGTCCGGGCATGCGCTGTGTAAAAAGCCGTTCCAGCGCTGCAAAAAAAGTTGCATGGAACGTTTTTTGCTGACGCCGGACGGCTCATGTTTGCCGTATCCGGCAAAAAAACGAAGCGCTGCATGTCCATCCGGCACGATGAGGCGATCATTACGTTCAATGTGACAAAACTGGATCCGATTCCGGATCCGATTTTCACACTTTTCGCTGCATCGTGCCGGGTTCAAAAAGACGGATGTGTGAAAGTAGCCTTACTAAGAGAAAGGAGGTCAGAATGAGTCCAAAGTTTCATATTTTGGACTCCATTTGACTCAATGAAGTCAATGGATCCAGGTGCAGATCTGAATCCCATTTTTCAGGTATTCATTCAGTAGTCTCTGACAAAGTCATGAATATGGGAGGAGAAACGCAATGAACCCAGGCTAACTTGTAACAGTTATATTAGACACCACAGAATTTGCTTGCATTTCACTGTGTAAATATATAGCTGGTAAAAAAAAGCTATGATGTTGAAAATAGGACAGCCCTGAGTCATGTGTATTATTATATATACAGTATAATAAAACCTGGTGGTTTGGTCTTTTCAAAGAAGGAGGCTTGTATGCATAATATTTAGTGAAACTGGAAAATGACACAAGAACTCTGATGTGTATAGGAGGTTTTTCTTTTTTTAAGAGGTGGTCTTTTGGAGCGATTTTATTTTGATTGTAAATGTATGTATTTGATTTTCATTTTTCTTGTGTTTTATGCCATAAAGTATACAGTAAATGGGTAAAATATGACAAGGAAAAAAACTTAATATTTCATTAATTCATCCACATAGGGCAAATCCTTGAGTCCATTGATCAAGGAGGATTAATAAACAACACATTAACTTACTTTTCTTCTGATCATGGTGCCTACTTGGAAGGAATGGAGGGAAGTCCTCACCTTACAGGCAGTAATGGCATTTATAGAGGTAAGAAATGCAACCCAAATGAATATCTTTTTTATACTTTGTATGAGTGAAAACGAAAAATTCATATTTAGTCTTGTATTGTTTTATTGTGTTTTATTACATGATGCAAACTGACAGATGGTATCTTTTGGTAATATTGTTGCAATCAGATGTCACGATTCCTCATATTAGGCTAGTTTCACACTAGCGCTTTGGAGCGCAGCGACGGCCTGCGCACGGCCGCAGCTAAGCCCCGCCCCCTGCCGCGCCTCCACCGGTAGCTCCGCCTATCGGCGCATGACGCTGCATGCGTCCTGCGTCCCCTATCTTTATCACTGGGGGCGCAGGCCGTGCGTAGTATGCGTTTGGCGGCGCATGTGCCTTTTTGACGGTGCGCCAGCGCAACCAAACTGCAGCAGGTTGCGTTTGGCGCAGGTCGGCGCACCGTCAAAAAGGCGCATGCGCCGCCAAACGCATACTGCGCATGGCCTGCGCCCCCAGTGATAAAGATAGGGGACGCAGGACGCATGCAGCGTCATGCGCCGGTAGGCGGAGCTACCGGCGGAGGCGCAGCAGGGGGCGGGGCTTAGCGGCGGCCGTGCGCAGGCCGTCGCTGCGCTCCAAAGCGCTAGTGTGAAACTAGCCTTAGTGTGTCTGGATGCAGTGAATGACAGTTCCAATCTAGTATGGGGGCATGCTGAGCAGTCAGTACTAGAGATGGACAGACACCTGGATGTTCGGGTCTGGCGGTGTGGAGGCACAGCACTGTATCTTAATTAAGCAGACAACTATTTTTAGCAAGCCAGAAAGAATAGACGGTTATCTACATGTTGACTTTTGAATGTTCGTGTTTATTTCTGGTTGGCCAAGAAAACACACTTTTGCTTGTGTAAGCCTGTAATATTGACTTGTAAGTTGACATTTGATGTAACATTGTGCTCTTATCCTTGATGACTAGTGATGTTTGCTGATATGCTGATAATGCATTGTGTAGGCCAGATAGTTTGTTGGCATTCCAAACAGAGGAGGAAAATTTATGCAGATACATTACATAATCAAACAATGCATCTAGGTTGTCACCATTCTATACCTTATTTGTGATGCTGGATTGAAGGACACTTGTTAAATATAAAAAGAGGTGATATGCCTCTCGGAGAGATAGAGAGCCAGAGAGACATCCAGACATCAAAAGGACCAGAGACAGCACAACAGCCAAGACATGATGGGTCCATCATGAAGGACACAGATTTATTATTCTACAGGAGGCCAGTTTAGGGGACTTCGGCCCGGCTGGAAGAATACAGATCTGCACCGTTGACCATCGCTGAACTATGGATAGATTTGGGAAACCCAGGTTGGGACCATCCGATCACCTGGCACCTATGATGCTTGTCATTACCTCCTCTCTGTGTACATACCACAGGTGGGGTAGTCAACCCTGGAAGATGAAGCCAGGTTGCGATCCTCAGGTCAATTGGCCTTGTATCTGAATGGACTGTCATCTTCCTACGCTTGTCTACACCTCCTCTCTGTGTGCATGCCACAGGTGGGGTGGTCGACCCTGGAAGCTCTGAAGTAATGGCTGCTATTATCCCTGCGAGTCATCAGAAGGTTGAGACTCTGTAATGTGCACAATCTCGGGGTATTTTGCTGGGTCTGTTCTACATTTTATCTGCCTGTTTTGTAGTTCAATAAAGTATTGCCACATTGTTTTACCCTCACCCTGTGTTGTCTGAGTAGCAGTATGCCCATGTTAAAGAGAGATTTGGCATTCAGTGGGATGATCCCTAATCCATGTGGTTTTGGCTAGCGAACTGGAGAGCGTGCCTTCCCCGTGTCTCCACAGGTGGCTTTAGCTGAACAGTTACAAAAAGTTCTTGTTCGGCCTCCAGAACAATCTCCGGACCAGAACTTGAACCTAGACCCTATTCACTTAAATGAGGGGCCGGAACATCCAGTGCATAATAGTGCAGCAAATGCCGCTTCTAATTATCGATAAGATCAACCCCGCCAATCAGACAGCCACGGTTCCCATGCTGTCAAAAGACAGCATTAGTGCACAGCTGTTTTCAGAGATATAAATTTACCTTGGGTCCCCAGTGTCAGTTGATGGGATGAGACTACTGCTCTCATGAGCTGACGCCTTCTGCTGCTAATTAGCAAGATGGAGTATTAATCAACAGGCGCCTGCGCTGTAAATAAATAATTTAAAAAAAACACCCCTGTATTTTTGATAACCAACCAGGCAAAGATCAGAGCTGGGGGCTGCAACCCTCAGCTGTCAGCTTCTGCAAGTCTGGTTATCAAGAATAGAAGGGTCCCCATGCTCTTTTCTCAATTTAAATTAATACCATATTTTTTGGATTACAAGACGCACTTTTGGTGGTGCTGCACTGTGTCCTGGTGGTAGTGCTGCGCTGTGTCCCGGTGGCGGTGCATGGGGGACTCAGCCGACATTTTGTGAACGGCCAGAGTCCCCGGCAGTTCCATGGTTTCCTGTGCGGTGGATTCTGGGAAAATGGTCGCCGGGGGGTGGCGCATGTGGCAGATGGAGATCTCGGTACCAAGATCTCGGGAGATGATGTAGGGGTGGCGGCGAGGCAGGGATAACAATTGGGTGGTGGTGCTGCTGGTGTTAGTTCAGATAGGTGGTGGAGGTGTGCTGTACTCACAGGAATGGGGGGGTGACCCACTTCTTGGCGTCAACAGGCACGAGACAGAGACAGGAGATGTATTCAACAGGTTTTGTTTTTATTGATCGCTCTCACGACGACCAGCACAATGCATGACAGGAATTTTACACTGTTCTCTCTTGCAGAAAGGGCCGAGTACCTTGGCTTATTGACTTTCACCGTCGAAGCATACTTTGTGGCTCTTCCACCATGGCTGCCCTAGGCCAGTCCACCACGGCGTTTCACCCTGCAAAGTCCACCAAATTACAGGTCCTCATAGACCGTCTCTGCCTGTAACCAATGTCCTCAAGGGTCACCCCCCCCGTAACCCTATCTGCTGTCCAAACTTTCTGCGGGGTCTCCTCTGTATAAAAGACCCTCCTTCCTTGTGAGCTCCCCTGGCTGATTGAAGCTTCTAGAAGCTTACCTCAGTATTTATTCAGTCAGTCCAGGTAGCCCCGCCCACTGTCACCTGACAGTTACCTTTGCCCAATCAGAGTCACCTTGACCTCTGACAGTTATGTAACGCTCGCATGGCAGTTACATAACCACTGTCGTCGGTGCTCTCCAGTGACCTCTAATGGACAGACTGCCACATGACACCTTCTTTTTCTACCTCTCTGTCTTGTACTACAGACAGAGCCGTACTCAGCTCAACCTCCCCACATTCTCCTTTCCTTTAAACATTGTCATCCTCGACAATCGTGTCCCGGGGAAGAAAGTGGTGTCAATACCTGGCACTGACATGGCCGGCATCTGAGACACACAGTTCCCTTGGTCACACAAACTTTCCTGGTCACACAGACCCTCGGTCACACAGACCCCTGTGTCACACAAACTCTTGGTCACACAGACCTCCCTGCGTCACACAGTCTCCTAGTCACACAGACCTCCCTGCGTCACACAGCCTTCTTGTCACACAGACCTTTGGTCACTCAGACCCCTGTGTCACACAAACTCTTGGTCACACAGACCTCCCTGCGTCACACAGCCTTCTGGTCACACAGACCTTTGGTCACTCAGACCCCTGTGTCACACAAACTCTTGGTCACACAGACCTCCCTGCGTAGGTACCCGGTCATCTGTCTTCTCTTTGTCCCGTCGTCCTTTCAACTTAGCTAAGTCAGAGTCGGCATACTCCACGTACCCGGGACCTGCTGAATACACTTTTTTTTTTTAAAAAATAGCAATAACATTTTAACATTTCAAAGGCACCACACACTTCTCCACATTTGTTGCAATACTTTTTTTTTTTTTAAACACACAAAAACATTAAATCGAAGGAGGACAGGGGTGCTCCCCCCTCCTTTAAATAAACCACCTAAAACATTTTTTCCAAAGGCATCCCTACTACACCAGGAGGAAATACTTCCCATGGGGACGCAAAACACTCCCCCTATTAGTGCAATAGTGCACTGCAGTCCCGGCAGTACAAAACAGCTGGTACTCCGGGCCACCTCCTGGCGGCCGATGTTTCACCATAACAAAGGAGGACTCCACAGCCGTGGAGTCTTCTGGGATGCCAAGATTACCTCTGGGCCTCGAGCGTTCCCGATGTTCGAGACCCAGGAGTCCCTGTCCTTTTACGGTGACTCATACCCCTCAGGGTATGCGATGACGGATACTGCATAGTTGCCGCGGGGGTAGTACTCTTTATAGTACGAGACCAGATCTCCCGGTTGAAGGACCTGGCCGTGCCTGATGGAGGCCACATTTACATACACTTTGTAACCGGTGTTATCCCTTATGAAACCGTAGCCATTGCCAGTGTCCATATAAACTACCCGCCTGTATGATCGGGGTGCAGATATGCCAGCCTCTCCTTTCCCGTGCAGGAGTCCCCAGATCTCCCGCTCTCTGGCTTTCTTTTCTTCAATAACCTCCGCGATACAGGCAGAGGGTCCGGTATAGACCGCAGAGTCCAGTGGGCGGGTAGCGGTCGAGAGCGGGGGCGAGGCAGAAGCGGCCACAGGCTCCGATGTGATATAGGCCGCAGCCTGCTTTGTCAGTGACGTTGGCGCGGCCACAGGGGAGGCCGCAGCTGGGACCAAGGCCTCCACGGGCTCCGGCAAAACAACCACAGGTGGGGCCACAGATGAAGCAGCAGCCGCACTTTCCGGTAAGTCAGACACTGAAGCCAATGGCCCGATTTCAGTAGTGGCCGGGAGCGTGGCCGATACAGCGGCCGTCGGCTTGGCAGGGGCCACACCGTCATCCAGACCTGTATGCGTCACAGTGCAAGGGGTCGGGCGAGGATGCTGAGGACTAGTGTCGGGACCCCGTGGTCTGTCCGACGCTCGGAGCGTAGAAATCAGGTTTGGCTGGAGTGCTGCTGACGGGACCGTGGACACGCTCACCTTCACAGCCGCCGCTGCTCCCTGCAGACTTTCCCACCGCTCCATTCTTAGCCATTGGTCTTCACCCCGCCGTCCGGCAGGGCCGGCCTCCAGGCCCAACAGCTCCGCAGGGAAACTCCCTGGGCAGGTCTCCAAGTCTTGGCGCCACCGCCATTCCTGGCGTCCGATACCCCGACAGCTACAGCGTCTCATGCCGTCCAAGGTCCAGTAGCTGAATGGCACCAAACAGCCACAGCAGGTCTCTCCACCCGGGCCACTCCCATTCTTGGGGGGTGCGGCGGTGGGCCTCTCCACCCATTTTCCAGGGTCCACCCCCAGGGGTGGATGCAATAAAGCCCCGGGTCATCCAGCATAATCAGCAGTGTCTGTGCCTTTCCCTTTGGGCACCAAATCACCACAGCCATTTTTAGCAGCCAGCAATCCACAGTCCAGTTTTCAAATTGTAATCCACAGGGAACAAAAGCCAAGCAATTCTTCAACCACACAGCTTGGGGCCTTTACTACTTGGTGGCAGGCCTGCCACTGAAGATGTTGTATTGGCGGCAATGGATCCTGCTGACTACACCAAATGTAAGGGTGGCGGCGAGGCAGGGATAACAATTGGGTGGTGGTGCTGCAGGCGTTAGTGCAGATAGGCGGTGGAGGTGTGCTGTACTCACAGGAATAAAGAGCTACTGTAACAGGCTGCCACTCCAGCGGCGCCAGGGGGTGACCTGCTTCTTGGCGTCGAAAGGCACGAGACAGAGACAGGAGATGTATTCAACAGGTTCTGCTTTTATTGGCCGCTCTCACGACGACCAGCACAATGCATGACAGGAATTTTACACTGTTCTCTCTTGCAGAAAGGACCGAGTACCTTCGCTTATTGACTTTCACCGTCAAAGCGTACTTTGTGGCTCTTCCACCGTGGCTGCCCTAGGCCAATCCACCACGGCGTTTCACCCTGCAAAGTCCACCAAATTACAGGTCCTCACAGACCGTCTCTGCCTGTAACCAACATCCTCAAGGGTCACCCCCCGTAACCGTATCTGCTGTCCAAACTCTCTGCGGGGTCTCCTCTGTATAACAGACCCTCCTTCCTTGTGAGCTCCCCTTGCTGTCTGAAGCTTCTAGAAGCTTACCTTAGTATTTATTCAGTCAGTCCAGGTAGCCCCACCCACTGTCACCTGACAGTCACCTTTACCCAATCAGAGTCACCTTGACCTCTAACAATTATGAAACGCTCGCATGGCAGTTACATAACCACTGTCATCGGTGCTCTCCAGTGACCTCTAATGGACAGACTGCCACATGACACTTTCTTTTCCTATCTCTCTGTCTTCTACTACAGACAGAGCCGTACTCAGCTCAACCTCCCCACAATGAGATCTCAGCACTTAAATATAATCTCTCAAGATCTTGGTGCTGAGATTTCCTCTGCGCATGCACTGCCCTATAGCAGCCATGTTCCTGGAGTCCGCACAGGAAACCATGGAGCTGCTGGGGGCTCTTGCCTTTCACAAAATGTTGGCAGAGCCCCCCTGCAGCACTACCACTGGAACACAGTGCAGCACCGTCACCGGGACACAGCGCAGCACCGCCAATGCAAAAAATACGGTAATTTGAAAAACAGCGTGGCAGTCCCCCCTATTATTGGCAACCAATCAAGCTAAAGCAGACAGGTGGAGGCTGGTATTCTAAGGCTGTTAAGGGCCCATGGATATTGTCCCCCCAGCTTTAAAACAGCAGCCCATAGCCAGCCAGAAAAGGCTCATCTATTAGATGTACCAATTCTGGCATTTTGCCCAGCTCTTCCCATTTGCCATGTAGAAGTGGCAAGTGGGGTTTATATTTGTGGGGTTAATGTTACCTTTGGATTATCTGGTGAAATCAAGCCCTCAGATTAGTAATGGATTGGTATCTTATAGATGCTTCTTCATTAGTAATCTACAGTTGTATGGTAAATAAAGACACAGCCAGAATAAAGTCTTTTATTGGAAAAAAACAAAACACACTTTTCCATTTTTATTTAAAAATTACAAACACAGTTATACTCACCTAACGCCCATTCCATTGAATCCATCTACTGGGATAGAGATAAAACAAAAATAGAAAGACAACAATATCCCTCACCTATCCATTGTTCTGTCCCATGTCGTAATCCAGATTCACCAGTGGTTCTCAGCCTCGATGTAAGGTACTAACAGGAATGCGGGATGCAGTGACGAGCAGGAGGCAGAGCAAGCGTTAACAGGTATTTTATGCAGAAAGATAACAGCAGTGAAAACTCCATTCAGGGAGTGAGGGGGGAAAGGAATCTAGCAACCGACAGGGTAATCGGGGACAGAGAAACAACAGAGGGTCAAATAACGAGTTAACTTAACAGTCTCTGGTTCCTGGTCGGCGGAGGCTGAAAGATCCCACGATGGTGCCGTAGGTGGCGCTAGGAGTCTTTGAAACGATCCCAGAGGAAAGTGTTGCACAGTTTGAGGAATGACGAAGTGTCTTGGCTCCCGCATGCGTAGTCTTGGGGTCCTAGAACAAGCTGCTGGTCGAGAGGAGGGCTGAAGCTCCTCAATAGGTGTACAACATCCCAGAGTGCAGGTCGCAGTCTCACTGTTACAGACAACGCGCACCGGAGGATTAACACTGCGCACTATCTCATACCCACCCCCTTCAGTCAGGTGCAAAAGTCTGCTCTGGTCAGAAAGTTCTTCCCCTGGCAACAATGGTGACAGCCCAGACAGTTCTGGCCCAGACACGAGAGAGACGCCACTAACCCGGTCCATCTTCCTACATTCCTCCACTCCTTTAGCTCGCCATTCTCCGGGCGAGGATTCTTGGAAACTGTGTGGCCTTCTTTTTTCCTTTCGTACCTTTTGCTGCCAAATGAATTGCTCTTGATCGTAACGATTGGGGGGGTTTGCCAGCTGTTGCTCATTCGGAGCGCCGTAAGTTGGAAGGAGCAGTGGAGTCCCCCTGGGTGGTCAAGTCAGTTTGCATAGGGGAGAGCGATGGTGTATCAGTTCCTTTTGAGGCAGATTCTTCAGGGACCCCAAGTCCTTGTTCCACTTGTCCATCCTCGGGGAGTCGTTAAGAACTTTCTTCCTCTTCCTCCTCTTCCACTACTGTGGGAGCTTTTTCGAGAGTTTCCCATTCCTCGCTCACTTGGACAGGATCTTTTGATAAACAAGGTCGAAGCATATTCCGGTGAACTATCTGAATAGTTGAATCTCATACACAGGTCCTTCGGAGCTGACTCGACACTTTACCCGATACGGGTCCTTTTCACATCGTTTTTCTAGTTTATCCCGAGGATGTCTTTCTCACACTAAAACATGTTTTCCAGCCTAGAGAGCTGTCCCCCCATGGTGGAGTTTTCTCAGCATGTTCCAACTCCCGAAGTCTGGTCTGTGCCAGGCGATGCCTTGCCTGCAGACGATGGCGATGTTCTCGAACCCAGGAGGATACCCCAGTTCGTGGGTAGTCCTCTTCTGGATCCAATTCCAGCTCAGTGATCACTTTCCCTGCACGGCCAAATAAGAGGGTATAGGGAGTATAACCAGTGGTTCGGTGCACTCGGTTGCTGTATACCCACACTATTTCTGGTACATATTCAGGCCATCAGGCTTTCCAGTCCTCCTCCAGGGTTCTCAGGATTTAAATTAGTGTCCGATTGAATCGTTCACATTCACCATTACCCTGAGGATGATACGGCGTGGAGCAGGACTTCTCAATTTTGTACATACGATGAAACTCTTCCGTCACCTTTCCTAAAAAAAACAGGCTTCCTGGTCAGAATGAATTCATTTCGGACAGCCACAGACTTGAAGGAAATAGCTACAGATGGCATGTGCAGCCGACTCCGCGGTCTGATCTCGGGTTGGAGTCATGATGGCAAACTTCGTGAAGTGATCCACCATTACTAAACAATATTCATACCCCTGATGGGCCGGCCCGATGGACAGATAGTCTATCATTAGCAGTTCTAGGGGGGCAGATGTCACAATAGTTTGTGTGGAGGATCTCTGCTCTGCTGGTTTAGTCAATTCACACGTTCAGCAAAGCCTACAACTTTCCTCCACTACAGCCTTTAGGCGGGGATGAAAAACAAACTGCTGTAACCACTGAAACTTCTTTTCCTGACCGAAGTGAGTTTCTTCTTTGTGTGCCTTGGTGGCTAGCTCTAGCATCATTGTTTCCAGAGATAAGACCTGCCAGGTAGTACCTAGCTTTCTCTGAAGCTGCGCTTTCCAATATAGCAAACCATTCTTCATCTGTAGACGTTCCCAATGTCGAAGAATCCACAGGGTTTCCAAGGACAGAGTAACTCTTTCTCTCGAACTAGGAAGTCTCTTTGATGTCACACACTGCCTCAACTGGGCAAGTTCTCCATCTTCTTGTTGTAACCGGACCCACTCAACTCAGGACCGCCCCAAGGCGCCCCCTGGATCTGAACTAGTACCTGGTCCCACGTCGCCACCGCCGTCCTGGCGGAACCCAGGAATCTCCTCATTTTCTAATTCTTCATCTCTATTTCGCCCAGGTTCAGTATGTTTTACCCTTGATAGAGCATCAGCATGAGTGTTCTCTGCTCCCCTTTTCTAGGCAATTTTGTACTGAAACATCGCCATTCTGGCCACCCACCGTTGTTCCAAGGCTCTCAGCTTCGCATTCTCCAGATGTGCCAATGGGTTGTAATCGATGCGTACTAGTACTTCCAAACTGGACAAGTATTCTGTGAACCTCTCTGTCATAGCCCACACCAACGCCAGCAGCTCCAACTTGAAGGAACTGTAATTGTTTGGTTTACGTTCGGAAAAGTGAAGGGATCGACTTGCATAAGCGATCACCTTCTTTCTCCCACCCTGTATCTGTGACAACACAGCCCCAAGTCCATGCAAACTCCCGTTGGTGTGGAGAATGAATGGTTGAGAAAAGTCCGCATAAGCCAACACAGGGGCTTCTGTCAATACCCACTTCAGGTCTTGAAAGGCTTCTTCTTGGTGTTCCTTCCAATGAATAGCCCAGCTCTTTGTGCCTGAGAGCACCTCTTTCAGCAGCTCCAGTAGTGGCCTGGCTCGGCAGGCAAAATTCATCACAAAACGGCGGTAATACTCGGTCAGTCCCAGCAATGCTCGGACATCCTTCACTGTCTCTGGAGTGGGCCAGTCCAGGATCACAGCGATTTTCTCTCAGGATGGCTTCACTCCTTCAGCTGAAACAATGTGGCCCATGTACTCAGTCTGAGTGTGGAGCAGATGACATTTTTGAGGCTTCACCTTTAGTCCGTGTTTCTGAAGATAGCTCAACACTTGCTCCAGTCATTGCAGATGTTCCTCAAATGATGCCGCGTAGACTATGATGTCATCTAAATAGATGAGGGTGGCTTCAAAGTTTAAATCACCTAAACACTTCTCCATGAGATGCTGAAAAGTTCCAGGGGCATTGGCCAAGTGGATCAGCATTCGGTTAAATTCAAATAGGCCCATGGGTAGAATAAAGGCGGTCTTGGCTCGATTCTGCTCTGACATCGGCACTTGCCAATAGCCGCTGGCGATATCCAATGTAGGAAAAAATTTTGATTTTCCTAGCGCGGACAGGGGCTCCTCAATTCTGGGTAGCGGGTATGAATCTCTCACGGTGCAAGCATTGAGTTTTCGATAGTCCACACAAAAACCCAGAGTACTGTCTTCTGCACTAGAACTATTGGAGCAGCACAGGATTCTGACTCTCTCTGATAGCACCATTCTGTAGCATCTGTCCTAACATACTCTTCACCTCTTGATACAGCTGTGGTGGAATTTGCAGATAGTGCTCTCTTATGAATGCGATATTTTCTGTGGGTATCTTGTGGATTATGGCCATAGTGCAGCCAAAATTGTTGTCATGATGAGCAAATACATCCCTGTATTGTCCCAGTAGAGTCTCCATCTGCTGCACCTGTGCCTCGGTGAGTTCATTCAAATCAGCCCACATTTGTTCCAATATAAGTCGCCCCTCTTGAATATGCTGAGGTTCCGGCATCCAAGAGGAATTCACTGTTACAGTCTAGGGGTCTCCTTGTTGTACTTTCAGCTGCACAGCCTGAGGCAGTATTATCTCTTCAGTCATGCCCACAATCCGGGCCACTTTGCTTCTGGGGGAGATTGTGTTGTCCTGGTCCTCTAGATTGACAGTGTACTAGTACTGTCCCATCCCTCACAATGGCTAGCGTACGTGCTACTAGGAACCCTGAAGGAAGTTGTTCTGAAGAAGAAGGCTCAATTTGAATCTCAACTCCCTCCAGTGGGATACGAGCATGGATGGCTAGAAGGAGTACTGTTTGCCCGGGTGGCAGAATGAGTCTGGAAGAGGTGGGAATGATCACTTTTCCTAATACTCCTCCATCACGATAAGCCTCCTGAGCATGAGCTACACGTACTAACTGCTGAAATACTCTCCTCTGGGGGGGTATGTGAACTCCACTGCTTCAAAGTCTCTTTAGAGGGTTCGTTGATAAGGAGGCTTCCGAATTCCTTTAAGATGTTCATTCCCAGGGTGACTGCATGCCTGCTACTAACTTCTCCCTGGGTTAGCACCACCCCCTTTCATCCCAAATCCTTTCCACAGATGGAAATCTGCATCCACGCCACTCCTGCTACCGGAATGGGCAGTTGGTTGGCAGCCATAAACTTTATCACTGGGCCCCACTCAGGCTGTCTTGCTTCCGGAAAATTTTGTTGGAAATGGTCCTCCGGGGCATTGTTGTCACTTGTGAGCCCGTGTCCACCAGACACTGCACTTTATGACCATCAAATTCAGCCCAGACTAGAAGGCATGTTGACACTAGGTTTGTGGGACTTCCGCTTCTCCTCTGCGTCTGTACTGGCTCCGAGCAGCGTCCCTCTGACTCGGAGCCCACTAGTTTAATGGACGTCGGAGTTGTATTCTGCACCTACGTGTAGACTCCCACGCTATATGTCTCGTCACAATTAAAGCAAGTGAGGAGTCTCTGTCGACGGAGCATTCTATTATCATGACGAGGTTCTGGGCCTTCCCTGCCCCCAGGCGAATCTATGGCAGCCTAGTTTTGTTTTTAACATCTGCCAATTCTCCCTTAATATTCAAAAGCTCTCTACTCAATTCTTCCACCCATTGAGGTACGATGATTGCATTCACAGACACCTCCCCGCTCCGAACCTTCCCCACCGGGACTGTCACCCCCTGCTCCTATTCACGCATGCACGCTTCACTTCCTATCTCAGAAAAGGTCATGCGAGCGTTCACCTGCATGCGCTCCCGTAGGGCCTGCTTCATCAGTGCGTCCTACAAGCCTGTCACTAAAAGGTCTCGCAGCATTATGTCTGTAGGGCCTATGCCAATGCCAACTTTCCTAACAATCGCAGTATGCAACTCCTTCAATGCATTCATATACTGAGTAATGGTCTCCCCCCTCCTTCTGCATGTGGCTAAAGATATGCGTCCTCAGTTCCCCTACGTCTGTGGGATCTCCGTGAGTCTCTTCCAAATTTGAAGCACCTTGTTAAAGGTGTCTCACTCTCGGGGTGTCTGTAGCATAACTGAGTCTCTGGCTTCTCCATCTAATGCCATAATAGCCACCTCAGCTTCTAATGCAGGGGTCATAGGGTGCATTCTCATCATGCCCCTGATATGCTCAGTCCAGCTCCACAACATAGCAATATTTCCCGTAAACTTCAGCAAATTATTCAACATTGCCCCCAGCGAAATGCTGGATTTAGGGCCACCCCCAACTGCTTGGTCTGCTGCCTCCATGCTGTTGGACTGCATCCTGCCAATTACGCCAAATGTAAGGTACTAGGAGGAACACAGGATGCAGTGACTAGCAGGAGGCAGCGCAAGAGTTAACAGGTATTTTATGCAGAAAGATAACAGCAATGAATAATCCAAGCAGGGAGTGAGGGGTGGAAGGAATCTAGCAACCCATAGGGTAATCTGGGACAATGAAACAACAGAGGGTCAAATATCGAGTTAACTTATCAGTCTCTGGTTCCTGGTCGGCAGAGGCTGGAAGATCCCAGATCCCACAATGGCACCGTAGGTGGCGTGAGGAGTCTTTGAATCAATCCAGGAGGAAAGTGTTACACAGTTTCTGAGGAACGACAAAATTTCCTGACTCCTGCACGCGTGGTCTTGGGGTCCTGGAACAAGCTGCTGGTCGAGAGGAGGGCTGAAGCTCCGCAATAGGTGTACAAAATCCCAGAGAGCAGACCACAGTCTCACTGTTATAGACAATGCGCACCGGAGGAATAACACTGTGCAGCAGATCAGCAGTTGTCAGCCGTATGGACAGGTTGGTGCTGTTTGAGATAGAGGTCAATGATGAAACAGTCTCTGGACGTACCCTGGTTGACTGCTCAGGGGATGGCAAGGTGCGTCACAGGTCTGCAGATTGGCGTCGGTCAGCAGAGAGGGAGTCAACCTTCTCCTGAAGCACACACTGGATCCCCGCCAAAAGCCCCATTTTCCCGCGCACAGTCTCCTTTATCTCAGACAGCCCCCTTCAGTCAGGTGCAAAGGTCTACTCCGGTCAGAAAGTCCTTCCCTTGGCAACAATGGTGACAGCCCAGACAGTTATGGCCCAGACACACGAGAGATGCCACTAGCCTGGTCCATCTTCCAACATGGACAATCCCATCTTGGCTCCGTCCAGGTTGAAAACTGTTCATTTCCCAGACGTGGATTACAGCGTAGTACAGAACGACAGACAAGTGAAGGATATTGTTGTTTTTTTATTTTTGTTTTATTATAGGGGACGAGGGATTCAATGGAATGGGCATTAGGTGAGTATAACTGTGGTTTTTATTTTGAAATAAAAAAGTAAAAGTGTGTTTTGTTTAATTTCAAATAAAGGACTTTATTCTGCCTGTGTCTTTAGTAACAATACAACTATAGGATTAGTAATGGATAGGTGTCTTACAGGTGACACAAACCTCACAAATATGAACTCCACTTGCCACCGCTACGGGGCAAGTGGAAAGAGCCAGGCAAAGCAACAGAATTGGCGCATCTAATAGATGTGCCTTTTCTCGCTGGCTGCGGGCTGCTATTTTGATGCTGGGGAGCCAATATCCAAGGCCCCTTAACAGCCTGAGAATACCAGCCCCCAGCTGTCTGCTTTAGCAGAGCTGGTATTCAAAAACGGGGAGGAACCCCATGCCATTTTTTAAAATTATTTATTTAAACAATTTAAAAAAAACAGCATGGTGTCCCCTCTATTCTTGATAACCAGCCTTTCTGAAGCTGACAGCTGAGGGTTGCAGCCCCCAGCTGTGAGTTTTGCCTGGCTACCAAAAATACATGGGAACCCATGTCGTTTTATTTTAAATTATCTATTTACAGCGCAGTGACCGGCTGATGAGCGCTCCCATCAGTCGCTCCTGCTCTCACAGCTATTAGCGACAGCAGGCGTAGGCTGATGGGAGCAGTGGTCCCATCATCCGACACCAATGACCGAAAGCAAACTTCATATCTCCGATCACAGCTGCAGGTTCTCTCTGTCATTTGACAGCGTGGGAAGCATGGGTCTCTGACCAGCGGTGATGATTTTACCGCTGATCAGAAGCAGTGGTTGTTGTGCTGTTATGTGCATGGTGTTCGGGGGGCCGAACCCAAACAATAGCACAGACTTCCTGGTGAAGTCTATGTTCAGTGTCCATGCCTGAACTGTTGGTGTTCGGCACGGATGCCGAACTTTACTGTTAGGGTTCGCCGATCTCTAGTTAGTACTGTTCTGGCACTCTTACTCTGATCAGGGAGAATGAGTTGACACACAGCTAAACTCTTTCTTATCCATGTATTGAGATAGACGCAGGGGGTCCATTACAAAGTTTATTGATCTGATCAGTGTACAACTACAAGAAAAATGAAAGTACTCAGTGCAAAGTATGCAGCATATCTGAGGTACATAGCATTACATATGGTTAGTGTTGAGCATTCCGATACTGCAAATATCGGGTATCGGCCGATATACGCTGTATCGGAGTTCTGATATTTTTTGAATATCGAATACCGGAATCGGAAGTTCCCATAATGCAATGAGCCAGTTGTGTTAGCCATGATAACTAATGGCTTGGCTGTGATTAGCTGCTGAAATGATGGCATCATGATGCGCGGTCTGTGCGGGCCTGCCGGGGGTCTGTGCGGGCCTGCCGGGGATCTGTGCGGGCTGCCGGGGGTCTGTGCGGGCCTGTTGGGGGTCTGTGCGGGCTGCTGGGGGTCTGTACGGGCCTGCCGGGGGTCTGTGCGGGCCTGCCGGGGGTCTGTGCGGGCTGCCGGGGGGTCTGTGCGGGCTGCCGGGGTCTGTACGGGCTTGCCGGGGGTCTGTGCGGGCTGCCGGGGGTTTGTGCAGGCCTGCCGGAGGTCTGTGTGGGCTGCCAGGGGTCTGTGCGGGCCTGCCAGGGGTCTGTACGGGCCTGCCGGGGGTCTGTGCTGGCCTACCGGGGGTTGTGTGTGTGTGCAGCCATCGTCCAATGGGACTACAAGTCCCATCGGGCTATGCCTGCTACAATGACAGTGATTGACACATTAGCCAATGACGGGACAGTAGAAGTCCCATCATCCGGCTAATGTGTTGAATGTAAAAAAAAAAAAACAGACCCCCGGCAGGCCCGCACAGACCCCCGGCAGGCCCGCACAGACCCCGCATAGTCTACGCCCACGCACTGCCCACACTATTCCCCTCCCGAACTGGATGTGCAAGGAAAGAAAGGGTTTATTTTCATTCCGATATTTGTGCCCCATTGACTTGCATGGGTTTCCGTTATCGGAATCGGCGATACCCGATATTTTTGGGGTATTGGTCAGATCCAATCCGATCCGATATTTCCCGATATCGGAAGGTATTGCTCAACACTACATATGGTACAAGATACACACAACAAAATTATATAACATGGCGAATGGCGGAGATCGCTATAAAAGCTGAAGAGAATAAAACATCATGAACAACAGAGCAGCTGTGTCATACAATACAGTGAAAACTAAAAAGGGAACATAATAACTCACCGACTGTGCTATGTGGAGGTAAGCAACCAGAAGGACTGAAATATAGAGAGAGACAATCAGCATGTCAGCTTCCATGGGGCCAAGATGGATGCTGCAGAAATGGAAGGGATGAGGCTAATGAAGAGACTGATGGGAAACTACGGAAGCCTAAGGAGCAACAGTTAAACTGCATTGATAACAAATGAAGCAGAAATAAACAGGTCGCAATGAGAAAACATCAACAGAAGGTGTTGTTGGTTAAGTTATCACAGGACACTAAATTCAATATTGTTACAAAGGCTTAAGTAAAACTGGTTACATGCATTTCTGTGAAGGAATGACAAGTATGGTAATTGACAGCTCAGCTATCCAATTGGATGCTGAGGCAAGCTGAGCTGTCAATGCATTGAGTGACAGTTTAGCTGTCCAATAGTAACTTTACTCAAGATGTATGTGTGTGTGCTATGTGCTCCTAGTCTTGAATTCTGATATTTGTTGCTCAACCTTGGGATCTTACATTTGCCTACCCCTTTTGTTGTAAACCTCTACCTTCTCAGAATTATGTTCCTGGACAGTGACCTGACTACACCTTTGTCTTACCCCCCTGCTAGTTTTTGATCTAAGACCTCTTAATTACCTAGCCTTGCAGCTTGTCTGTGGGTAGTGACTAGTGTCACGTCAGATAAAGTAAATCATTTCTATCTCTGTAATATATTTTTTATAGAAATAACCTTTACAATAATAAAAATGAAGGATTTAATTGTTCTTGCGCCTTGTTTTACTTACTTACTGTACATACAAATAATGTGTGTCAAAGTGTACTGGAGTCTTGCAATGTGTACTTTTTGTGAGAAGCAGATAGTCTTGGCAATATTCCAACCTATTGTTAATGCCCAATACATGCATTAGTAACAGTGTGTGTGATTATAAGCATGTACAAGAAGCCACATCTATTCTTGGGATCATTACCCATTCCTTATTCTTATTCCTTATTCATTACCCATTCTACTACTGGGTTGGAGTACTTGTCCTGGACTCCACACTCTAGATGAACTATATTGCAAGCAAAAAGTGACTTGGAAATTGACTGAAGAGACATGGAAATAGCATGGAAGAGGAAACAAATATGTCCTTCTAACCGGGAACTGTAAATGGGACGTTCTTTTGATCTCTGATATGGCACTTTCTTTTCTCTATAAATAGTAATGATTATATATAAATATCTTAGAATTTATCTATTACCTGTCTGATAATACTGTATATACTGTATAGTCCTTTTTCCAAAATAGTGGGCACCCCCTTGTATATTTTTTTTAATCACTATGAAGCAATTTTTGCTTATACACCACATATCCATTTGCTATCTAACCATGCATTGTTCCCTGGTCTGCACGGCATAGGTGGTAAAGCTATGGGAGGACTGGAAGGTGGGATACGAGTGCCAGGAATCCTACGTTGGCCCGGTGTTCTTCCTGCAAATACTGTAATTGATAAACCAACAAGTCTCATGGATATTTACAGTACAGTAGTTAAGCTTGGAGGAGGCAAGCCACCACAAGACAGGTAGAAAAATAGTAACTATTATTTTTACACATCTTGCATATCACTAGGATAAGGGTACAGTGTCTGTATTATGCTGTCATTGAGTTTACGGTATGACATGTTTACAAAGCTCTACAAGTGATTCAAACTAGAGATGAGCAAACCTTTTAAGGTTCAGTTTGGTGCAGTGAACGTCCCTATGTTGCGCAGTGAGATTCCCAGACTAACGCATGTTGAGAGCACATGTGCCGGTTCATGCATTTAGTAGTCAAATTATTGCAATTTTTGCCTTTATGGAGAATTTTTTTGGCTAAGTTGGCAGAAAATGTTAGGTCATCCTTTGCGGTCTCAAAAAATGCCCAGGCTAGGCAACCCTTGCCACAACTGCAAACTGCAGACTCGCGACTGCTGCTGGCCACAGCCAGAGTTGTGGCTGAATTTGCAGTGCTTGTTGCGCTTGCATCACTCTGCGTCTGTGCGGGAATACAAAACATAACCTCCTTGTCTTCCTCATCCTCCATAACCTTGCTGAGCTACTCAGCTGTGTGCCTCTGATTCACATCAAGTGGGATCTACAACTTAATTGTCACATATTGTACTTCATAATAGGGGTAACATTTCTTTGATATGACTTGTGTTTATTTGTGAAAAAAAAGCAAATTTGGTGAAAATTTTGAAAATTTTGCAATTTTCCCACTTTTTATTTTCATGCCCTTAAATCACAGATCTGTCACACAAAATACTTAAAAAGTAACATTTCCCACATGTTTACTTTACATCAGCACAATTTTGGAACCAAATTTTTTTGTTAGGAAGTTATAAGGGTTAAAAGTTGATCAGCGATTTCTCATTTTTACAACACCATTTTTTTTAAGGGACCACATCACATTTGAAGTCACTTTGAGGGGTCTATATGATAGAAAATACTCAAAAGTGACACCATTCTAAAAACTTCACCCCCCAAGGTGCTCAAAACCACATCCAAGAAGTTTATTAACCCTTCAGGTGCTACACAGGAATTTTTGGAATGTTTAAAAAAAATGAACATTTAACTTTTTTTTTTACAAAAAAAGAATTTCAGGTCCAATTTTTTTATATTACCAAGGGTAACAGGAGAAATTGGACCCCAAAAGTTATTATACAGTTTGTACTGAGTACGTTGATAACTGATATGTGGGGTGAACCACTTTTTCAGCGCATGGCAGAGCTCGGAAGGGAAGGCGCGTCATTTGACTTTTTCAACACAAAATTGGCTGGAATTGAGAATAGATGCCATGTCGCGTTTGAAGAGCCCTTGATGTGCCTAAACAGAGGAAACCCCCCACAAGTGACCCCATTTTGGAAACTAGACCCTCCAAGGAACATATCTAGATGTGTGGTGAGAACTTTGAACCCCCAAGGGCTTCACAGAAGTTTATAATGTACAACTGTACAATTAAAAAATCATTTTTTCCAGAAAATGACCTTTTCACCCCAATTTTTATTTTCCCAAGGGAAACAGGACCCCAAAAGTTATTGTGCAATTTGTTCTCAGTACTCTGATACCCCATATGTGGGGGTAAACCACTGTTTGGGCGCATGGCAGAGCTTGGAGGGGAAGGAGCGCTGTTTGACTTTTTCAATGCAAAATTGGCTGGAATTGAGGTCGGACGCCATGTGGCGTTTGGAGAGCCCCTGATGTGCCTAAACAATGGAAACCCCCCACAAGTGACCCCATTTTGTAAACTAGACCCCCCAAGGAACTTATCTAAATGTGTGGTGAGCACTTTGAACCCCCAAGTGCTTCACAGAAGTTTATAACGCCCGGGAGAGAAAATAAAAAAAATCATATTTTTCCACAAACATGATCTTTTATTCCCCAATTTTTTTATTTTCCCAAGGGTAACAAGAGAAATTGGACCCTCAAAAATTGTTGTCCGTTTTGTCCTGAGTACGCTGATACCCCATATGTGGGAGAAAACTACTGTATGGGCACACAGGGCTTGGAAGGGAAGTAGTGACGTTTTGGAATGTAGACTTTGATGGAATGGTCTGCGGGTGTCATGTCACGTTTGGAGATCCCCTGATGTGCCTAAACAGTGGAAACACCCCACAAGTGACCCCATTTTGGAAACTAGACCCTTCCAATGAACTTCTGTATGGTGATCAAGTTTATAACATAGAGCCATAAAAATTAAAAAAAATCATATTATTTTCATAAAAATGACAATTTTGCCCCCAATTTTTTATTTTTCCAATGGTAACAGGAGAAATTGAACCCTAACAGTTGTTGTGCAACTTGTCCTGAGTACGCTGATACCTGATATGTGGGGGTAAACCATTGTTTGGGTGCATGGCAGAGCTTGGAAGGGAAGGAGCACCGTTTTACTTTTTCAGCGCAGAATTGGCTGGAATTGAGATCAGATGCCATGTCACGTTTGGAGAGCCCCTGATGTGCCTGAACAGTGGAAACCCCCCAATTCTAACTCCAACCCTAACCCCAACACACCCCTAACCCTAATCCCAACCCTAACCTTAGCCCTAACCCTAACCCTAATGTGAAAATGGAAATAAATACATTTTTCTTAATTTTATTATTTTTCCCTAACTAAGGGGATGATAAAGGGGGGTTTGATTTACTATTTATGGCGGGTTTTTATGTTTGGCAGTTGTCACACGCTAAAAGACAATTTTTACTGCAAAAAATAGTTTTTGCATCATCACATTTTGAGAGCTATAATTTTTTCATATTTTGACTCAGAGTCATGTGAGATCTTATTTTTTGCGTGACTAGTTGACATTTTTATTGGTACCATTTTTGGGCACATGACATTTATTGATCGCATTTATTCCGATTTTTGGGACACAGAATGAACAAAAACCAGCAATTCATGAATTTTTTGGGGGGAATTTATGCCATTCCGAGTGTGGTAAAATTGATAATGCAGCTTTATTCTTCGGGTCACTACGATTACAGCGATACCTCATTTATATTTTTATGTTTTGGCGCTTTTATACAATAAAAACTATTTTATAGAAAAAATAACTATTTTTGCATCACTTTATTCTGAGAGCTATAACTTTTTTATTTTTTCGCTGATGACGCTGCATGGCAGCTTGACAAGATGACATTTTCAGTGGTACCATGATTATTTATATTCGTCTTTTTGATTGCGTTTTATTCCACTTTTTGTTCGGCGGTATGATGATGAAAATCAAGACAAAAACAATGCTTTATCTATTTTTTTATGGTGTTGACTAAAGGAGTTAACTAGTGGGACAGTTTTATAGGTCGGGTCGTTGCGGACGCAGTAATACCAAATATGTGTACTTTTATTGTTTATACTTTTTTCATTGAAAAAGTTATTTAGAGATGCAATACCTTTTTATTTTTTTAAATATTTTTACAATTATTTAAAACATTTTTTGAATTTTTTTTTTCTAACTTTTTTACTTTGTCCCACTATGGGACAATCATTTTTTATATGCTGATCAATTCTGTAAAATGGAGACGCAGCTGCACCACCATGCTGCAGAAACTGTCAGCTCTGCACTAACAGAAAAACTTGCTCATCATGCACTGGGCATGATCAGCAAGTTTGCTAGGTCTGGTGACCCGGATGTCATCATGGCGACAATGGGTCTCCATGGCAACGATTGGGACCCCATGTCATGCCGCTGGGTCTCCGATCCAATGGCAGAGGGGTTGTTAGCCCTCTTCTGGCTTCCGAAATGCTGCAATCGTGTTTGATCGCAGCATTTTGGGGGTTAAAGTGACCGATCCTGGCACTTAGTGCCTGGTGTCAGCTGTCAGAATCAGCTGACACACGGCGGTGATCGCTCGCACACACCCCGTGTGCGCGAGCGATCGCATAAAAGTAACAATCCATCCCTGGTCAAATAGGCCCAGGGCAGAGGAACAGATTAGTATGTCTGATGTCAGAAAGGGGTAAAAAACAGTATTCCATGTGGCCTATTTCTCAGAACAAGGAGCATTTGTTCTGATGAATCTTCTTTCCAAATGCAGGCCCAAGAACTGGCAGAATGATGCTCTCAGACAGGATATTCTAACTGCACTATCCGTCGAGGCTGGTCCAGAGCATGAAAATTAAGCAGGACAGATTTGCTCAAACCAAAAGCTCCATCATCACCATCACTGGAAGTAGGGTTCATTTCAACCTACAACGAGAAATGGAATTAGTTGAAAAATGCCTTGTCCAAATATTGTCCTACCCTCAGTATTGACCATGTAGTAGCCAAAAGCACCACATTTGCACCATTCTATCACATGCAGATGAACTCAGAACTTGAGGGCTCACAGCCACCAAAAAGGATTTTCCTGTGGTTTACATTTTTGTATTCATTGTGTTTGTTGTTGTTCAGCCATTACTCTATTCAATTTACCTTTGTTGATATTAATAGTTTTATTATTTTTACTAATGTACTTAATAAAATGTCACTTATTTTAATTTATGGGTTGTAATTACTTTCTCTTTCTTGGGTTTTTATGCATTATTGGAAGTATCGCAATTTATTTTTTGGCCTCTTATAGGTATTGAGTGTCTGCTGTGAGTTTATATTACAAGGAATCATGAAATAACAAATGTATTTCTTTGCTTTCAGAATAATTGATGGTAAAGATTTGATGCCTCTTCTGCAAGGAATGGTACCCCACTCTGATCATGAATTTATGTTTCACTACTGTGACATGTACTTGCACGCGGTTCGATGGCAGCACAACAGTAGTAAGTACAGAAAAATTACTTGCATAATGTATACATAGTACAAAACAATGAGTATGCGAAAAATGTTCTAATATTGTATTGCATGCCATGTCACACTGGTCACTCAAGTGCCTGCCGTGCTACACTGCCCACAGAACAGCCGGCCAGTTGAGGGCTACTTATTGTTACTACAGACAGTAAGGTATTGGGCACATATAAAAGTATCAAACTGAATATGACATCCATCAGCGGAAACCATCAGCAGGATCATGTAACTCCAATGGGTCAAATTCTTTAGGATCAAGTCAGCTCCTCTCGTAGTAATACAATATAGTCCACAATTCTTGAACTATATTTCTAAGGCTTTCTTCACATGTACAGTTGTCATCCATTGTAACAGATCCAGTATTTAAAAAAAAAAAAAAACAACAAAACTGTATCCATTAAAAACAAAACAATAATAGAGCTGTCCCTCGTAGGGAAGTCACTTCAGGACCTTCTATTTCCCGAAACTTGGTCTGCACGAGCCGATGTAGTGTCTGCAAATGATGACGATGTTCTCAAACCCAAGTGAACACCCCCGTCCATGGGTAGTCCTCCTCTTTTCCACCCTATATTTGCGACAGCACAGCATGTAGACTCCTATCGGTGTGAAGGAAGAATGGTTGGGAGAAGTCCACATAAGCCAGTATGGGTGCTTTGGTTAGAGTCATTTTCGAGGTGTGGAATGATTCTTCTTGGCTGTCCCCCCCCCACTGTATAGTCCTATTCTTTGCGCCTGATGGTTCCCTTTACAGTAGTTCTAGCAATGGGTTGACAATGTGGGTGAAGTTCTTAACAAACCGTCGGAGGTACCCAGTGAGTCCCTGGAAGGTCCAAACATCTTTCACCGTCTTCGAGGTGGGCCAGTTTTGCACTGCCGCTACCTTCTCATGTGATGGTCTCGCTCCTTCAGTGGAGACGACATGTCACAGGTACTCAATCTGTGTATGAAAAAGGTGACACTTCTGTGGCTTCACTTTCAGACCGTGCCTTTGTAAGGCTGGTTTCACACTTGTGTTTTTTTGCACTGTGTTTTAGCGCAAAAAAAGCATGCGTTTTTTTCCCTATACTTTAACATGAGTGCGCACATGTGCGCATACACATGCGTTTTTACGCGTTTATATGTGCATGCATTTTTTTGTAGTTTGCGCTCGGGCGCACAAAATGCATCCGGTTGCATTTTTTGTGCGTCCGACTTGCCCCAAAAAAACGCATGCGCACGCAATGCGTTTTTTTACAGCAAAACACCCATTAAAGTCTATTGGTGCGCATACGTGCGCATTGTAATGCGCAAGTATGCACAAAAAAATGCGCTTTTTAAAAAATGCATGATGCGTTTTTTCATGCGTTTGTGTGCACAAAAAACGCGCAGCAAAAAAACGCAAGTGTGAAAGTAGCCTAAGTGACTCATCACTTGTTTCAGCCCTTGCAGATGATCCTCAAAAGTGGCTGTGTAGACGATGATGTCGTCCAAGTACATGAGGGTGGCTTCAAAGTTTAGGTCTCCCACACACTTCTCCATCAGCCACTGAAAGGTCCCGGAGGCGTTAGCAAGGCCGAAGGGCATCCGGTTGAATTTGAACAGCCCCATAGGCAGTATGAATGCTGTCTTTGCCCGGTCATGTTTGGACATGGGCACTTGCCAATACCCACTAGCCAAATCCAATGATGAGAAGTATTTTGCATTCCCGAGAGCAATGATTCTTCAATCCTTGGCAATGGATACGAGTCTCGCATGGTGCAGGCGTTCAGTTTCCGATATCTATGCAGAAACGCAGAGTCCCGTCTTTCTTTCGCATAAGTACAATCGGGGCAGCCCACAGGCTCTGACTGTCTCGAATAACTCCATTCTGCAGCAAATGTGTCAGCATTCCCTTCACCTCCTGGTATAGTTGTGGTGGGATCTGTCAATATCATTCTCTAATGGGTTCGGCATTTCCTGTTGGTATCTCCTGGGTGATTGCTGTGGTACACCCGAAATCATCATCATGGCGGGCAAAAACTGATTTGGTACCGCCCGATCAGGGCTTCCACCTATTGTACTTGCTGTGGTAAGAGCTCTGTTAGTTCAGCCCGCATTTGTTCCAGGATTTGTCATCCCTACTGCAGGTGATGGAGCACCAGTTCAGAGGACACGTTTAAGGCCACTGTTCAAGAATCTCCCTGTTTCACTGTCAGCTGGACAGCCTTCGTTTGTTTCAGCTCTTCCAGCATGCCCTGGATTTGCATTACTTCACTCTTTGGCAGAAGCGTGAGATCGCCTTCCCCGAGATTGACACTTTGCACTGGCACATTACCATCGTGAATGGTGGCTAACATCCACGCAATGAGGAGCCCTAGAGGTAGCTGCTCCATAAAGGCCGGTTCTTTCTGAATTTCAACTCCTTCCAGCGAGGTACAGATGGGCAGGGTAAGCATATTTTGCCCTGGTGGTAAAATAAGTTTGGTTACAACTGGGACAATCACTTTCCCAATGTTTTGACTTTGCTTGAGGTCTCTTTGGCCTGAGCCACCCAGATCAGCTGTTGGAATGCTTTCTTTTGAGGGGTGCGAGGGCTCCACCGGTTCAGAAACACATCTGTCAACTCATTGATCAGGAAACCTCCGAGTTCCTTCAATACGTTCATCCCCAGAGTCAAAGCAGGGCCTTTGCCAGGGTCACCAGCGGTCAGCACCACTCCCTTCCGACCTACATTTTTGCCACATACGGTGACTTGCATCCAGAAAACCTCTACAACCAGGCTGGCTAACTGACTAGCAGCAGTCAGCCTGATCACCGGGCCCCATTCAGGCCGCATTGTCTCGGGGAAGTGACGCCTGAAGTATGTCTCATGCATCGTGGTTACTTGAGAGCCAGTGTCAACTAAACAGTGAATGGCCCGACCATCCATTTTGGCCCAAACAAGAGGACTCAGAGAAGCTAAACTTGTGGGACTTCTTGCTCTCCTTCTTGACTGCTCAGGCTCCGGGTGGTGTCCCCCAGCCACGGAGCCTCCTAGTTTAACAGACAGTGTTGAAGGGATTTTCCCCGCTGGGCACATTCCCTAGCAAAATGTCAAATTTCCCCACAGTTGTAGCAGGTGAGTTTTTCTTCCATGGGAGGCGTTCTAATCTTCATCTTCCGACGAGTTTCAGGACCAGTTCTGCCCCCCAGAGGGGTTCGGTGGGGCTGAAGATTTCTTCCTCAAGTCAGACCATTCCTCTCGCATGTCCTGGATCTCTTTCCACAGCTCTCTCACTCAACGTAGTTCAATGTTCAGTGGCATAGATACCTCCCCGCTCTGGACCTTCCCCATCAGGACTTTCACCCCTGTTCTTGCTCGCATGTATGTGCTTCGGCTCCAACTTCTAGAAAAGTCATGCATGGATTTACCTGCAAGCTCTCGTGCAAGGCCTGTTTCAGCATTGCATCTCTAAGGCCTGCCACTAACTGGTCTCGCAGCACTATATCAGGAGGGCCTACACCTACATCATCTCCCTTAGCAATCGCAGCGTGGATCTTCTGCAGCGCGTTCATGTGGGTCACAGTCTCCCCCTCCCTTTGAACACAGCCAAACAACCGCATGCGCAAATCTCTGTCTGTAGGGTCTCCATGCTCTTCCTCCAGAATTTGCAGCACCTGGTCAAATGTGTCTTGTTCACGAGGGGTCAGGAGCATGATGAAAATCCTCGCCTCCCCATCCAGTGCCACCAGGGCATCCTCTGCCTCCATTGAGTCATGGAGTGCATCCTCAACATTCTCCTGATCCAATCAGTCCAGTCCCACAGCAGGGTGTTGTTCCCTGTAAATTTGGGGAGGTTGCTCAACATCTCCCCCAGGGATATGCTGGTCCTCGGGGCACCCCAACCGCTTTAACTGTCCCTTCTGCATCAGTGGACTGCATCCTGCCAACTACGCCAAGTGTGAGTAGGTTGCGGGATGCAGTGACAGACAGAAGACAAAGCAAGTATGTACTGTTGTGAATTTGCTTTCTGGCCTACCTCTGGTTACTACTGAAGGTAGTGGTGCTGGTCAAATTAGTAACATAGTAACATAGTTTTGAAGGCTTCAGGAAGACCTTATGTCCATCTAGTTCAGCCTATTTTAGTGCAGCTGTTCTGCATTGTTGATCCTGGGGAAGGCAAAAAACCCACAGAGTAGAAGCCAATTTTGTCCATAGGGAAAAAAATTCCTTCCCCTAAGCTGGGTCAACCATCTAGCTATAATATTGTTATTCGTAACCTTCTATACTGTTACTCACAAGAAAAGCATCCATTCCTTTCTTTAATTCATTCAGTGAGTTGGCCATCACCACTTCCTCAGGAAGAGAATTCCAGAGCCTCACTGCTCTTACCATGAAGAACCCTCTTCTATGCTGGCGCAGAAATTGTCTTTCCTCCAAACAAAGAGAATGCCCCCTTGTTCTTGTCACAGTCCTTGGTACAAACAGTTCATTGGAGAGATATCTGTATTGCCCTCTGATATACTTGTACATATATATTAGGTCTCCCCTAAGTCTTCTCTTTTCTAGAGTAAATAGACCTAATTTTGATAACATTTCTGGGTATTGTAGTGAACCAACTCCATTTATCATTTTAGTAGCCCGCCTTTGAACCCTTTCAAGTTCAGTAATGTCTTTCTTGAGCACCGGCGTCCAAAATTGCACACAAAACTCCAAGTGTGGTCTGACGAGTGATTTGTACAGAGGGAGAATTATGTTTTCATCTTGTGTCCCCAGAACTCTTCTAATGCATCCCATGACCCTATTTGCTTTGGTGGCAGCTGCCTGACACTGGGCACTCCAATTTAGCTTCTTATTGACTAAGATGCCTAAGTCTTCTTCCATGTCTGATTTCCCCAGCAGTTTCCCATTTAGTAAGTAATTGTAGCATCTGTTTCTCCTTCCTATGTGCATAACCTTACACTTATCTGTGTTAAACCTCATTTGCCATTTGACATTGACAGAAGGGGTTGCGAGTTCTCTTTCTGGGCTCCCTCTGGTGGTTACTGGAGGTAATGGAGCTGATCTGATTAACAGAGGCTTGCCACCTGATAATGAGGAGGACGATTGGAGATATGGAGTTTCAGACTGGATTTAAGACAACCGACTCCCTTTATCCCTGCTTGTGATTTTTCCTGCCTCCTGAGGTCTTAGGTTCCAGCTCAGTCCCTGCATGCTCAGCTAAGTGTTCTTTTGCTATTCTGTTCACATTTTATCTGGTTTTGTCTATTTTATTTTTTGTGGTTCAGCCGGCTCCGGCTGGGGCTGTTCTGAATCACCATCCATTTGTTACTGCTTGTGCCAGTTTATTTTTGTCCCTTATTAGATTGGCTTCTTTTTGCTCTGCTTTCAGAATACACCAGAGTGCTGATATAGTGGGCGAAGTCGCGCGACTTCAGTATTTTTTGCATCAGACGTGTTGGGCTTTTTTGCAGGGTTTTTTGCGTGATTGCAGACAGTGTCTTTCCTTTCCTGTCCTGTCTAGTCAGTGTGGGCCCCATCGTTTGCTCAGTCTATTTTTCTACCTGCGTTTGTGTTTTCATCTTGTCTCACTGACAATATATGTTTGGGGGCTATCTATTCCTTTGGGGTATGCTCTGGGGCAGTTTAGATTTCCCCTTTCTTGCTTTAGGCTTAGTTAGCTCTCTGGCCGTGCCGAGGCATCTAGGATCATCGTAGGTGTGCTCTACGGCTACTGCTAGTTGTGTGGATAGGATCAGGGGTCTGCAATCCGCTTAGTTACCAACCTCTCTGGTTTTCTGTGGCTTAGCTTGGGCTTGCCCTCCTCCATGGTGACCCAATCATAACAATGTACTCCATGCAAGGAGATAGAGGGTTATACAGGGATAATGCATATGTAATGAGGGTATGCAGTATGGGAAAAGACAGGGAACAATAACCGTAGCAGTTCTTAAGGTGTAACTTATCCAATCCGACGACTTCCAGACTGCAGAGTCCAAGAAACAGACGTTGGTGCTAACAACGGTCAGTACGGAGTTAATCCGGTGTAGTCCTGAAGACAGCGCTGAGTTGACTCCTCCCAGCAGCGATGAGCCTCTCATGCCTCCTGTGGGATCCTGAGTCCAGCGGGTGCTGTGGAGGGTAAGGCACAGGCCACAGCGATGTCGGAGCCCAATGTGGCCTGAAATATAAGCACCGGGGAGTCAGAGTTCAATTCATGGTCACGCACCCAGTCTTTCGTAGGCGGCACAAGCGCGGTACTCACGAGCCTGGAGCATTTCGCAGCGTGCATCTCTGTTCACAGTCTCTATGGGTGGCAGAGGGGATGCTGGAGTGCAGGTCTGCGCTGCTATGGTGCTCGAGGGATGGAGCACTCACCTCCCTCTGCTGCCCGCTGTCAGTTCCCACCAAGTCTGAGTGTTTCTGCGCCCGCCTTTTCTTTTTAGCCTCAGACACGCTCCCTGCTGCCAAGTGCAAAGGTTGGTCCGGTTCTTTAAGCTTTCCCCTGGACAACAGAGGAGACAGCCCTGACAGTTCCAGACCCGGCGCAAGAAAGGTATCCCTAACCCAGTCCTTCTGCTTACATTGTCAAGGCACATAGTGGGACACTTAATTCCAACTTTTGGACTGTCTCTGTACTAATAGTCATTCAAAGAAACAAATGGGGAATTGATATGAGTATGGTCAGGTAAATCTCTACATTTCATTCCTCATATAACTACAAATTATTTAAATTCCCTAAATTGTTAAAGCATAACTTTTGGTGAAGAATAACAGTATTCATGGTTTCATGCCGTAAGTGCAGGCTCCACAAGATGGCAGTAGAGTGAAAGCAGGACTGCACCTAAACAGAGCTGGCCTGCAGTGCAGCAGCAAGACTACCACAGGTGGCAGTAGAATAGTCAAACAATCCGGGTCAAATCCTAGACTGTGGTCAAAGACAAGCAATGGTAGAAAGTGGATAAGACAAAAGAGAGAAGCAGGTCAGGATGCAAGCCAAGTCAAAACCAGGGAGTCAGCACACCAAAGGGAAACACTGAGTCAGGATGGGAACAGAGGAAAATAGAGACACGGGATCAGATAGAAAGCGTAGCAGGACCAATCAGAGCAATCAGAGTCAGCTACAGCAGCCCTAGGCAAAAACTATAACTGACTTCGCCTGCAGGAAGCAGCGGCGATAAATAGCAAGCCTGAACCCAGGCCAAGGCTGAGAAAGGTTAACCCCTACATGACCAGACCAGGAAAAAGGAAAAACAGGACTCAAACCCCGGTCTGGATCATGACACATGGCCATAATATAACTTGTATCCTACATTTGTCATCAAACATGGATGAAACATGAAAGACAGAATTTTTTTTCAGTTTTCCATTAATGTTGAATCCATTTTTAATGTCCATGGACAAAAAAGTTTGGTCAACCTGCTTCAGTTTTTAAATAAGGATGAGAAAAAAATAGATGTAATGGAGAAAAAAATATGAGTGAACAACAGTCCATTTTTGATTGATCTATTTAGCATAGTAAATCTCTCCCACTATGTACCTCTAAATGGTATCAATACATACTCTATATGTCATAGAGAAAAACCAAAATGCATAAAACATCTCCTGAGAGAAGACATATCATCCTTACATTGAACATATAGGATTAATTATAGCTGAGAAGAGAGAAACTATTTATAACTAAGGGAGAAAGAAACTAATTACAACAGAGGAAGTGACAGAGAGAGCTGAAACTTTCATTTTCATTGGAATGTGGCCCCTTGCAGTGACCAGGTAATTACAGCAGATAAATGCTTTGAGGAAAAGACAGCAAGACTGGGATTTGTTTAATCTGAGGTGAGGAAGTACACTTCTCAGGCATAAGTTTCCTTTGATCAGAGCACAGCTCTGAGATGTTTTGCCAGTAGTCAGTGACGAATATTGGGGTTTGGCGTGAACGAATATTTATGGGAGATATATTTTTGGCATCGTAGTGAAGGGACGCACAAAGCGCATTCACTCACATCATGTTAAGGCTGGCAGAACTACTCTAACTTAATATCAGTCCAATGGATGGTGCTATCCATGTTATGTTTCATTACTATAACAGGTAAAAGAAACATGGCAACAATATCAATTATCTTGGACCTCCAGGGGCAGAGATATCCTGAAAGTAGGGGATCTCATAAAATTGTAAAGGAGCAACACATGCCACAACCAGCCCCCACATGTGCTGCTCAAGGGAAGTTATAAGGGCATTACCTTGATCTAACAAAAAGCAGGAATTGGGATTGGTCCTTTGTCAGTCCTGGAAGGTACAGCTTGCTGTGGGTTCTGTCTGTTTTTCTAAGGATTACACTCCTTCGCTAATCTCTAAGCCATTTCCGTGTCATCAGGTTTAGTAATTTTCTTTCATTATTCCTTTTTATTCTATGTAATTGTCTATACCATATAGTTTTGTTCCCATTTGTTATCACCTTAGTATATTTTTTATGAACACTGCCTACACCTTTCTGGAATAAATATATAAAATGTAATAGCTCTGTTTCTTTAGCTCTGTAAACCGTACCCCTGCCATGCATAATTGTCCTGACAACCGGAGTCCCCTGGCAAACTGGTGACAGCAGTGGTTTCTGCATGACCCCCCCAGCTGTTATCTTTGACAATACATAACTGTTTTTATAAAAAAAACAAGCCTACAGGACTAAGACAGACTTATATTCACTGTAAGTAAACAATTAGGATTACTAATAGGGTTGGGTAGATCTATTCACAGGACTCCTGTCCATTAAACCAGATCAGTGCTCTGTCATCACTGGATGGGAGATTCAGAGAGCATCCATCCAGTTGTCATAGAGCAGTGATCTGGCTCCTGGACTGGAGTCCCATAAATCATTCCACGCAACTCTCATTCCTATTGAATAATAGCAAGCACTGATCTTGAAAACCATGAAGAGTTGATGAAGCAAGTACAATGGAATATTGTAGAATTTTTTTTATTATTGATGCTGGCTTATTTATGAACAATAATTAATAGAATGCTACAAATAGTTATTTTAATCAAATATAATTTTTTCAGGTGACACTGTTTGGAAGGTTCATTATATGTCTCCGAAGTTCAGTACAGAAGGAGCTGGGGCATGCTACGGTTCCAAGTTATGCGGCTGTAGTGGTGAGAAGGCGATCTACCATGTTCCACCACTCCTTTATGATCTCTCAAATGATCCTTCAGAGAAGAATCCTCTGCCTACTGATTCAGATCTATACAATGAAGTGCTGCAAACCATACAGAAGGCTGTAGCCCACCATAATGCCACGCTACAGGCGGTGCCCCAGCAGCTGTATAGATTCAACAACCTGTGGGATCCCCGGCTGCAGCCATGCTGTGGAATATTTCCCTTCTGTTGGTGCAATGAAGAAAATACTAAATAATTGTTCTTAAAAATATATAATTTGTGTAAATTTGAGAAATTTAGAAGTTCATTTACAAACTGTTATGAAGCTACAGCTTGTAAATTTATTAAAAATCTTATTATCGTTTTTATTTACACTGACTACAGTCTGGTGAATATGGAGTATTTCTGTCTGTAATTGGAGCCACAGTATAATCACAGTGAGTGACATAAGCATTACATAAAAGGGGTCTCTCAAAGAATATTTCTCAATTGTACATATCCAGAATACAGCATTGTGCATATGCATGGACCCTATAGACCAGGGGTCTCAAACACGCAGGCTGCATGCAGCCCCTGAGACTGCTTCATGCAGCCCACATGCATTGTAGACCCCTAGGTGATCTCTGCCCGATTTAGGGAGCCACTGATGGCAGCATTTTATTTCAGCTGAATGTGTGTCATCAATTGAAATGATGTAACTGCTGTGGCTGTGGATGGTGTGGTGGATGAGCGGTAGAGCTGCAGATTGCAGGAGGCGGGAGCCGGCTGCCACAGCTAACATCATGACTGCTGCTAAAGAGAAATGAATACTCACTGCTCTCTATGCCCATGGGAGTGGAGAGCAATAAACATTCATTTCTCTTTAATAGTGGACACGCTGTTAGCCACAGCAGCCAGCTTCCTGCAGCTGCTGGGCTCTGTAGTGTGCCTGCTACTTAAGGGAATGAATATTCACTGCTCTCCACTAGAGAGGGCAAACCCGAACAGTAAAGTTTTGTGTCCGTACCGAACACCTACTGTTCAGGCACGGACACCAAACACGGACTTCACCAGGAAGTCCATGTTACTGTTCGGGTTCTGCTGTTTGTCATGCTGACATGTCCAGCGGCGGTGAAATCATCCCTGTCGTTCAGAGAGCCGCTGTCAAAAGACAGCGAGAACGCTCAGCTGTGATCGGAGATATAAAGTTTACCTCCGGTCACTGATGTCAGCTGATGGGACTACTGATCCCATCTTCGGACACCTGCTGACGCTAATTACAGTGAGAGCAGGAGCGACGGATGGGAGTATTCATCAGTCGCTACTGCGCTGTAAATAGATAATAGAAAAAAATCCCATGGGAGTGGAGAGCATATACATTCCCTTAAATAGTGGGCACAATTCAGAGCTCAGCTGCAGTAAACTGGCTACTGTGTCCGCTATTAAAGATCAATAAATGATCCAGTACTAAAATTCCGGGCTTGGGGAGCAGTGAGTATTCTGGCAACTATCCTCTGCTTGTAAGCAGTGCATGATATCACTGCCATGCGCTGCTTACAACTATAAATCAGCTGCTGGCATCAGAACTGGACGCTGCAAGGGAGCGCAGGGAAGGTAAGTAGAATAATTTTATTTTTTTATGATTTTCTGATGGGGGCCATGCATACCAGGATAGGGATGAGGGGGCCATGCATACCAGAATGAGTATGAGGGGACCATTCATACCAGAATTGGGATGTGTGCAATGTATACCAGGATAGGGATGGGTATGGGTGCCATACATATCAGGATAGGGATGAGGAGACCATGCATATGAGGATAGGGATGAGGGGGCCATATATACAAGGATTGGGGACACATATATACCAGCATGGGGGCTATAAATACAGAATTGACCACATTTTTTGCTACTTTTTTCTTTTTCCTCCTCTAAAACTTAGGGACATGACTACAATATTAGGACCTGGATGGGGACATATCTACAATATGGGGATCTGGATGGGGTCATAACTACAATATGGGGAGATGACTACAATATTAGGACCTGGATGGGGACATAACTACAATATGTGGACCAGGATATGGGGACATGACTATGATATGAGAAACTGGATGGGGACCTAGCTACAGTATGGCGACCTGGATGGGGACATAACCACAATATGGGGACCTGGATAAGGGGAAATGACTACAATATGAGAACCTGAATGAGGATATAACTACAATATGGGGACCTGTATGTAGGCATATCTACAATGTGGGGACCTGAATGGAGACATAACTACAACATGAGGACATGGATGGGTACATAACTACAATATGGGGACCTGGATATTGGGACATAACTATAATATTGGAATATAGCTACAATATGATTGCACATTTGTTATCAACAAGCTGAGATTTTCAGCCCTTTTTTTTTGGACTGAGAGTCCCCCTCTTGGCTTATACATGAGTCATATACCTGGGGGGTCGGCGGGGGAGGGGGAGCGGGGGTGTCAGAGATCATACTTACCCCCCTGGCACGGTCTTTGCAACCCCCCGCTCTCCACGGTCTCCCTTCCCGCCTTCAGCGGCCACATGGTACCGCTCATTAAACTCATGAATATGCGCATATTCATGAGTGTAATGAGTGGTACCATGTGACCGCTGAAGGCAGGAAGGGAGACCGTGGAGAAGCAGGGCTGCAGAGACCGCGCCAGGAGGGGGTAAGTATATCCAATATTCACCTGTCCGGGGTCCATTGCTGCTCACCGATGTCTTCTGCGTCCTGTATCAGTGATGTTTAGCCAGCAGAGGGCGCGGTGATGTGGTTAGTGCGCGCCATGTCCACTGCTGCCTGAACGTCACTGACAGACGACGTGGCAGACAGTGGTGAGCAGCGATGGACCCTGGACAGGTGAATATCTCAGGTGCCGGGTTCTGAGCAGGAGATGTGAGTATGGCATTTTTTTGCAGCATATGGGGGCATAATATATGGAGCATCTTATGGGGGCAGCATATGGGGGCCTATTCTATGGAGCAGCAAATGGGGGCATATTCTATGGAGCAGCATATGGGGACATAGTCTATGGAGCAGCATATGGGGGCATAGTCTATGGAGCAACATATGGGGGCATAGTTTATGGAGCAACATATGGGGGCATAGTTTATGGGGCAACATATGGGGGCATATTCTATGGAGCAACATATGGGGGCATAGTATATGGGGCAGCATATGGGGGCATACTCTATGGAGCAACATATGGGGCATATTCTATGGGGCAGCATATGGGGGCATATTTTATGGAGCAGCATATGGGGGCATAGTCTATGGGGCAGCATATGGGGGCATAGTCTATGGGGCAGCATATGGGGGCATAGTCTATGGGGCAGCATATGGGGGCATAGTCTATGGAGCAGCATATGGGGGCATACTCTATGGAGCAGAAAATATGGGGGCAGCATATGGGGGCATATTTTATGGAGCAGCATATGGGGGCATATTCTATGGGGCAGCATATGAGGACATATTCTATGGAGCAGCATATGGGGGCAGCATATGGAGGCATATTCTATGGAGCAGCATATGGAGGCATATTCTTGGGGGCAGCATATGAGGGCATAATCTATGGAGCATCATATGGGGCATAATCTATGGAGCATTTTATGGGGGCATAATCTATGGAGCATCTTATTGGGGCATAATCTATGGAGCATCTTATGGGGCCATAACCTTTACGGAACACTATGTGGGGCATATTATTCTATGGAGTATCTTATGGGGACATTATTAACCTTTGTGCAGCATTATATGGGGTGTATTTTGTATGGAGCATCTTATGGGGCCCATCATGAACTGTATGGAGCATTATATGGGGCTCCTGATTCAATATGAATATTCAAAAACATTTAACCTACTGATGTCTCAATTAATTTTACTTTTATTGGTATCTATTTTTATTTTTGAAATTTACCAGTAGCTGTTGCATTTCCCACCCTAGGCTTATACGCGAGTGAATAAGTTTTCCCAGTTTTTTTGTGGCAAAATTAGGGGGGTCAGCTTATACACAAGTATATACGGTAATTATTTCAATCTTTGGTTGGGTAGAGGCCCTATTTTATCTAGATCGACATAGGACAAAGAAGCACCAGGGAAAACTAGTAAAAAAAAATATTTGTTTCAAGCAAAAAAGCTTTTTAGAGCTGTTGGATTTTGTTGTGGATCTGCAGGTAGTCTGGGTATGTTGCTGATTCTGATTTTCCAATTAAACTCAATAGAGTAAAATGAAATAAAAAATGATGATCTTTCCAGACCAGAGATTCTCAACGGAAAATTCTGCACCATAGGTCAGGTTCTGCACAAAAAAAATTACCGTACATTTATTCAAATCTCACCACTTTGCTGCTACTGTGTTCCACTGTGGATTTCATAATATTCAAGTACAATGTTAAAGGAAAGATGCCATAAAAAATATTTAAGCAATTAAAAAAAATGTAAAGTACTAATGTTTTAATTTTTGTAAAAAAATCATCATTTCTTTTTACATAGTAACATAGTTATTAAGGTTGAAGGAAGACTTTAAGTCCATCTAGTTCAACCCATATCCTATCCTAACTTGCCCTAACATGTTGATCCAGAGGAAGGCAAAAAAAAAACCCATGTGGCAAACAGTAAGCTTCAAATTGGGGAAAAAAATTCCTTCCCGACTCCACATACTGCAATCAGATTAGCTCCCTGGATCAACGCAATATTAAGGAAACTGTTAGGGCTGGCGGAACGCACCAAATAATAAAGATGGTAATAAGGTGCGTTCGCAGCCCGGGGTCCACCGTGCAGGGGTGGTAACCTGCTGCTCAGTAATGGCGGATGCTATATGGCGGTATACTATAAAAACACACGCAGGTTATCGTCACCCGGTGTGTACGGGGGGCAGACTCTGTTGCTTCACAGAGCCGCACTACCGCTAAACATAAATGACGGAGCCTGTTTGTGCTCACAGAGCTCGGCTAAAAGAGTGAACAGTGTACGGCCACAGAACGCTATCCCAAGGACACGGGGTTAAAGTCCCTCTAGGCCCACTGAGCGCGCGGCGTTGCTGACACGAGCGCCGCTAAGGACGCTGTTAGTGGAGTGTGGAGCACGTGCACTGAGGCATGCTGGAACACTGGTGAGAACCAATGTCTGACTCAAACCCTGACCTACCTACACCTCCGCCTGGGCGCTAACAGGCTAGGCTGCACAACACATGCGTACCAAGGGTAGGGGTTTCATAATGAGTCAGTCACCAGATACATTCATACGTGCATACATCTCTCACACCTTATAGTCCTTAAATACAGCCTATCCTAGCGCATGGGCGAGCGGCCATGCGAACCTTTTATAGCCATGGGCGTCTGGGACCTTCCTGGCTTCTCGGATGGGCCAATCCGAACACGAGCAGGACCTGAGCACGTGACCCTCGATCTACAATGGGAGATCACTCCACGGGCATGCTCAGTGGCCAGATATGAGGGCTTAGTCCCTGGAGAATCTCGCTGTTGAGCAGCATGCATTGTCATAGCTGTGTCAGAGGGGGCAGCAGCAAGCAAACCCACAGAGTTGACCTGGGCAGAGGGCTGGGACCAATTAATTTGCTGAGCAGGCTCCACTGCGGCCGAAGAAGAATGGGAGACCGCTGGGTGCAAGGCTCTGGATTCCTGCTGTGCAGTGGCAGGAACCTGATGCCTGACAGAAAATAATGTGTATACCCTGTAATATTTTACATTTCAAGAAAGGCATCCAGTCTCTTCTTAAATTTTAGTAGGGAATCACTCATTACAACATCACATGGCAGAGAGTTCCATAGTCTCACTGCTCTTACAGTAAAGAATCCGCGTCTGTGAGTATGCTTAAACCTTCGTTCCTCCAGACGTAGAGGATGCTCTCTTGTCCCCGTCACAGGTCTAAGAGTAAAAAGATCATTAGAAAGGTCTTTGTATTGTCCCCGCATATATTTATACATTGTAATAAGATCACCCTTAACCCCTTAATCCCATATGACGTACTATCCCGTCCATGTGCCCTGGGACTCAACTCCCAGGGACGGGATAGTATGTTATAGCGATCAGCGGCACCCACGTGGTGAGCGCCGCTGATCGCAGCTGGGTGTCAGCTGATTATCACAGCTATATATAACAAAAATGGGGCGCACCAACTGTACCAATCACAAATAAATAAATGAAGGTTTAGGTGCAGCAACAGTGGAATAATAAACATGAGAAGAGAAGAAAAAGAACCACTGCAAATAGCGCACACTGAACCAGTACAAAAACAATGTTTTATTGATGCAGCAATACAATTAAAAACATAATAAAAACATATGAAGCATCCCACAATATATAACAGTGAAGTATGGCATATCACACTTATAGATTAAGCTGTAATAACCTGTATATCAACCATGTGGTCCAACCTCACTGCAATTAATCACAACAACCACCCCATAAACCTGCTCATGGAGACCAAGGGCCCTAATATTGCACAATCACAGCATGAAATAATTCCATGCATGTGTCCCTAAATATTCACTGGTTAGGGCACACAGGCCATAATAAGCGAACAGCAATATGGCCAATGCCCACAATCCAATATTCAATTGTACCACACAAAAATTACTCCAGAGCAACCAATAATAAGGTCGCAGTGAAAATACAGCTATAACCAAGTGGGTGCTACACCCAGGATCATACCCCACGCGTATCGCCGCAACCCATGCGGCTTCATCAGGGGAGGTACACTGATCATGATCCAACAGCCTTATATACCTTACTAAGACTCAAATGACTCGCACATGCACCACAGGTGAACTGCCCAATCCAAAAGTTCCAATCACTACAAAAAGACCGGCGTCCCGGTCACTGAAGGAACATGGCCACCGCGCATGCGCAATGAGCTGTGTGAGGAGTGTTAATAAAACAGGGGAGAAAAAAAAAAAAAAATCCCTCAAAAAATTTTTCTTTGAAAAAAATTTTCTTTCTTTTTTTCTTTTTCGCACCTGCGTCCAGTGAGACGCATGGAGTTCTCCCCTGGAACGCAAGCCTCACGCCCCCACATTCTGGCCAAAGAAGTCAATCAAGGTCAGCACCGAGCGGTAACCCACACCCGGGCGCGAGGCTGCAGCTCCAACGACAAACAGTGCTCACAAGAGCATGCAACATGAAGAACAGACACAACAATGAGACAGACAGAAACTCATAGGGAGGGGGTCACAACATGAAAAGGAGCCATAAGCTAATTAGGGTTAATGTGAAGCATGAACACCGGTACATGTCACTTGCGATGTAGAATCGCTTTACTCTAATATTGACCATTCTGATGGCATCACTGCAGTACTGTATTTTTTTGATCAGATAGTTCATTCGGATAGAATGCACGATTCATTCATTGTGGATCTGTTAGGTTTTGTGATGAAGCATAATTTCTTCCTTTTTGACAGGTCTTATTTTCTCCAGACCTCCGGTGTGGCTATGGGGGCCAGATGTGCCCCGGTTTTGGCTAATTTGTTTCTCGGATGGTGGGAGGCCACTCAGGTATATGTGACACAAATGTTCAGAGATAAAGTGCGACTTTGGTCGCGCTTTATCGACGATATTTTTTTTATTTGGACTGGTACGGTAGAGGAATGTGATATCTATATGGGATTATTGAATTCCAATCCATACAACACTGTGCTCACTTATACTGTGTCCTCTGTTTCAGTTAACTTCTTGGATCTTACGGTCTCTAATATCAATGGGGGGATCTCTACAAGACTGTTTAGAAAACCTACTGATACAAATAGTCTTTTGGACTATACAAGTTTTCATCCAGCCCATACGAGAAATGGGGTGCCCATAGGGCAATTTTTGAGAGTACGAAGAAATTGCACATCGGAGGTAGTGTTTCGTGAGGAGGCTGCACAATTAACGAAGCGCTTCAGGAAGAGAAACTATCCTCGGGGTAGCATTTCACGAGCTTATCAGCGAGCGAATGGTACTACGCAGGACTCTCTCCTGGTTACTCGTGACAAGATTCGGAGTGTGATGCCCCAGTTCATTACGCAATATAATAGTCAGTGGTCACAGGTGAGAGAAGTGATTGGGAGACATTGGGGTATACTTACGACGGACTTGCAGACGTCTGCTCTGGTGCCGGAACAGCCCTGTATAACAGCAAGAAGGGCTCCAAACTTTAAGGATATTTTAACAAAAAGTCACTATATGAGACCAGTAATTGGGTTGGAAAGGGGAATAATGCTTAGGGGCTCATTTGCATGTGGCAATTGTACCATATGCCCCCATATGCATTCCATCAGGGATTATTTTGTGAACCCAAGAGACGGCACTAGACATAGGTTAAGGTCATATATGAACTGCAAAACTACTTGTGTGGTTTATGCATTAATCTGTCCATGTCATCAGGTTTACGTTGGTCAAACTTCCCAGGAATTACGCCAGAGGATCCAGAAGCATTTCTCAACAATCAACCTGGCATGTATTGATCAAACCAAGGGAAAGGTGTTGACATCTGTGGCAGCCCATTTCTTGAACCACCATGCTGGTAAGATTGCTGGTACTATGGTGGTCGCATTGGAGAAAATATCATTATCCAATAGGGGGGGTTCACCCAGAAAGCTATTATTACAAACAGAGTCCAGATGGATTTTTAATTTGGACTCACTGAGCCCAAGGGGTCTAAATGAGGAGCTCTTATTTACTGGATTTCTGGGATGAATATTTATGATGTTCTCTTCTCTCCCCTCATGCAGTTATCCTATTGGACATCACTTCTCATGGGGAAGATGGTTACCCCTTACCTCATTGGAATCTCAGTCTGGATATATTGTGTTAGGTCTTCATTCTCTTATATGTAACTAAAATCTGAATAAAGTTGTACTGTATTGATTTATATGGTTCTAATTAATAGGTTTACACGATGTCTCTGTAGTCTCTTTGAGATATTCCTTATCATTATCTTCTGTTTTCTGTATAGTAGGAGTCTGATGTGAGGGGGGTTTTATCATCATATTATCATTTTTGGCTGTGAGGTTTTACCTTATATATTGCTTGGGACATTAATCCCTTTATGGATTTTCTATCTAGTTCTATTGTATATTGTGACCTTGGAATTATATGGTGGATCCCTAGGTTTGAGCTCATGGGGACTATTGGGTTGGACCTGGGGATAGGTAGCCATTGTTATATTTTTAATGTCTTTTATGACATGTACCGGTGTTCATGCTTCACATTAACCCTAATTAGCTTATGGCTCCTTTTCATGTTGTGACCCCCTCCCTATGTGTTTCTGTCTGTCTCATTGTTGTGTCTGTTCTTCATGTTGCATGCTCTTGTGAGCACTGTGTGTCGTTGGAGCTGCAGCCTCGCGCCCGGGTGTGGGTTACCGCTCGGTGCTGACCTTGATTGACTTCTTTGGCCAGCATGTGGGGGCGTGAGGCTTGCGTTCCAGGGGAGAACTCCATGCGTCTCACTGGACGCAGGTGCGAAAAAGAAAAAAAGAAAGAAAATTTTTTTCAAAGAAAATTTTTTTGAGGGATTTTTTTATTTTTTTTTCTCCCCTGTTTTATCAACACTCCTCACACAGCTCATTGCGCATGCGTGGCAGCCATGTTCCTTCAGTGACCGGGACGCCGGTCTTTTTGTAGTGATTGGAACTTTTGGATGGGGGCAGTTCACCTGTGGTGCATGTGCGAGTCATTTGAGTCTTAGTAAGGTATATAAGGCTGTTGGATCATGATCAGTGTACCTCCCCTGATGAAGCCGCATGGGTTGCGGCGATACGCGTGGGGTATGATCCTGGGTGTAGCACCCACTTGGTTATAGCTGTATTTTCACTGCGACCTTATTATTGGTTGCTCTGGAGTAATTTTTGTGTGGTACAATTGAATATTGGATTGTGGGCATTGGCCATATTGCTGTTCGCTTATTATGGCCTGTGTGCCCTAACCAGTGAATATTTAGGCACACATGCATGGAATTATTTCATGCAGTGATTGTGCAATATTAGGGCCCTTGGTCTCCATGAGCAGGTTTATGGGGTGGTTGTTGTGATTAATTGCAGTGAGGTTGGACCACATGGTTGATATACAGGTTATTACAGCATAATCTATAAGTGTGATATGCCATACTTCACTGTTATATATTGTGGGATGCTTCATATGTTTTTATTATGTTTTTAATTGTATTGCTGCATCAATAAAACATTGTTTTTGTACTGGTTCAGTGTGCGCTATTTGCAGTGGTTCTTTTTCTTCTCTTCTCCTGATTATCACATCTGACACCTGGCACAATGTGTCAGGGGCGGTCAAAGACCGCCCCCGACACGTTAACCCCTTGCACACCGCGATCAAACACGATCGGGGTGTACCAGGGGTTAAAGGGAAGCATCGGCAGGGAGGGGGCTCCCTCCGTGCTTTCCTGAGCCCCCCATGGCAGCGCAATGTGCAGCGCTGCTGCGGGGGGCTCCTTTCCTGCAGGTCCCCGAATCCAAGATGGCGACGGGGACCTTCGGGGGCCTGCAAAGCGCAGGCACGAGGAAGCCTGCTGCACTGCCTGTGAGGGACAATGTAGTAAAGTTAAAAAAAAAGTATTAAAATAATTTTTTACAAATCGCCAAATAAATTTGAAAAAAAAAAAAAATATTCCCCCAATAAATTCATTTTTTTTAAATAAAAAAAACAAACAATAAAAGTACACATATTTGGTAACGCCGCGTCCATAACTACCTGCCCTATAAAACTGTCCCATTAGTTAACCTCTTTAGCGAACCCCTTAAAAAATAAAAATAAAAAACGAAGCAAAAAATAATGATTTTTTATCATACCGCCGAACAAAAAGTGCAATACCGCGCGATCAAAAAGACGCATATAAATATCCATGGTACCGCTGAAAACGTCATCTTGTCCCACAAAAAACGAGCTGCCATACAGCATCATAAACGAAAAAATAAAAAAGTTATAGCTCGCAGAATAAAGCGATGCAAAAATAATTATTTTTTATATAAAATAGTTTTCATTGCATAAAACCGACAAAACATAAAAAAAACGACCTAAATGAGGTATCGCTGTAACCGTACCGACCCGAAGAATAAAACCGCTTTTTCAATTTTATCGCACGCGGAACGGTGTAAACGCACCCCCCCCAAAAGAAATTCATGAAACGCTGGTATTTGTTAATTCTGCGTCCCAAAAATCGGAATAAAAAGCGATCAAAAAAGTCACGTGCCCGAAAATGGTAACAATAAAAACGTCAACTCGTCCCGCAAAAAATAAGACCTCACATGACTTGGTGGGTCAAAATACGGAAAAATTATAGCTCTCAATATGTGGTGATGCAAAAACTATTTTTACAATAAAAAGCGTCTTTTAGCGTGTGACAGCTGCCAAACATAAAAACCCACCATAAATAGTAAATCAAACCCCCCGTTATCACCCCCTTAGTTAGGGAAAAATTATAAAATTAAAAGAAAATGTTTTTATTTCCATTTTCCCATTAGGGTTAGGGCCAGGGCTAGGGCTAGGGCTAGGGTGTAACGGGGTCTACCCAGGCTGGGGTACCTCTTTCAGTACCACCCCGTGTTTTCGGAGGTCCGCTCTGCGTTGGCTGGAGTCTGAATGAATGACGCTGGCTGGAATTCCTTGGTTACATGGGCGCATATAAAAGATCACTGCTTCTCCACGTATTTCCAGTCTGACAACACTTTACTCACAGGACACAGAATATATCACACAGATACAGAGGGCAGGCCAATAGAAAAGCGGTAGGCCAGACATGCATTACAAAAGCCGTAGGTGGCTGGAGCCTGCCGATGTTTACTGTGGGAATTACAAAGGTGGGGGAAGGGCGGACAAAAGGAAAATATCGTGTCCCCTCTGCCCAGGGGCGCAGCCTGTGAACTGATGTATTAGGGACATGCATCTCACATAGACCGAAGTTTATGGGGTTGGTACAAGTTCCGCTTGTCAACTTAGTCTATCGGCGTTACCATTTTGTTTGCCGGGTCTGTGGTGGATGGTGAAGTCCAGAGGTTGTAGGGCTAAACTCCACCGCAGCAATCTGGCGTTGTCTCCGGAGACCCGATTAAGCCAGAAGACTAGGGGATTATGGTCCTTTAGGAGGGAAAACTGAAGTCCATACAAATATGGTTGCAACTTCTTGAGTGCCCATGCTACCGCCAGGCACTCCTTCTCGATGGCCTCATAGCTTACTTCACGGGGCAGTAGTTTCCGACTCAGGTAAGCTACCGGGTGTTCTTGGCCGTCTGGCCCGACTTGGCTCAGTACTGCCCCCAATCCAAGCATAGAAGCGTCTGTGTGAACAAGGAAACGTTTAGTTGGATCGGGTGCGGCCAATACAGTGGTATTGGTGAGGGCGTCCTTTAGTTGGCGGAAGGCTTCCTCACACTCTGAGGTCCAGGTTACCTGGCGGGGTTGGTTTTTACGGGTCAAATCAGTGAGGGGCTTGGTTACGCTGCTGTAATTGGGAACGAATTTCCTGTAATACCCCGCTGTCCCTAGAAACGCCATGACCTGGGTTTTAGTGCGTGGGATGGGCCATTTGGCTATGGCCTCAATCTTGGCTGGTTCTGGTCGCTGTTTCCCACTTCCCACCCAATGCCCTAAATACTGAACCTCTGCTTTGCCCACGTGACACTTGTTTGGGTTCAGGGTGATTCCGACCTGGTGGATCCTGTCCAATACTGTCTCTAGGTGATTTAGATGCTCTTCCCATGTCGCACTGTAGATGGCGATGTCGTCCAGGTAGGCACAAGCATAGTCCTGGAGACCATCCAGAAACCGGTCAGCCAGCCTTTGGAAGGTCGCCGGGGCATTCTTCATCCCGAATGGCATAACTCGAAACTGGAATAAGCCGAACGGGGTGACAAATGCCGACTTGGGAATAGCGTCAGGACTAAGGGGAATCTGCCAGTAGCCTTTGCATAGATCGATGGTGGTCAAATACTTTGCCCCCGCCAGCCGGTCTAACAACTCATCCACACGCGGCATGGGGTATGCATCCGTCACTGTTTTCTCATTGAGCTTACGATAGTCTACACAAAACCGTGTAGTCCCATCCTTCTTGGGCACTAACACTATGGGGGATGCCCAGGGACTATCTGACTCTTCAATGACCCCTAAACGCAACATCTCTTTTATCTCTTGTCGCATCCCCTCTCGTACAGACTCAGGGACGCGGAAGGAGTTTTGTCGCTGGGGGGTCTGATCCTGGGTCTCAACCTTGTGTTGTGCCAGGCGAGTGTACCCCGGTCTCTCTGAAAATATCCTCTGTCGCAGCCTCAACAACGCCTCCGCCTGCTGTCTCTCCTTGGGGCCTAGGTCTTCACCCAAGTGTACCTGGTCCCATGTTTTAAACTGAGTCCTTTCCCCTAAGACATCCGGCAAGGGAAGTCCGGCTAAATCCTCTGCTTCAGGTGCACAGAAGGCCACTACCTCTTCAGGGCGCTCCCGGTAGGGCTTCAGCATATTCACGTGGAACATGCGGATAACCCTGGGGTCGTCACAATCGGCAACATTATAGGTTGTGTCGGCTATTTTCCCAACTACCTGGTAGGGCCCCTGCCATGCAGCTTGAAACTTATTCTGCTTAGTGGGCTCTAACACCAGGACCTTCTGTCCTATTTCCAAAGTGCGCTCTCTGGCCCTCCGATCGTACCATACGCGCTGGCACTGCTGTGTCGCCTGCAGGTTCTCACGTACAACCTGGGTCAGCTCCTGTAGGCGGTCCCGGAATTCCAGCACATAGGGTACAATAGGTACCCCTTCTATGAGGCCCTCTCCTTCCCAGTGTTCCAGCACAAGTCTAGGGGTCCCCTTACCCGTCTCCCGTATACCAGCTTGAACGGGGAGAACCCCGTGGATTGTTGGGGCACCTCCTGATAGGCAAACAGGAGGTGTGGCAAGAATTTCTCCCAGTCCCTGTAAGTCCTGGTAAAAGTCCCAATGAGCTGTTTTAATGTCCCGTTAAAGCGTTCACACAACCCATTGGTATGTGGGTGGTACGGGGCTCTTCTAATGGACTTTACGCCACACAGCTTCCACAGTTGGTTGGTCACCTCTGCTGTAAACTGGGTACCCTGGTCCGAGATAATCTCCCGGGGAAATCCAACCCGTGAGAAAACCTGGAGCAGGGCGGCTGCCACCGTCTCTGCCAGTATGTTAGGTAACGCAACCGCCTCTGGATACCATGTGGCATAATCTAACACTGTCAATATATACTTTTTCCCTGACGGACTGGGTTTGGCTAACGGCCCTATCAGATCGACCGCTACTCGGCTAAATGGTTCCTCCACAATGGGGAGAGGGCGTAATTTGACCTTGCATCGATCCCCCCTCTTGCCAATGCGCTGACAACTGTCACAGGTCTGGCAGTACTGACGAACATCATAGGTTACCCCCGGCCAAAAGAAGTTTTGTGTCAGACGATGCCTGGTGCGACTGACGCTGAAGTGCCCGGCCAAGGGTATATCATGAGAGATTCGCAGTAACTACTGCCTATACTTCTTGGGAACTACGAGCTGTTGCTTTATATTGGGGCTTGTCCCTGTGTGGTGCTGCTCTGTGATGCGGTAGAGGAGTCCCTGCTTCCATACAAACTGTTCCCCTTCCAGTACTCCTCTCCCCTCCTGTGCCTTCCCACGATATCCCTCTAATGAAGGATCCTCAAGTAACTCCCTCTTAAATTCATCTGGGATGGCCCACGAAATGTGTCTGGCTATGGGAATACGTGCAGGGCTGGGATGTCTTACCTGGGCCTCCTCTGAGTGTGATTCCACCTCCGCAGCTCGAGCTTGTCTCCGGGTGGTCACAGGATAGGTCTCAGCCAGAGGGGCAACCGAGAATGCAGACAACATGGGCCCAAAGTCATTTCCCAGCAAGACGTCTGCAGGCAAATCCTCCATCAAGCCGACCTCAACAAGGCCATCCCCGACTCCCCAGTTCAGGTGAATCCTGGCAGTGGGTAGTCGATGTATAGCTCCCCCTGCTACACGGACTGCCACTGTCCGGTCCGTCTTCTCTTGGTCCCGGACGAGATGAGGCTTCACAAGGGTCAAAGTTGCCCCGGAATCTCTTAGTCCCTGCAGACGTTTCCCATTAACCCACACGACCTGTCGATGCTGTTGTTGATTATCTGCCCGGGCTGCCTGCACGGGGTCTTCTTCATGCAGCACTTCCTCCATCTCTTGCACCCCTTGGTTAGTCGTAGCCCCCAATGCCGGGTCTGCTTCGCCTTGGTAGCAGTGTACAGCAGCCCGGCTGAAGGTAGCTGTTCCCGCCTTTGGCCACTGGGTATGCTGAGTCCGGTTGGGACATTGTCTTTGCAGGTGGCCCAGCTGACGGCAGGTGTGGCATCGCGCCCCAGGGGGACTGTGATAGGCCGGGTTTCTAGCTGGTCCCCCTACAATCTTCAGTGGTTTGGGGCCCTCCAGGTCCATGGGCGGGCCCCTAGTGACCACCTTTGATCAGGACAACTGCGGCCTCCTGGCATCATGATGTTCATCGGCCAGACGAGCGGCTTCCTCAAGAGTCGTTGGCCGCCTGTCCCGAAGCCATTCCTGTGTCTCGGGGTTTAGTCCATTAAAGAATCGTTCTAACAGGAACTGCTGGAGGACGTCCTCCTTAGTGGTTGCTTGGCTCCCTTGTACCCACTGTAGCAGTGACCGCCGTAATTTTCAGGCCCATTCAGCGTGGGTATCGGTTACGCGTTTTATAAGTCCGCGGAACTTTTGGCGGTAGGCCTCTGGTGTCAGCGCATACCAGGCCAAAATCACTTCTTTGATCCGCTCATAGTCCGTACAGTCCTCATCAGGTACCGTGCGATAGGCGTCCGCTGCCCGGCCTGTCAGCTTGCTGGCAAGAATCTGAACCCGTTCCTCCGGCTTCACTTGATGAAGGGCACACTGCCGCTCAAAGTCCTGCAGAAAGCCATCAATGTCTTCCTCTGCCTCCCAAAACTGTCAGAAGGCAATATACTGGATCTTTTTGTGGCTTACTGTTGAAGGTACCTGGTCGAAGGCCAGAGCTCCCCCTGCACGCGGGCTCTCCTCTCTCTGCTCTGTCATCTCCAGCTTGGCCAGCTCCACTTTGGTCTGCTCTGCCATCTCCATCTTGGCTAGCTCTATCCTGGTCCGCTCGGCCATCTTTTCCTTCAGATCAGTACGCACATCAGCCATCACCTCTTGTATGATCTCTACTGCAGGGTTTAGGCCATAGAACGCCAGTCTGTTCTTTACCTCCCTCTGGAATTCGGTCTCCTCCACATTCACATTGGGGGATGCTGCACTGTCGTGTTCCATGATGGCTGCTATCAAATCCGCTTTTGTTTTGTTGCTGGCGATCAACCCTCGGGCTTCCACCAGATCTTTTAATGTAGTCCTCTTTAACTTCTGGTAGTTATTTTCCATTCATTCCTTTCCTGTAGAAGGGGTATCAAATCCCGCTGTCTGCCACCAGTGTAACGGGGTCTACCCAGGCTGGGGTACCTCTTTCAGTACCACCCCGTGTTTTCGGAGGTCCGCTCTGCGTTGGCTGGAGTCTGAATGAATGACGCTGGCTGGAATTCCTTGGTTACATGGGCGCATATAAAAGATCACTGCTTCTCCACGTATTTCCAGTCTGACAACACTTTACTCACAGGACACAGAATATATCACACAGATACAGAGGGCAGGCCAATAGAAAAGCGGCAGGCCAGACATGCATTACAAAAGCCGCAGGTGGCCGGATCCTGCCGATGTTTACTGTGGGAATTACAAAGGTGGGGGAAGGACGGACAAAAGGAAAATATCGCGTCCCCTCTGCCCAGGGGCGCAGCCTGTGAACTGATGTATTAGGGACATGCATCTCACATATGGGTGCTAAGTGGTTCTGTAACACGTAACATAGGTTTAGGGCCAGGGTTAGGGCTAGGGTTAGGGCTGAGATTAGGGTTAGGGGTGTGTTGGGGTTAGGGTTGGAGTTAGAATTGGGGGTTTCCACTGTTTGGGCACATCAGGTGCTCTCCAAATGCAACATGGCGTCTGATCTCAATTCCAGCCAGATGAAAAAATCAAATGGTAGTCCTTCCCTTCCAAGCTCTGTCATGCGCCCAAACAGTGTTTTACCGCCACATATGGAGTATCAGCCTACTCAGGACAAATTGCAAAACCACTTTTGGGGTCCAATTTCTCCCGTTACCCTAAGGAAAATAAAATATTGGGGGCAAAAATATCATTTTTGTGGAAAAAAATGATTTTTTTATTTTCACGCCCTGGCGTTATAAACTTCTGTGAAGCACTTGGGGGTTCAAAGTGCTCACCACACATCTAGATAAGTTTCCACTGTTTAGGTACATTAGAGGCTCTCCAAAGGCAACATGACACCCGCAGACCATTCCATCAAAGTCTGCATTCCGAGCCCCGACGTGTGTCCATACAGTAGTTTTCTCCCACATATGGTGTGTCAGCATACTCAGGACAAATTGAACAACAACTTTTGGGGTCCAATTTCTCCTGTTAACCTTGGGAAAATAAAAAAATGGGGAGTTAAAGATCATGTTTGTGGAAAAAATACGATTTTTTATTTTCACGCCCCCGTCGTTATAAACTTCTGTGAAGCACTAGGAGGTTCAAAGTGCTCACCACACAACTAGATAAGTTCCTTAGGGGATCTAGTTTCCAAAATGGGGTCACTTGTGGGGGGTATCCACTGTTTAGGTACATCAGGGGCTCTCCAAAAGCAACATGACACCCGCAGACCATTCCATCAAAGTCTGCATTCCAAAATGTCACTACTTCCCTTCCGAGCCCCGACGTGTGCCCATACAGTAGTTTTCTCCCACATATGGGGTGTCAGCGTACTCAGGACTAATTGGACAACAACTTTTGTGGTCCAATTTCTCATGTTACCCTTGGGAAAATAAAAAATGGGGACTAAAAGATCATGTTTGTGGAAAAAATACGATGTTTTTATTTTCACTCCCGGTCGTTATAAACTTCTGTGAAGCACTGGGGGGGTTCAAAGTGCTCACCACACAACTAGGTAAGTTCCTTAGGGGGTCTAGTTTCCAAAATTGGGTCATTTGTGGGGGGTTTCCACTGTTTAGGTACATCAGGAGCTCTCCAAAAGCAACATGACACCCGCAGACCATTCAATCAAAGTCTGCATTCCAAAACGTCACTACTTCCCTTCCGAGACCCGACGTGTGCCCATACAGTAGTTTTCTCCCACATATGGGGTATCAGTGTACTCAGGACAAATTGGACAACAACTTTTGGGGTCCAATTTCTCCTTGTACCCTTGGGAAAATAAAAAAAATTGGTGACTAAATGATCATGTTTGTGGAAAAAATACGATTTTTTTATTTTCACGCCCGGGCATTATAAGCTTCTGTGAAGCCCTTGGGGGTTCAAAGTTCTCACCACACATCTAGATAAGTTCCGTGGGGGGTCTAGTTTCCAAAATGGTGTCATTTGTGGGGGGTTTCCACTGTTTTGGTGCATCAGGGGTTTTCCAATCGCGACATGGTGTCCGATCTCAATTCCAGCCAAAAAGTCAAATGGCGCTGCTTCCCTTCCGAGCTCTGCCATGCGCCCAAATAGTGGTTTACCCCCACATGTGGGTATCAGCGTACTCAGGACAAATTGTACAATAACTTTTAGGGTCCTGTTACCCTTGGGAAAATAATAATTGGGGGTGAAAAGATCATTTTTGTGGAAAAAATATGATTTTTTAATTGTACAGCTGTACGTTATAAACTTCTGTGAAGCCCTTGTGGGTTCAACGTTCTCACCACATATCTACATAAGTTCCTTGGGGGGTCTAGTTTCCAAAATGGGGTCACTTGTGAGGGGTTTCCACTGTTTAGGTACATCAGGGGCTCTCCAAACGTGACATGGCGTCTGATCTGAATTCCAGCCAATTTTGCATTGAAAAAGTCAAACGGCGCTTCTTCCCTTCTGAGCTCTGCCATGCGCCGAAACAGTGGTTTCCCCCCACATATCAGGTATCAGCGAACTCAGGACAAATTGCACAATAACTTTTCCAGTCCAATTTCTCCTTTTACACTTGGTAAAATAAAAAAAATTGAACCTGAAGTAATTTTTTTGTGAAAAAAAGTTAAATGTTCATTTTTTTTTAAATATTCAAAAAATTCCTGTGACGCACCTAAAGGGTTAATAAACTTCTTGAATGTGGTTTTGAGCACCTTAAGGGGTGCAGTTTTTAGAATGGTGTCACTTTTGGGTATTTTCTATCATATAGATCCCTCAAAGTGGCTTAAAATGTGATGTGGTCCGTAAAAATAAAATGCTGTTGCAAACATGAGAAATCGCTGGTCAATTATTAACCCTTATAACTTCCTAACAAAAAAAAAATTTTGGTTCCAAAATTGTGCTGATGTAAAGTAAACATGTGGGAAATGTTACTTATCAAGTTTTTTGTGTGCCATATCTCTGTGATTTAAGGGCATAAAAATTCAAAGTTGGAAAATTGCGAAATTTTCAAAATTTTCCCCAAATTTCCGTTTTTTTCACAAATAAACGCAAGTTATTTGAATGAAATTTTACCACTAACATGAAGTACAATATGTCATGAGAAAACAATGTCAGAATCACTGGGATCCATGGAAGGGTTTCAGAGTTATTACCTCATAAAGGGACAGTGGTCAGAATTGTAAAAATTGGCCCAGTCATGAACGTGCAAACCACCCTTGGGGCTTAAGGGGTTAAGCCTTCGATTTTCCAAATTAAATAAACCCAAGTGTAATAACTTGTCTTGGTATTGCAGACCCCCTAGTTCCCTAATAACCTTGGTCGCTCTTCTCTGCACCCCCTCCAGTTCAGCTATGTCTTTCTTATACACCGGAGACCAGAACTGTACGCAGTATTGTAAGTGTGGTCGCACTAGTGACTTGTATAGAGGTAAAATTATGTTCTCCTCATGAGCATCTATGCCTCTTTTAATGCATCCCATTATTTTATTTGCCTTTGCAGCAGCTGCCTGACACTGTCCACTAAATGTGAGTTTGTCGTCCACCCATACACCCAGGTCTTTTTCATTGACAGTTTTGCCCAGTGTTTTACAATTAAGCACATAATTTTACATCTTGTTCATTCTACCCAAGTGCATGACCTTACATTTATCCCCATTAAAGCTCATTTGCCATTTATCAGCCCAAGCTTCTAGTTTACATTAATCCTCCTGTAATATAAAATTGTCCTCCTCTGTATTGATTACCCTGCAGAGTTTAGTGTCATCTGCAAATATTAAAATTCTACTCTCTATGCCCCCTAAAAGGCCATTAATAAATATGTTAAAAAGAAGCGGGCCGAAAACTGACCCCTGTGGTACCCCACTGCTAACCGTGACCCAGTCCGAGTGTGCTCCATTAATAACCACCCTTTGTTTCCTATCCCTGAGCCAGCTCTTAACCCACTTACACATATTTTCCCCTATCCCCATTGTTCTCATTGTATGTATCAACCTTTTGTGTGGCACCGTATCAAAAGCTTTTGAAAAGTCCATGTATACCACGTCCACTGCATTCCCTTGGTCCAGTCCTGAACTTACCTCTTCATAAAAGCTTATCAGATTAGTCTGACAGGAACGGTCCCTTGTAAACCCATGTTGATATTGGGTCATGAGGTTATTCTCCAGATACTCCAGTATAGTATCTCTTAGAAAACCCTCCAGGATTTTACCCACAGTTGAGGTTAAACTTACTGGCCTATAATTTCCAAGTTCAGTTTTTGTCCCCTTTTTGAATATTGGCACATTTGCTATACGCCAGTCCTGGGGTACAGGCCCTGTTATTATGGAATCTTTAAAGATTAAAAATAATGGTCTATCTATGACTGTGCTTAATTCCTGCAGTACTCGGGGGTGTGTTATGAATGAGTCACCGGAGGAGGAAAAAACAAAAATACAAGCTAAGTCCAGAAAACCGGAGAGGTTGGTAGCTAGCGGATTGCAGACCCCTGATCCTATTCACAACAACTAACAGTAGCCGTGGGGAGTTCCTACGGTGGTCCTAGACACCTCATTCACAGCCGGAGAACTAAATAAACCTAAAGAAAGAAAGGGGAAATCTAAACTGCCCCAGAGCAGACCCCAAAGCAATAGACCGCCCCCAACATGTATTGACGGTGAAAACAGAGGAAAACACAAACACAGACAGAAAGATAGGCTGAGCAAACGATGGGGCCCAACTAACTAGATAGGAAAGGACAGAAAAACAACTGTCTGCAATCACACAAAAACCCTGCCAAAAATAATGTCCAACTCGTCTGATAGAAAAGGCCCTGAAGTCACTAGACTTCAAAATCACTATATCAGCACTCAGGTATATTCTGAAAACAGAGCAAGAGATCAACTGATCAGAGACAAAAATGGAGTTCAGCCAGTCCCAACCAGGGCTGGCTGAGCACAAACACTAAGTAAACCAGACAAAATCTCATGGAACAAAAGCAGAGCAAAAGCTTAGCTTTAGTAGACAGGACTAAACTGGAGGCCAGAGCTCAGAGCAGAGAGGATCACCAGCAACCCAGCAGGGCATCGGCGGCCTTATATCCACTCAGAGATTCCGGATGTCCAATCACACTCCACCTGTTCAGATGACAGGTTTTTCCCATCCAAATCAATTTCACTACCTCCTTTCTCCAGCAGAGGGAGTTCATTGGACATCAAAGGTGAAGGAGAAAATGAGCTCATAACAGGGGTGTATCCCATCCGGACCCGGGGATTTGTCAATTTTAGTGATTTTTAGACGCCGCCGAACTTCCTGCTGGTTTAAGCAGGTTACATTTAATGGAGAATTTTTATCCCTGATCACGTTATCCATCATGGGATTTTCATGTGTAAATACTGTTGAAAAAAAGTCATTTAGCATATTGTCTTTTTCCTCATCCTCATCCACCATTTCACCCAGACTATTTTTAAGGGGGCCAACACTGTCATTTTTTAGCTTCTTACTATGTATGTAGTTAAAGAATATTTTGGGATTATTTTTACTTTCTCTGGCAATGAGTCTCTCTGTCTCAATCTTTGCTGTCTTGATTTGCTTTTTACAGAATTTATTTAATTTTCTGTATTTATTTAATGCCTCATCACTACCTATTTGCTTTATTTCTCTAAATGCTTTATTTTTATCTCTTATTGCACCCCTTACAGCTCTATTTAGCCATAGTGGTTTCTTCCTATTTCTAACATGTTTATTCCCATACGATATATATTGTGCACAGGTCCTATTCAGGATGCTAATAAACGTCTCCCATTTTCTTTGTGTATTTTTATGTCTCAGGATATCGTCCCAAGTTAATTGCACCAAGATCATCTCTCATCCGTTGGAAATTTGCCTTCCTGAAGTTCAGTGTCCTTGTAACCCCTCTACTACACATCTTATTAAAGGATACATGAAAACTTATTTTGTGATCAGTATTACCCAAGTGACCCTCAACCCTTACATTTGATATGCGGTCTGGCATGTTGGTTAATATTAGGCCTAGTAGTGCCCCCCCTCTTGTTGGGTCCTGAACCAGTTGTGAAAGGAAATTGTCTTTCATAGTTGTCAAAAACCTATTACCTTTGCTGGAACTGCAGGTTTTGGTTCCCCAATGTATTTCAGGGTAGTTGAAGTCCCCCATAATAATGACTTCTCCTTGAGTCGCAGCTTCATCTATTTGCTTTATGAGGATATTCTCTGTTGCTTCCATTATTTTTGGAGACTTATAACAAACCCCTATCAGTAATTTATTATTTTTCCCCCCTCCCCTTTTATCTACCCACAGGGACTCTACATTTTCATTAGATTCATATATATTATCACGAAGGATGGGTTTTAAGGATGATTTTACATATAATCATACGCCTCCCCCTCGCTTATTTGTTCGGTCATTTCTGAACAGACTATAGCCCTGTAAATTAACCGCCCAGTCATGGCTCTTGTTCAGCCATGTCTCAGTTATCCCCACCATGTCATAATTATGTTCCAACAACATTAACTCCAATTCCTCTATTTTGTTGGCGAGGCTTCTGGCATTAGTATACATGTACTTTATGTATCTCTCTGTACCTCTATTCTTTCTTAAATTATTAACTGTTCTAACCCCACCCCCCATGCCACCCCCACCCCCAATTTCATTATTTGTGCCCAGGTCTCTATCTGCACTGTCTTCCCCTCCTATAAAAGGAATACCCCCCCGTCCCTAGTTTAAACACTCCTCCAACCTTCTAGCCATTTTCTCCCCCAGCACAGCTGCACCCTCCCCATGAGGTGCAGCCCGTCCCTAGCGTAGAACCTGTAACCAACTGAGAAGTCGGCCAAGTTCTGCAGGAACCCAAACCCCTCCTTCCTACACCAATTCCTGAGCCACTTATTAACCTCCCTAATCTCCTGTTGCCTCTCTGGCGTGGCAAGTGGTACAGGAAGTATTTCCAAAAATACCACCTTGGAGGTCCTTGCTTTATGCTTACAGCCTAATTCCCTGAAATCATCTTTAAGGACCTTTCACCTACCTCTAACTTTGTCATTTGTGCCAATGTGCACCATGACCGCTGGATCCTCACCAGCCCCTCCCAGTAATTTGTCAACCTGATCAGCGATGTGTTGGACTCGAGCGCCAGGTAGGCAGCACACCGTTCGACGATCCCTGTCTTTGTGACAGATTGCCCTATCTGTTCCCCTAATAATTGAGTCTCCCACTACCAGAACCTGTCAGGCCTGCCCTGCTCTCCTACTTCCCCCCTTACTGGAGCTGACACTCCTCCGGCTTTCAGAGGACATGTCTTGCTGCAGCAGTGCTACTCCTGCACTAACACTCCCCTCATCTGCCAACTTAGCAAACTTATTGGGGTGTGCCAGATCAGGACTAGCCTCCCTGGTGCTCTTCCCTCTACCCCACCTTCTAACTGTCACCCAGCTAGCTGCTTCATTGTCCTGCAGCTCCAACCTAGCATCCCCCCCTCATCTATCCCATTGAGCGTCTGCTCAGAGAGCAGAAGACTCCTTGGCATATTGTCCATGGATCTCATTGTTGCCAGCTGCACATTTAGATCCAGTACCTGGGCTTCCAAATGCACAACTTGCTCACATCTCGCACAGCAGTATGCACCCTCGACAGGCTGTTCAAGGATTTCATACATGCGGCAAGACGTGCACTGGATGGCATTGGCAATAGTGGAGCACATCCTAATGGGGATTGCACCAGACAAAAAGATAAGCAAAAATAAATAAAAAATATTAATAAAATATAACAGCAATTCAGTAATACCTCCATTAGAAATTCCCTGAATCCAAAGTCACTGAATCACAAGTCCCACACTTACCACAGTTAGTACTTATGCTCAGGTCACACTCAGCTCGTTCACACTTGCTCAGGCAGAAGATTTAAAAGAGATTTTTTTTCCCCTTTTACCAGCACACCACCCTGCTGCTCAATGCACTTTTAACCCCTTCACCCCAAGCCTGTTTTCACCTTCATAATCAGGCCAAATTTTACAATACTGATCACTGTCACTTTATGTGATAATAACTCGAACTCTTCAACGGATTCTGATGATCGCTGAGTCAGTTTTCTCATGACAAATTGTTCTTCATGATAGTGGTAAAATTTCATTCACATGACTTGGGTTTTATTTGTGAAAACAAAAAGGAAATTTGGCAAAAATTTTGAAAATTTTGCAATATTCAATCTTTTAATTTTTATGCCCTTAATTCAGAGAGTTATGCCCATGAATTAGAATAAGTAAAATTTTATTAAGCACATTAGTAAAATCAACGCAAACATAATAAATACAAAAATATAAACCACCGGAAAATTGAAATATGAGATATGTCATAGCAAGTAAGTCACTCTGAGGTAGTGAAGCCATCTAGTGGGCAAATGAATGTATGACCGAATTACTTAATATCAAGCACAAATGTATTAAAGTCCATGTGCAAAAGGACAAACAAACAGCAGGAGATGAGCTAGAAATGAAAAAAGTATGATGGAACTGACTCAAAAAATAAAAGCAAAATAGAATAACTACAGGTATATGAGGTGATACATGGTAAAGAAAAAGTGTTTAAGTGCAAAAATAGTAAATTTACTGTCAAATGATCAAGACACAGCAGTTAATTTATTCTTACACACCACATTCTCTCATCCTAAACCCCTTAACCCCTTTACCCCCGATTATGGTTTGCACGTTATTGATCAGGCCAATTTTTACAATTCTGACCACTGTCCATTTCTGATTTAATAACTCTGGAACGCTTCAATGGATCCTGGTGATTCTTAGATTGTTTTTTTCATGACATATTGTACTTCATGATAGTGGAAAAATGTATTTTATATGACTTGCATTTATTTGTGAAAAAAATGGAAATTTTGGAAAAATTTTGGAATATTTGCAATATTCAATCTTTTAATTTTTATGCACTTAAATCAGAGAGTCATATTTCACAAAATAGTTAATAAATAACATTTCCCACATGTCTACTTTACATCAACGCAATTTTTGAAAAATATTTTTTTTGTTAGGTAGTTATAAGGGTTAAAATTTCACTAGCGATTTCTCATTTTTTCACCTAAATTTACAAAACCTTTTCTTTTAGGGACCACACTACATTTGAAGTGACTTTGAGGCATCTATATGACAGAAAATATCTAAAATTGACACCATTCTTAAAGGGAATCTGTCAGCAAGAATGTGCTGAGTAACCACCTATAGACAGTGTCAGATTGTTAGGCCAGGGTCAGACTTGCGAGAAACCCGAACGAGTCTCGCATGTCAATACCCGGCACTGCAGCCAGCACTCGGATCGGAGCGTTCAACTGCATAGAAATACATGCAACTCAATGCTCCGATCCGAGTGCCGGCGGCAGTGCTGGGTATTGACGTGCGAGACTCGTTCGAGTTTCTCGCAAGTCTGACCCCGGCCTTATACTGATTAAAACAATACCTTGGTTGATGAAATCCGTCTTGTGGTTGTTGTTTAATCTTTATTTTCAGTTTTGAGTTAATGATATGCACGTGCCCCTGGGCGGCCTGTGGGGGGTCTTCATGTGGTGCTCTGAATAGGTATTCATCTGTATGGCTTATGACAGGTCACTGATCCCTCAGTGACCTGCCCCCTATTTTACAAAATGAATATTCTATATTTTAGAAAAAAAATCACCTGCAGCAGGCAGGTACCACCGTCAGCACCTGTGCTGCAGCATGATCGCATATATAATGTGCATTTAATTATTTTATTTGATGTTATAAATAAATTAAAAAAAAAAAATCTGTCTCAAAATGGAGCCAGCTGCTCCTGTACAGTACCATCTATCAGATCGCCGATAGATGCTACTGTGCAGGTGAGCCGGCGCCATCTTTGTGGAGCAGAAGCAATTATCGGCGATCCAATAGATTCTACTGCGCAGCCAATGCCATCTTGGAGGAGGATTTTTTTTTCTATAGCAAGATGGCACCACCAAAATTTAGAGAGATGATCTAACCTGTGCATGCGTTGCTTCCGGCGGCCATTTTCCCAGGCTCCACGGCATTGCAGCAATGGAAGTGCAGGGACTTTCACAAAATGTCATTAGAGTCCCCCGCAGCACCAAGCACTGCCAAACCTGCCACGCCAGTCTGGAATGGGAGTTAGATTATCAACTTGCAGCGCTGGACCACTGAACACCCCCTCTTCCAGCCAAGAGCCAGAAGAGTTGCCCAACTCCTGGCAATTACATTCAAACTACAAGACACACCCCGATTTTCCCGAAAATTTTTTGGGGAAATTAGTGCATCCTAGACTCCAAAAGATATGGTATTTGTGCTCACGACAGGACTCAGAAAAGGAGTGACGTTTTAGAAAGAAAACTTTGATGGAATCGTCTGCAGGTGTCGTGTCGCATTTGGAGAGATCCTGATAGTCCTAAACAGTAGAAAACCCCCACAAGTAGCCCAATTTTGAAAACTAGATCCCTCAAGGATTTTATCTAGATGTGTGGTGAGCACCTTGACTCTACAGGTGCTTTACAGAATTTTACAACGTTGATGTCACGATCCATTTTCGGATCTGTGGCAGATCTGGCTTTTCACGTTAAAACTTTTTCATTTTCAGGTGACTACCGAGGTGGACTCTGGTGGATCGAGGCGTCCTCACAGTAGGTTGTTTTCTGGTGAGGTCCAGTGTTGAGGGTCCAGAGGCCCCTCATTGAAAGGGGGTACTGTCAGGATCCATTTTTGGATCTGTGGCAGATCTGGCTTCTCACATTAAAACTTTTTTCCTTTTCAGGTGACTGCTGAGGTGGACTCTGGTGGATCGAGGTGTCCTTACCGTAGGTTGTTTTCTGGTGCTGTGCTATCTGTGGTGTGGAGCATTGCAGCGGTGCATATAAGCTAAGTGTGGTGTTTTTTCACCTAGTTCCTTTTGGTGTATGTCAAGTGGCGATTTTGATTCCATGGGTATTTTCCAGAAACATGCAGCAGTGGATGTTGCTGAGTGAAAATTGCAAACTGCTGCTGTAGTGACCAGTACGTTGTACTGACCACTATGTTGGTAGTGCCCAGTTAAAGCTTCTGGAGACATGCTCCTGTAAATTAGGCAGGCTGTCATCGCTACAGAAATGTCAAACATGTGGATGCTAAATGTGGTTTAGGCACACTGTGGGGCTCAGAAGGGAGAGGGGCATTTGGATTTGGGAGTGCAGAATTCACTGGATTTCTTATGGGGAGCGAGGAGCCATTTTGCTTTTCTAGAGCCTTTCTACTACCAGTAACATGGAGGCCATATTTCTGTTGACAGGTGAAGAACCTGAGTGGGAACTTGCTTTTTTTGTGGATTTATGGGAAGCTTTTGTTAGGAACATTTTACATAACGCTTGGGATCACATTTATCCGGCACTCTACACTGAGCACTTACATTGGGTTTACATCTAAATTTCCGAGTGACATAATTCAGATGAAACTCCTGAAGGATCCATTCACTCTAATAAGGCAGCAGCTGGCCATTTGGCCTCTGTTCAACGTCGTCCTTTTCAGAGGTGCACAAAACTGTGGCAGACAGCTTTTCATGCAAGTCTAAAAAGATGGACACCGCTAGATTATAGGTTAGAGAGCGTCCACAGTGCCTCCATTTGCCTCATTATAGGAAGCCTTCTGTTAGGGGTTCCATCTGAATCACGTATTTCAGAGATTTACACGGAAATCCCGGTGTAAGTGCTCAGCACAGAGCGCATGATAAATGTAAGCTGAGCCTTATCTTTGGGGGGCAGAATTAAAAAATCAACAGCAGGTGGAGAAATAGTTTTATATCCAAGGAAAAAAAAAATGAATAAGATTGTATCAGTTATATTGTATTATCAAATCTTGTCATTTATTAAGACCTAGTGGTAATACAGTTTGTAATTTAAAAATCCAATAGGATTGTCTGTTAGGGATTTTCCTTCTTAAGTCCCCACCTTTAGGTGATTTAAATATTTTTTCTATGACTGTAACTTTTAAACTGCTAGTAATTCTGCTATGCATTTGTGAACAGTGTCTTGAGACTGCAGATTGATTAACTGCTATTGTTCTGTCCAGCCATATAATTGCTGTCTAGAAAGTCATTTTTGTGTGTATTAATCCTTCATATATTTCATACTGTAAGGTAACAGCACCACCTGCTGGCCGTTTAATGCATAGATTCTAGTTTAATTTGCAATGTATTGTGGGAATTGTTCCTGTTACATCATAGTCTTGTTTATGACACTGTGAGGGGAGGGAACAGCAGCCATTATCCCTCCATATGCCTTAGGAGAAACTACATCATTCGTGTTCTTCATGCTTCTTAAGCAGCCTGCTCTAAGCATAGTTGGTAAGCACTATCTAGGTGTTATAATTCTGTGTTTATAACGTTGTTGTATTAAATAGGTAATCATCAGCTATGTATTACCTCATGGTACCTATGTATTACCTCATGTTACCTATGTATTACCTCATGTTACCTATGTATTACCTCATGGTACCTATGTATTACCTCATGGTACCTATATATTACCTCATGGTACCTATGTATTACCTCATGTTACTGTGTATTGCAGACTATCTGTATTTTATGCTCTGTGCAGTTATATATTCTGAAATGCTCCTGTTATTGCATCCTATAGTTTCACCCTTTCCTGTCACATTTGCAATCAATAAAATTAGGTTACAATTTCACAGCCTCTTTTTTCTTAAAGAAGACAGGGGGTTTAGCTACATATCTCATTGCACACCCTGCTAACGTGTACGAGGACAGTATAGCTATAGTACAAGTCGCATCAGAGAGGTGTCTTCTGATGCGTGCTTTTAGGGGTTCTGAAGTACATATTGGAGCTTGCATGAAGTGCATTCTATGAGGCATACCACGCCGATAGTATTGTGGCTGATTCTTGCCACATTCTTGTCACATTAGAGGAGAAGGTAGAGGTTTTAGTAACATGATTGCAACATGATTACAATTTTTTTTTTTTACTTTTTTACTAATCCCTCCATGGGAATTTCAATTTATACAGTCTCATTGCAGTTTTAATGCATTGCAATTGCTAGTGCCTGATGACCTGGAAGTCGTCATGACGGCATCAGGTCACCATGTCAATGATTGGGCCCCCACGGTGATGGCGCCAATCGGAGTGCAGAGGGGGCTCTCTCCCTCTGCATGCCTGCTAAATTGTGTGATTGCAAGTGATGGATCACATTATATTCTATTGAGGCCTAAGGAGAGTGCATTATATGGAGGCCAAACAGGATAACCAGCATGCAGGAGAGCACATGTGCAGCATTATCTCTCCTGACTGGAAGAGTCTTCACTCATTTGTGGAGGAGATTATGTGGTGAAAAATGTTCCCTCAGCGTGGACTCACATGGAAAATTATGCTGGGAGCAGTAGTGTCCGCTTCCTCAGGCAGCTTGAACTGCCCAGAACTGGACGTTACCTCAGGAAGTGTGTGAGCCCTGAGCTTGGAGGCTCCTCCCAGCTATTTCTATGGCACCTTGTTGTGAGGAGAATATTCACTTAACTTTCATATCCACACATTGGCCAGTAGATGATAGCAAAGCACATTTATGAATCGTCGGTATAAAATGCAATGTATTACATCTCATAACTAGTGATGAGCGAGTATACTCGTTGCTTGGGTTTTCTCGAACATGCTCGGGTGATCTCCGAGTATTTTGGCGTGCTTGAAGATTTAGTGTTTGTCGACACAGCTGCATGATTTCTGGCTGCCAGATAGCCTGAATACATGTAAATACAAACACATGGGCCATGCACACAGGGAACAAGTCTTTAGGACAGTGTTCACACCACCAAAAGACTGAAACACAGAAAAGCACAGTAATAAATTTATAAAAATACTCTGTTGTAAAAAAAGTTACAGTAAACAGCAAGTGCTAGGAAAAAGATGATAAAAAAACGGGTATTTGGTTTATACTTTTTTTTGCACAAAATGTATACTAAGCCGCTCTACCAAACGTCAAGGTAATCCATATCAGAGCAGTCCCTAACTGATGTATTTAAAAACCTGATCATGTGTATAGCACCTATATGAGCAGGATTCAGACAGGCAATGTCCGATGTGGACACACTGCAGAAAAGGTGGTGTGAACACTGTCCTACAGACTTGTTCACTGTGTGCACGGCCCATGTGTTTGTATTTAATTGGTTTCTTGTTTTTGCAAGATTAGGGAGGTTTTCCACCCCTTCCTTGTGGGCCATGCACATAAAGGCCATCTTCTTCAGCGTGTCCACATCGGACATATATTCAGCCTGTCTAGTAGCCGCAAATCATTTAGCTTCATAGACAAACACTAAATCTCTGAGCACACTAAAATACTCGGAGACCACCCGAGCAACGAGTATACTCGCTCATCACTACTCCTAACTCACAGTGCCCAAACTAATTCTAACACACTGGGGCAAATCTACTGCAACACAACAACTGTCTCATTCAGCAGTAGTACTGTAGAATGGATACTGGTATACCACAAGTGGAGCAAGTTAAGTTGGAGGAATCCTTATGTCATGTACTTAACTCTTTTTTTTAATGTTCCTCAAGACCAAACCAAAGGACATGATATGCCATATCCAAGGATATAAGGTGAAGGAGAACATTCTTACTAAAGCTCGCAAGATGAATTCTATTACTTACCAAAAACACATTGCTCATCTTAAGCCTGAACTGTAACATTATACACTACAAAAAAAGAGTTCTGAGAGCCGGTCGACAATTCATAAAACATGGAAGTTGATAATGCCAAAAAGAAAACTCACATTTCTTGTTTGAGAAACTGGGTCTGAGCAGAAAAAGTAAATTAATGTGCATGCAAAATGTAATTGCATATGAACACATGACCTTTACACAGAGAAAACCAAAAACAAAACACAAAACAAATATCCTGGAATAAAAAAGTAAAAAAATATATTGCAAAAATTGCATGAAGGTAGTAATAATAGTAATAATAAGGGTATTTAGTTAACATAACTTTGATCAAAATAATGTAGAAGCCATCCCGCCACGTCACGGCAACCCTTGTGGGACAGTCCTAACTCTTGTATTTAAAACCTTTCCACTTGTCAAGTGACGTAAATGTGAACAAGGACAGAGGGACTGAACCACCAGTAAGAGTGTAGGCCAGACAGGATGGATTTTCCAACTCAGAAACAGGGCGGTCACACCCTTATATGCACAGAATGCACAATGAAACAAATGAGAAACTGGGTCTGAGCAGAAAAAGTAAATTAATGTGCATGCAAAATGTAATTGCATATGAACACATGACCTTTACACAGAGAAAACCAAAAACAAAACACAAAACAAATATCCTGGAAAAAAAAGAAAAAAAAAATATATTGCAAAAATTGCATGAAGGTAGTAATAATAGTAATAATAAGGGTATTTAGTTAACATAACTTTGATCAAAATAATGTAGAAGCCATCCCGCCACGTCACGGCAACCCTTGTGGGACAGTCCTAACTCTTGTATTTAAAACCTTTCCACTTGTCAAGTGACGTAAATGTGAACAAGGACAGAGGGACTGAACCACCAGTAATAGTGTAGGCCAGACAGGATAGATTTTCCAACTCAGAAACAGGGCGGTCACACCCTTATATGCACAGAATGCACAATGAAACAAATGAGAAACTGGGTCTGAGCAGAAAAAGTAAATTAATGTGCATGCAAAATGTAATTGCATATGAACACATGACTAGAGTTGAGCGACTTTTGGTTTTTTAGGGTCGCGTTTCGTTTCGTGAAACCCGACTTTTCCAAAAGTCGGGTCGAGCAAGATCGTCCGATTATAGGGAAAAGTCGGGGTCGTCCCGAAACACGAAACCCAATGTAAGTCAATGGGGAATAAAAGTCGGCAGTGAGAGGAGGACAGGAAACACACCAACAGTGCCCATTTGAATGCCAAAAGCATCAATTCTTCTTACTTAAGCTTGTCAACCTTAATTAACTTCATAATACAAGTTACGCACTGAAAAATGGGGGTTATTTGGCTACAGACTGTGGGGGGGGAGGGCTGGCTCCAGGTTTTCATGTGCCCTGGGCGAAAGAGCGCCCCTTTAACACATACCACAACTCATCATGCTCCGATACGGCAGAGAAATAGCGGTATAGTACAATGAAAAATACCTCACTTTTTACATCTCATGACGAGGCCCATCTATTTCTCCATACAGAATCATTGGTCCCATATAATGTTTGAAACAGTATATGATGAGCTCCACATAATGCTACAGTATATGTTGGTCCCCATGGATGAAGCTCCACTGTCTTATGGGCCCAAATAATGCTCCAAACATAATGGGCCCCATTTCTAATGCTCTAGTGTATAATGGGCCCTGTAAATGCTGCTCCAGTGTCTGATGTTCACCTTTGGAATGTTCCAGTGTATGGTGGGCCCCATCTATCATTCTCAGACGGTGTTAGGCCCAGTATGGATTGCACGTGATTGCACAAAGGTGAGAAAGGGTACCGTATCCCCAGATAACATGTATGGATAGTGTACACATTCAAAATATATGTCTATACATCAGGAGGCAGGCTCAGACGGTGTTAGGCCCAGTATGGATTGCACGTGATTGCACAAAGGTTAGAAAGGGTACCGTATCCCCAGATAACATGTATGGATAGCGTACACATTCAAAATATATGTCTCAGGAGGCAGGCTCAGACGGTGTTAGGCCCAGTATGGATTGCACGTGATTGCACAAAGGTTAGAAAGGGTACCGTATCCCCGGATAACATGTATGGATAGCGTACACATTCAAAATATATGTCTCAGGAGGCAGGCTCAGACGGTGTTAGGCCCAGTATGGATTGCACGTGATTGCACAAAGGTTAGAAAGGGTACCGTATCCCCAGATAACATGTATGGATAGCGTACACATTCAAAATATATGTCTCAGAAGGCTGGCTCAGACGGTGTTAGGCCCAGTATGGATTGCACGTGATTGCACAAAGGTTAGAAAGGGTACCGTATCCCCGGATAACATGTATGGATAGCGTACACATTCAAAATATATGTCTCAGGAGGCAGGCTCAGACGGTGTTAGTCCCAGTATGGATTGCACGTGATTGTACAAAGGTTAGAAAGGGTACCGTATCCCCAGATAACATGTATGGATAGCGTACACATTCAAAATATATGTCTCAGGAGGCAGGCTCAGACGGTGTTAGGCCCAGTATGGATTGCACGTGATTGCACAAAGGTTAGAAAGGGTACCGTATCCCCGGATAACATGTATGGATAGCGTACACATTCAAAATATATGTCTCAGGAGGCAGGCTCAGACGGTGTTAGGCCCAGTATGGATTGCACGTGATTGCACAAAGGTTAGAAAGGGTACCGTATCCCCAGATAACATGTATGGATAGCGTACACATTCAAAATATATGTCTCAGGAGGCAGGCTCAGACGGTGTTAGGCCCAGTATGGATTGCACGTGATTGCACAAAGGTTAGAAAGGGTACCGTATCCCCAGATAACATGTATGGATAGCGTACACATTCAAAATATATGTCTCAGAAGGCTGGCTCAGACGGTGTTAGGCCCAGTATGGATTGCACGTGATTGCACAAAGGTTAGAAAGGGTACCGTATCCCCGGATAACATGTATGGATAGCGTACACATTCAAAATATATGTCTCAGGAGGCAGGCTCAGACGGTGTTACGCCCAGTATGGATTGCACGTGATTGCACAAAGGTTAGAAAGGGTACCGTATCCCCAGATAACATGTATGGATAGCGTACACATTCAAAATATATGTCTCAGGAGGCAGGCTCAGACGGTGTTAGGCCCAGTATGGATTGCACGTGATTGCACAAAGGTTAGAAAGGGTACCGTATCCCCGGATAACATGTATGGATAGCGTACACATTCAAAATATATGTCTCAGGAGGCGGGCTCAGACGGTGTTAGGCCCAGTATGGATTGCACGTGATTGCACAAAGGTTAGAAAGGGTCCCTTTTCCCCGGATAACATGTATGGATAGCGTACACATTCAAAATATATGTCTATACATCAGGAGGCAGGCTCAGACGGTGTCAGGCACAGTATGGATTTGACGGCCCAGATTACACAGCGGAGGAGCAGGGAGAGGTAAAGATTGCAAATGCTGGGGCCCTGCCCAAGCAAGGGGGGCCCACTCGTGGGCGTCGGTACTGGCACTGGGCCCCTCATAGTACAGCGGTGTGTCTGACGGCGGGTGTGCACCACCACCGTCAGAGACACTTGATTGCACTATGAGGGACCCTGTGCCAGTGCCCGCGCCCAAGAGTCGGCCTACCCACCTGTCCAGGGCAACGGAACTCGCACGGTGTCGTGCGCTAGGTGGTGACCCCGGCCATGGGGGGGGAGGCAGCACAGTTAGGGAGTTTTAGAAAGTGGCATATGTTGATGTTGGACATTCAGCTGATGCAAAAGGCGAAATAGGTGAAGTACCAGGAAGAGGTGGACCAAAACAAGCCATTTTTCTGTCACCCTATGTGTCATCAGGGGAAGGTGGGACAAAATCCTTGGAAACCCATGCGTGGTTCATTTTAATGAAGGTTAGATCATCCACATTTTGGGTTGACAGACGGGTCCTTTTTTCTGTCAGGATTGATCCAGCTGCACTGAAGACTCTTTCCGATAGCACACTTGCAGCTGGGCAAGCGAGCTCCTGTAAGGCATATTGGGCCTATTCAGGCCAGGTGTCCAGTTTAGCGGCCCAATAGTCAAAGGGGAATGACCTGTGTGGGAGAACATCGATATGGGAGGAAAAGTAGTTTGTAACCATAGTTGACAACTGCTGTCTCCTGTCACTTTCCATCGATGCAGTATTACCAGTTGTGTGAGCGGTATTTGAAAAATCAGTCCACAACATTTTCATGAAACCCCTGTCTCCAACGCCACTTCTGCTGTGTGCACCATGAACACCTCTGCCAAGCTGCCCCCGGCCCGTACGGCTCGTGTGAGAACCATCACCGCTGCTGTGTGCTGGGAATGCCTCAAGCAACCGATTTACCAGAGTTGCTTGTTTATTAGCCAATATTAGGTCAAGGTTCTCCTGTGGCATGATGTTTTGTAATTTGCCTTTATAGCGTGGATCCAGGATGCTGGCCAACCAGTAGTCGTCATCGTTCATCATTTTGGCAATGCGGGGGTCCCTTTTTAGGATCCGCAAGGCATAATCTGACATGTGGGCCAATGTTCCCGGTGTCAATGATGCACTGCGAGTGCTGGGTGGAGGAGCACTTTCTGGCAAATCCACATCCCTCCAGTCACGCACAAACCCTGTACCAGACCTTGCCACGCCAACATTTTCACTTGCCCCACGAGATGCATCCTCCTCCCCTAAGTAATCATCCCCATCATCATCCTCCTCCTCCTCTTCTTCCTCCACCTCGTCCAGGAGAGGTCCCTGAGCAGACAATGGCTGAATGTCATCAAGGATTCCCTCCTCCTCTTCCTCCTCATCAACATTGGCTGCAGACGCCTGCTCCTTAAGGTGCGTCAAAGTTTGCATGAGCAGACGCATAAGTGGGATGCTCATGCTTAGGATGGCGTCGTCTGCGCTTACCAGCCGTGTGCATTCCTCAAAACACTGAAGGACTTTACAAAGGTCTTTCAGCTTCAACCACTGCACACCTGTCAACTCCATGTCTGCTCTCAAAGTGCCTGGCCGTGTATCCTCCCACAAATGCATTATGGCCTGCCTCTGCTCGCACAGCCGCTCCACCGTGTGCAGGGTGGAGTTCCACCTTGTTGCAATGTCGATAATGAGGCGGTGGTTGGGAAGGTGGAGCAATCGCTGCAGCTTCTGCATACGAACGGAGTGTACAGGCGACCGGCGGATGTGCGCGCACAGTCTTCGCACCTTCTGGAGCAGGGCTGTTAACTCCGGATAATTTTTGAGGAAGCACTGCACCACCAGGTTCAAGGTGTGAGCCAAGCAAGGTATGTGGCTGAGTTTTGAAAGGGCTATGGCTGCCACAAAATTACGGCCGTTATCACTAACTACCTTGCCTGCCTCAAGATGTACACTGCCCAGCCATGACTCAGTTTGTCGCTTCAAGTACTCGGCCAGCACCTCGGCGGTGTGTCTGTCGCCCAAACACATCATCTGCAACACAGCCTGCTGACGCTTTCCACTAGCTGCTCGATAGGGGGACACATCGTGTGCAACAGTGGCAGCTGCAGATGGAGTGCTCGTACGACTGCGCTCTGTGGACGAGCTTTCGCTTCTGGAGGAGGAGGAGGAGGAGGAGGGTCGAACGCCTACAGCCAACTGTTTCCTATACCGTGGGCTAGGCAGCACTGCCCCACCACCGCTGTCCCCTGTGGACCCTGCATCCACCACATTAACCCAGTGCGCAGTGATGGACACGTAACGGCCCTGGCCATGCCGACTTGACCATGCATCAGTTGTGAGGTGCACCTTTCCGCTCACTGACTGCTTGAGTGCATGGACAATGCGGTTTTTCACATGATGGTGGAGGGCTGGGATGGCTTTGCGAGAGAAGAAGTGGCGACTGGGTAGGTCATAGCGTGGTACTGCATAGGCCATGAGTTCGCGGAAAGCTGTGCTTTACACCAACCGAAAGGGCATCATCTCAAACGAGATTAGTTTGGCAATGTGGGCGTTCAAACCCAGTGTACGCGGATGAGAGACTGAGTACTTTCTTGACCTACTCATAGTGTCTGGGAGGGTGAGCTGGACTTGAGAGCTGCATATGGTGGAAGTAGCGGTGGACAGGGCGGACTGAGAGAGGGTTGATGATGGTGATGGAGTTGGTGTTCTTTCTGATGGCCTAGAATCAGTCTTTCGTTGATATAACAGTGGGATTCCCTGACTGCTGTGGTCTTGCAACAACACCTCAACATTTGCTGCTGTGCTAACCGGTGGGCTTACAGTGGGGGAAACAATGTAGCGTTGCTGACTACCTTCGTTGTGATCAGTTGCACATGTGGCACTTGAGGTTTGGTGTTGTGTCCACGCTTGCAAGTGCATGCTGGTTAAATGTCTAAGCATGCAACTGGTATTCAAATTTTTCAGATTTTTCCCTCGGCTAAAGGTCTTTGCGCACTTCTTACAGATAACCTTGGCCTGATCATGAGGATTTTGGTCAAAAAAGTGCCACACTGCACTCTTCCTACTTTGGCAGACATTTTGCGGCCTAGCACGCTGTGATCTTTTGACCCTCTGGACAAGCTGTCCAGCAACTCTTTTGATGTTTGGAACCTGTCTTTGGAGTGCTCCGGGCCTGCCAGATAACAGCTGTTGCGATGTCGATGTCTGCTGTGGATGCTCCTCATCTGAGCTATTGGAAGCAGCACCCTCTTCCCCCAATGGATGCCAATCTGGGTCAACAACTGGGTCATCCATCACCTCCTCTTCTATATCATGTGCACCTTCCTCTGTGTCACCGTGTATGGTGGTATAGTGTGCGGGAAGGGGCACCTGAGTCTCATCAGGGTCAGAATCTGGCTCTGTACACTGCGAGGACAATGTAGTGCTCTGAGTGAATGTACCAGCAGAATCATCCATCAGCGGCTGTGCATCAGTGCACTCCATGTCAGATTCATCTTGGCCTGGGTAATTCACCATTTCACTTGATAATCCAGGCATGGTATGTGAAAACAGCTCCATGGAGTAATCAGTAGTATGGCCTGCGTCATCCTTCAATCTTGGTTGGGGTGAAGGACACAAGGAAAGGTGTGGTTCATGAACATGAGCCTCCAATGACGACTCAGTGCTTTTACTTTTTACAACTGAAGAAGAGGAGGCGAAAGAGCTGGAGGCTGAGTCAGCAATGTAAGACAAAACTTTTTCCTGATGCTCTGGCTTTAAAAGCGGTTTGCCAACTCCTAGAAAACTAAGCGTTCGAGGCCTTATGTAGCCAGACGATGACGCAGGGTCAGCACCTCCTGCATTCGGTCCTATTTTGCTCTTGCCACTACCATCAGATCCACCACCAACACCATCATTACCAGCTGCCAACCCCCGCCCAATTCCACGGCCTCTTCCACCAGCCTTCCTCATTTTTGGTAGAAATGTAGACAAAATCCAACAAACTATATAGTAATGTAAAACAAGGTACAAGGTGTCTATGGGACAGGGGAGATTTTGAATTTCTGCAGACACTTGTGGACACTGGACACTTTTGGATTGTGTGAGGCCCACTGATATCTGAGCGCTATGTGACAGGCTCGATGGCACAGCTGTGACCAAAGTGACTAGAGGATAAGGGAGATTTTGAATTTCTGCACACACTTTTGGACACTGGACACTTTTGGATTGTGTGAGGCCCACTGATATCTGAGCGCTATGTGACAGGCTCGATGGCACAGCTGTGACCAAAGTGACTAGAGGATAAGGGAGATTTTGAATCTCTGCACACACTTTTGGACACTGGACACTTTTGGATTGTGTGAGGCCCACTGATATCTGAGCGCTATGTGACAGGCTCGATGGCACAGCTGTGACCAAAGTGACTAGAGGATAAGGGAGATTTTGAATCTCTGCACACACTTTTGGACACTGGACACTTTTGGATTGTGTGAGGCCCACTGATATCAGAGCGCTATGTGACAGGCTCGATGGCACAGCTGTGACCAAAGTGACTAGAGGATAAGGGAGATTTTGAATCTCTGCACACTCTTTTGGACACTGGATGGACACTTTTGGATTGTGTGAGGCCCACTGATATCTGAGCGCTATGTGACAGGCTCGATGGCACAGCTGTGACCAAAGTGACTAGAGGATAAGGGAGATTTTGAATCTCTGCACACACTTTTGGACACTGGATGGACACTTTTGGATTGTGTGAGGCCCACTGATATCTGAGCGCTATGTGACAGGCTCGATGGCACAGCTGTGACCAAAGTGACTAGAGGATAAGGGATATTTTGAATCTCTGCACACACTTTTGGACACTGGACACTTTTGGATTGTGTGAGGCCCACTGATATCTGAGCGCTATGTGACAGGCTCGATGGCACAGCTGTGACCAAAGTGACTAGAGGATAAGGGAGATTTTGAATCTCTGCACACACTTTTGGACACTGGACACTTTTGGATTGTGTGAGGCCCACTGATATCTGAGCGCTATGTGACAGGCTCGATGGCACAGCTGTGACCAAAGTGACTAGAGGATAAGGGAGATTTTGAATCTCTGCACACACTTTTGGACACTGGATGGACACTTTTGGATTGTGTGAGGCCCACTGATATCTGAGCGCTATGTGACAGGCTCGATGGCACAGCTGTGACCAAAGTGACTAGAGGATAAGGGAGATTTTGAATCTCTGCACACACTTTTGGACACTGGACACTTTTGGATTGTGTGAGGCCCAATGAATATCTGAGCGCTATGTGACAGGCTCGATGGCACAGCTGTGACCAAAGTGACTAGAGGATAAGGGAGATTTTGAATCTCTGCACACACTTTTGGACACTGGATGGACACTTTTGGATTGTGTGAGGCCCACTGATATCAGAGCGCTATGTGACAGGCTCGATGGCACAGCTGTGACCAAAGTGACTAGACGATAAGGGAGATTTTGAATCTCTGCACACACTTTTGGACACTGGACACTTTTGGATTGTGTGAGGCCCACTGATATCTGAGCGCTATGTGACAGGCTCGATGGCACAGCTGTGACCAAAGTGACTAGAGGATAAGGGAGATTTTGAATCTCTGCACACACTTTTGGACACTGGACACTTTTGGATTGTGTGAGGCCCACTGATATCTGAGCGCTATGTGACAGGCTCGATGGCACAGCTGTGACCAAAGTGACTAGAGGATAAGGGAGATTTTGAATCTCTGCACACACTTTTGGACACTGGATGGACACTTTTGGATTGTGTGAGGCCCACTGATATCTGAGCGCTATGTGACAGGCTCGATGGCACAGCTGTGACCAAAGTGACTAGAGGATAAGGGAGATTTTGAATCTCTGCACACACTTTTGGACACTGGATGGACACTTTTGGATTGTGTGAGGCCCACTGATATCTGAGCGCTATGTGACAGGCTCGATGGCACAGCTGTGACCAAAGTGACTAGAGGATAAGGGAGATTTTGAATCTCTGCACACAATTTTGGACACTGGACACTTTTGGATTGTGTGAGGCCCACTGATATCTGAGCGCTATGTGACAGGCTCGATGGCACAGCTGTGACCAAAGTGACTAGAGGATAAGGGAGATTTTGAATCTCTGCACACACTTTTGGACACTGGATGGACACTTTTGGATTGTGTGAGGCCCACTGATATCTGAGCGCTATGTGACAGGCTCGATGGCACAGCTGTGACCAAAGTGACTAGAGGATAAGGGAGATTTTGAATCTCTGCACACACTTTTGGACACTGGACACTTTTGGATTGTGTGAGGCCCAATGAATATCTGAGCGCTATGTGACAGGCTCGATGGCACAGCTGTGACAAAAGTGACTAGAGGATAAGGGAGATTGGATTGCTTTTAAAAAAGCAGTTTGCGGAGCAGTGGGTAAACAGCAATGCAGGAATGTCAGGAAGCCTTAGAAGGCAGCCCAACAACCAACACCACTGATACACCACTATATAGCCTCCCCTTGCACTGCACACACAGTGACTGGTGTGTTGTGCAGGCCAAATCGCTAGCAGCAGAAGCAGTTTTTTTGTCTTCTTCCCTACCTAACGCTCTCCCTACAGAATCAGCAGCAACCTCTCCCTATACTAAGATCGGCAGAAGTAAGATGGCGGTCGGCGTGCACGCCCTTTTATACCCCCTGTGACGCCCACCAAAGCAAGCCAATCACTTGCATGCCCTTCTGAAAGATGGTGGTGACCCCTGCCTATGTCATCACGTTGCCCACAGTGTCCGTGGATCCTGATTGGTTGAAACGCGACTTTGGCGCGTAAGTGGCCGACCTCATCCTAGGGTCGGGTTTCGTTTCATGAAACCCGACTTTGCCAAAAGTCGGCGACTTTTGAATTTTTTCGACCCGTTTCGCTCAACTCTACACATGACCTTTACACAGAGAAAATCAAAAACAAAACACAAAACAAATATCCTGGAATAAAAAAGTAAAAAAATATATTGCAAAAATTGCATGAAGGTAGTAATAATAGTAATAATAAGGGTATTTAGTTAACATAACTTTGATCAAAATAATGTAGAAGCCATCCCGCCACGTCACGGCAACCCTTGTGGGACAGTCCTAACTCTTGTATTTAAAACCTTTCCACTTGTCAAGTGACGTAAATGTGAACAAGGACAGAGGGACTGAACCACCAGTAATAGTGTAGGCCAGACAGGATGGATTTTCCAACTCAGAAACAGGGCGGTCACACCCTTATATGCACAGAATGCACAATGAAACAAATGAGAAACTGGGTCTGAGCAGAAAAAGTAAATTAATGTGCATGCAAAATATAATTGCATATGAACACATGACCTTTACACAGAGAAAACCAAAAACAAAACACAAAACAAATATCCTGGAATAAAAAAGTAAAAAAATATATTGCAAAAATTGCATGAAGGTAGTAATAATAGTAATAATAAGGGTATTTAGTTAACATAACTTTCATCAAAATAATTTGGAAGAAAAAGAAAACTCACATTTCTTGTTTGTTCAGTGCTCTCTTTGACATCCAGGTGAAAGCTGCAGGCTGATTATAATTAATTGAAGGCTTGGTTGCATTTGTAAGTGGTTTTCAAGCCACTCACAGAGTGTAAGGTCCACATTTTTCCTTAGTTATCTCTACCTTCTGATATATTCCCATACAGAAGCACTGTTTTTTCAGATCCTTTTTTCTTTCCTTTGTATTCTACAGCTTTATCTTCAGGATTGGGAGATCCATCTGTCCCGATTTCACCATCGGAGTGGCCAGACCTACCTAGGGGCCCTGGAATATATTATATCACACGTCCTTAGAGAGAGGCAAGATGTAAAGCTAGGGGAGTGCTGGAAATTGGGGCACTGGAGACTTGGATACCCCTCCTCCAGACTGATCTCTGTTTTTTCTCTGCCTATCTCTGTTCTTCTGTTCTTTAGAGAGAATCAAACTGTTCACAAGAGGCCGTTTGTTTTGATTAAGGATGGGCCCATAAGAGACTGTTACATTTAATGTTTAATTACATTACTGTACATAACTTCATATGTTTTGTGCTATTATGTTCAAGTTGGGTATGTTTTTGCCTTTTGCCATTTTCAAATATGCTGGCTGGGGTCTGTAGTTAGGCCCTGGAGGGAATTTACCCTTTGTAGAAAGATCGCCTCCACTCAGGGTATCTACACTCTGCTGGACAGATGTGGAATTTTTCTTTCTCCTCTCCTTTTTTTTCTTCTTCTTTGTCCCTATAAGAATTTCCCTGGGATTTGGAGCGCTCCTGGTCCATTTTTTGATTAGGGGGAGTTTCTTCTGATCAGTTAGGGAATAATCTCTGTTCTTACCCTTCCCTTTCTCCTTCTTTTATCCTTTATCCTATTCCCTAAAATGGCATATATCAAGCTTAGTTCACTCAATGTTCGAGGTGTTAATAATCCACGGAAACGTTGATAGATTTTCTACCCTATGCATAAAAAAGTCCAGATTCATTTGTTGCAAGAAACTCACTTCAAATCTAAACATATCCCCATGCTAAAAGACAGATATTTTACACACTAGTTCCACAGCACCAATCCAGAGTCAAAATCTAAAGGCTTTTCTACTGCAATCCAAAAATCACAACCATTTTTCCTCGCTGATTCTCTTATTGATGATCTCAATTTCAACCATAGCTAACTAGTAGCTTCCTAGTAGGGATCAGATCTCCACTTGCCACCTTTTTCTAACATCACTCTCTGATTTTGCTGTGGGTACACTGATTGCAGGTGGAGACTTCAATCTCACTTTAAATCCCATAGTGGATTCTTCTTCTGGCCAGGAAACTGATCCTGTGAGACAACTTCGCTCTCTTAACCCCTTAACGACCAGGGGTATTTTTGGTTTTACATTTTCATTTTTCCCTCCCCTTCTTTCCAGAGCCATAACTTTTTTATTTTTCCGTTTATATGGCCATGTGAGAGCTTATTTTTTGCGGGACGAGTTGTACTTTTAAATGACATCATTGGTTTTACCATATCGTGTACTCGAAAACGGGAAAAAAATTCCAAGTGCGGTGAAATTGCAAAAAAAGTGCAATCCCACACTTGTTTTTTGCTTGGCTTTTTTGTTAGGTTCACTAGATGCTAAATCTCACCTGCCATTATGATTCCCCAGGTCATTACGAGTTCATAGACACCAAACGTGTCTATGTCCTCTTTTATCTAAGTGGTGAAAAAAAATTCCAAAGTTTGCTAAAAAAAAAAAATTTGCGCAATTTTCCGAGACCCGTAGCGTCTCCATTTTTCATGATCTGGGGTCGGGTGAGGGCTTATTTTTTCCTTGCCGGACTGACGTTTTTAATGATACCACTTTTGTGCAGATACGTTTTTTTGATCGCCCGTTATTGCATTTTAATTCAATGTCTTGGTGACCAAAAAAAGTAACTCTGGCGTTTTGAATTTTTTTCTCGGTACGCCGTTTAGCGATCGGGTTAATGCTTTTTTTTATTGATAGATCGGGCGACTCTGAACGCGGCGATACCTAATATGTGTATGTGGGATTTTTTTTTTTACTGTTTTATTTTGATTGGGGCGAAAGGGGGGTGATTTGAACTTTTAGGTGTTTTTTAATTTTTTTTTATTTTTAAACATTTTTTTTTTTTTACTTTTGGCATGCTTCAATAGCCTCCATAGGAGGCTAGAAGCTTGCGCAACCCGATCGGCTCTGCTATATATGGGCGATGAGCAGATCGCCCATATATAGCAGATTTACTGCTGTGCTTTCAGCGCCGACCACCGGGTGGCGCTGAAAGCCATATGCCTGGAACAACCATAGAGGTCTCATAGAGACCTCTGGTTGTCCAGGCAACATGACGCCGACCCCCGATCACGTGACGGGGGTCGGCGATGAGGTCATTTCCGGCCCGGCGGCCAGAAATGCTATTTAAATGCCCGCTGTCAGCTTTGACAGCGGCATTTAACTAGTTAATAGGCGCGGGCGGACGGCGATTCCGCTCGCGCCTATTGCAGGCACATGTCAGCTGTTCATAACAGCTGACATGTCCCGGCTTTGATGCGCTGGAGCCCTCATCAAAGCAGGGGAAATGTCTGATGACGGACTGTGTCCGTCATTGGACATTAAGGGGTTAAGCAGCTCCTCCATGTTGTCACGATCCATTTTTGGATCGATGTCAGATCTGGATCCTCATATATAACCTTTTTTCTTTTCAAGCCATTGGGGGTTAATATCAATTTTTGCCCCCGGTGGCCACTGGTGTTACTACAAGTTTAGTTAGTCTGCTGGTGGGTTTTTGCCCTTGGTGGCAGCTGGTGTAATTGCATGGCTGGTCTATCTGTTGAGGCAGGTGGAAACCACTCCCACCTTCCTATATAAGCTCACCAGATGCACCAGCTAACTGTTGGTGATATTGTTCCTTTTTGGAGACAAACCAAGCTGGAGTTCAGGAGCTGACAGAGTTCTGCTGTGCTTCAGTTGCATAATGATTTCAGGTGGCTAACTCTGCTGTCCTGGAGCATTTCAGCAGAGCAAGCTAAGTGTTGTTTTGTTTTACCCTATTTGTTGGATCTCTCCTTTGGTTTTTGTGCAGTGCACTTTTTCCCTGTCTCACCTCCTGGGGAGGGGGTTGGGGGTTTAGCTCAGGGCTGAACAGGAGATAGGGACAGGTTGGGGACTTGGGCCTCACTACCATTAAGTGTACCCCCAAGTTAAGGAAAGTCAGGACCCCCTTAGCCTTAGGGGCAGTTCAGGGGCCCTGGTTCCATGTCACCTGTTTCCCCTTACTGCCCCGTGACACATGTCCTCTGACTGACAGACATCTTGTGGATACTAAATTCACAAGGTTAGGTCTATACATACTTTTCCCTTGCTCTTAATTCATACAACCACATAGACTAATTACTCTTAGGTCAGCACAATCTATCTTGACACCCTCTGGCTAGAATTAGAGATAAATTGGGGTCAGACCAGTCTCCAATTTTTCTTTCTCTATCACTTCCTTCTGTTGTCCAATGTTCTTGGACTTAGAGGTTGAATTATGACCTTCTAAAGGATGTTCTACGTGCATCAGAGTTAAAAAATTTCATTTATTTCTTTATTCAGGTTCATGCCTCTAACCAAACTTCAATTCCCTTGCAATGGAAGACTTTGAAGTGCGTTATGAGAGGGATCTTAGCCAAGCATAATTCTAGACTTAAAGGGAATTTGTCACCTCATTTTTGGCCTGTGAGATGCAGCCACTGCCATCAGGGGCTTGTCTACAGCATTCTGTAATGCTGTAGATAAGCCCCCGATGTAACCTGAAAGATAAGAAAAACGAGTTAGATTATTATTATTTATTATTATAGCACCATTTATTCCATGGCGCTTTTCATGTGAGGAGGGGTATACATAATAAATATAAGTAATCTTAAACAATACAAGTCACGACTGGTACAGGATGAGAGAGGATTCTGCCCGCGAGGGCTCACAATCTACAAGGGGTGGGTGAGGATACAGCAGGCGAGGGTAGAGCTGGTCGCACAACGGTTTGGTGGATTATACTGACCGGGGGCGTGGTCCGGGGCGGTGGGTGTCGCGGTCCGGTCTGGCGCCTCCCATCTTCTAGCGTTGACGTCCTCCTCCTTACTTCTGCCATGGCTCCTGCGCAGGCATATTTTATCTGATCTGTTGAGGGCAGAGTAAAGCACTGCAGTGCGCAGTCGCCGGACTTCTCTGACCTTTCCTGGCGCCTGCGCACTGCAGTACTCTGCTCTGCCCTCAATAGGGCAGATAAAGTACACATGCGCAGGAGCCATGGCAGAAGTAAGAAGGAGGACGTGATCGCTAGAACATGGGAGGCGCCAGACCGGACCTCGATACCCATCGGACCGGACTGGACCCCTGGGTGAGTATAATCTAACTTGTTTTTCTTATCTTTCAGGTTACATCGGGGGTTTATCTACAGCATTACAGAATGCTGTAGATAAGCCCCTGATGGCGGTGGCTGCATCTCATAGGCTAAAAATGAGGTGACAGATTCCCTTTAAGAGGGAGAGAGCTTTGGAGGCAGATTAATTATTGCACCAAATTCATACTTTTGAAACATTGCATAAACAAACACTCTCCACTTCTACGCTTGCAGAAGTAATTTAAGAGAACCTCTAGATCAAAAAATATCTCAGGTATAATGAAAAATCTCAATGCTTCTTTTATGGTGCATCTGCCAAATGCAGGAGACCCCTCTCTCTTTTTCTTTATTCACGTTCCTTGGGACATATATCCCGTGCATTAAGAGACATAACGGTGGTGACACTCATCATCTGAAACAAATAGTGGATCTTTTTCATTCGTATTAAGAGAAATTATACAGTATAATATGAAAGGTCAATTCTATGATTTATCTCATCTAAACCTATCAATTAAGATTAAAAACTATGTCCATGAAACTTATCTCAGTGGAAGAGATTAATTCTGCCATCCAGTCCACATCATCAGGCAGATGTCTTGGGCCAGATGGCTTTGCTCCTGCATTTTATAAATTCTTCAGGGAGCAACTTGCACCAGTAATGGCAAAAACTTTTAATTTATTATATGTGAAGTACATGCTTTGTTCCCCAATCCTTGGAAGCACATATTAGTGTACTCCCAGAACAAGAAAAGGATCCTTCAGTTATAGCTATTTTCAGTCCAATTTCCCTACTGAATGTGGACATCGAGTTATTTTTGAAGATTGTGGTACTGATCAGGTAGGATTTGTTAAGGAGCGGGAGGCACGAGATAACACCATTAAGACATCACTCATTATTTCAAAAGCAAAATTTAATTCTACAACTTTTGGCCTATGATCTGTAGATGCAGAAAATGCCTTTGATAGAGATCACTGGGGATTTATGGAAGAAGCTCTGAGACAAATAGGTATAGGCCCTCATTTTTTTACAGAGGATCCTTGCCTTATATAATAGACCCATAGCTCGAGATAGAGTTAATGGTTTGTTGTCCTCTCCTTTCATGATTAAAAATGGAACCAGACTGGGTTATCCACTTTCTCTCCTGTGTATGTGATAGTAATAGAACATTTGGCTAATGCCTTGAGAAATAATGGAAATAAACATGGGTATACAATAGGCTCTGAAGTCTTATAAGGCAGCTCTATGTGCAGATGATTTGCTCCTTTACATCTCCCAACCTCAAATTTCTTTACCTGCCTTGATGGAATAGTTTGACAGATTTGGATTCCTTAGTTATTTTAAAGTAAATTATGCTAAAATGGAAGCTATAAATATTTCTCTCCCACAAAAAGAGGTTTGTCGAGTAGTAGATAAGTTTCCCTTTAAGTGACAAGTGGAAGCATTGAAATATTTGGGAGTGCTCATTCCCTCGGAGCCAAATAATCTTTTTGAACTTAATTATCAGTCTCTTCTACATAGAACCAATAAAGATCTCACAACTTATAGCAAATTGAAATTGTCCTGATTTGGTAAGATGAACCCCGTTAAAATGAATATTTTGCATCGTGTTTCATATATTTTTCAGACTTTCAGACTGTCCCTGTTTCTCCACCCCGAAGTTTTTTTCTACAAGTTACGCTCAGCCCTGGTTACGTTTTTTTTTGGGTAGGTATAAGCCTCGATTTGGCATGCAAATGTGGCACCCCAGAGTCTGGTTGCCACAGTGACATTGCCTCTCTCAACAGGGTGGTGATATCATGCCTGGAAGCAGGAAGAGGTCCCCATGCGAGGTAATACACAGCATCCAACACTTGTTCCTACTCCAGACCAAAAGGGATGGAGCTTAAGGGAGTGATAGTTGGTGAGAGGCGTTAGTACTGAGGTGAGGAGATTGTTCTGGAAAGAGTCAGTTGGTCTGAAGTGAGGGAAGAGAGAGGAGCTGAGACAAAGTCTCTGGGGAATTACAGCTGCATCAGAGCTGATCCCGGAGCGGAGCACTGATAAAAAGGATGCCAGAGTCCTGGGCTGTGTGGGTGCTGTACGCCCCGAAAGACGAATCTGGAGGGCAGGTGACTGCAAGCTCCCTGACCACACTGAACACCTGGAGGCACCACAGCAGACAAGGAGCCCAGGGCTGCCAGTGAACAGACATTGCCTGTGATAGGCTCATGCTGTTTGCCACACAGGTTAAAGCCAACACGCAGGAAAGGATCGCAGATTAGATACAGGCAACAGGGACCAGAAAAGAGAATGCAGCAGGAAGGACTCAAACCCCACCTGGCAGAGTGGATCCCCTGAATGCTTCCAGGCAAGCTGGACTCCTGCTACCATCTGTAACTATTATCTCGGATTGCATCTTCATTTACCAAGAAGTGAAAGGTAAAGAAAACTGCACTTTGATGTGTCCCTTGCTTATTCTCTGCACCTCAATGTTCACCATCACCTGAACAGACTGCCATATCTGTCCTGGGGCCTCGCTCTTCCCGTGGGGAGCAGTAACATCTCTGCTGCATCACCATCCACCCCAGTGGACCTGAACCGTAGCGTCGGTCATACATAGCCGAACACCATGGGTGACATCACAAACTAATTCCCCTACAAACTACCCCCACCATCATCTTTGACAATTTTATCGGACACCAAGGGCCACGGACCAGGTCACTGCTGCCTTGTCACTTCCCCCTGAAGAACTGTGTCGACCTGACCTGGTACCGAGTAACCCCAGACCCTAGGGGGCTTTTCAACTTGGCGTCACAAACAGGATTTCGTAGCCCGGTATTGCCGGGTGCTGTGTGCCATAGACTTTATTGAACTGTATAATAACCACCATTCCCACGCCACGTGTCGTGCAATAAGCTGAATGGGTGTGTTGTTGTGGGCGGAGCCCGATAGAGAGCGCAAAGAGAAGCCCTGCCCCGCGCTCTGAAGTCAGCCGGCGGGAAGCAGGAGGCCCTGACCCAAAACCACTGTGCGCTCGATTCATCCCGCCGACAAAGCAACAGGAAAGCCAGCAGAAACTCAGAACCTGGCTAAGGTTCACTAGGGTGGAGGAAAATGTCCAACCCAGGTGGAGATCCAGCGGCGGCTGCAGCCGCAGCCTCCATAATGCCACTATCAATGCTGTACAAACCGGGAGCGGCTTGGTTACTGCAATACTCAGGGGAGTCGCACACCCTGAGTGACTTTAAGGAGAGACTGTGTAGTTTGTTTGAAGTGCACCCCTGTCTGAGAGTCAAAAGTCAGAATCCTAATTGGCCAGTTTACTGGTGCGTCCCAGAGGGAAGTAAAGTCCTGGTCGGATACTGATAAAGGAACTGTCGAACAAATCTTGACCAGGCTGAAGTACACCTTTGACACCTACACTGCACCAGAGATAAAAATGAGATTCTTCGGGTGCAAACAAAGGGTGCCGGACAGTATTCAGGACTATGCCCTTAATCTTCAGGAGGCACTGCGGGCCATAAAGCAGGTTGACCCCGACAGCGTGCAAGATGAGGATAGATTGCTAACAGAGCAGTTTAATGAGGGGCTCCTATCTAACAGCCACAGGACACAGCTGGGCATCATGGATCTACAAAATACTGAACTGGACTTTGCACACTTTAATGATAGGGCCATCCGGGTGTTACGTGAACCAAATCCTAGTGGCACAGAGCCCTCTAGGTGCCCAGCAATTACATACCAGCAGGAGGCAGCATCCTGTCCACAGACCCCAATTGAGATCGACACGCCAGCCCAAGATGATGACTCTGCTGCAGACCTACATCTCCACGACAAAGAACTGACCAAAAGTGTGGCTACACTCACAAAAACTGTGCAGTCCATGCAAGTGGCTCCAAAGAATAAGATTCAGCTAGCTTCCAGTTCAGATGACATTACGACGAGGACGGACAACCCATCTGTTGCTGCTGCAACAAGGTGAGACACATAGCAAGATTCTGCAATTTTAAACGAGCAACCCCTGGGCCAGAGGGCCAACCCCTAGGAGTAAGACGACCAGGCCCACAAAGTTGGCGAGACAAATACGTGGGATGACGGCCGGTACTGCCCGTCGTGATCGATGGCTTCCCGATGAACACCTTACTGGACACCGGCTCCCAGATGACAATGATGCCATATGTCCTCTTTAAGTGGTACTGGGCTGATTCAGACATTACTCACAGCCCAGATGAACACCTTGCCATTTTGGCCAGTAATGGTCAGCCCTTGCCTCAGATGGGGTATAAATTGGTGTCGGGAAGCAGTAGGCTTCTGGGGTCAAGATTACCAAGCCCTGATAGAACCCATGTACTCTGATAGTAGGCCCACTATCCTGACAGCCAGAGGGGTAGTTGATGTCCGCAATGGGAGGGTACCAATACGCATCTTGAATTGGAGGGGAAAGCGGTCCATTTACCCCAATATGACCCTTGCTAAGCTGATCACTGTCAGTAGCAATGCAATAGAAGCAGCAGAACCCTTGCTTCCATCCGATCAGGTGGAGGACAATGGCTCTGAGGGGTAGCTGGAGGATTGGTGTCAGCAGCCAAATGTGGGCACTGACTCCATCCCTTCGCACCAAAGGCATGGGGCTTATCAAGTGGCTCGAGAGTATGAGCGGGTTTCCAGCAAACACCCTCTAGTCTTTGGGCAGGCAAAAGTGGTTCAACATCATATCCCCATAGGAGATCATCCACCCATTAAAGAGAGGTACCGGCCTGTACCCCCAGCTCAATATCAATGTGCCAAGAGTATGTTATGAGAGAGGAAGGAGGCTGGGATAATCAGAGATAGTTGTAGCCTCTGGGCAGCTCCATTAGTCCTTGTTAAAAAGAAAGATGGTACTATGAGAATGTGTGTAGACTACAGGTGGATTAACAACATTACACATAAGAAAGCTTACCCATTAACTAGATTTGAGGAATCATTAGCTGCACTGAGAACTGCTATTTCTCTACTTTGGATCTCACCAGTGGGCATTCGCAGGTTCCCATGGCAGAGGCAGATAAAGAGCAGACAGCGTTTACGACACCAATTGACCTATGCGAGTTAAACTACATGCCATACAGGCTAAGCAATGTGCTGGGAACGTTTCAGCGGTTAATGGAATGCTGCCTTGAACATAAAAACTTTAAAAGCATTCTGCTGTACCTGGATGACATCATCAGACATCATCATCTTCTCCAAAACCTACGAAGACCACTAGAAGCACCTGGCCAGGGTGTTCGAAACCCTGTCCAATTTTGGCCTAAAAGTGAAGCCATCCAAGTGTCACCTTTTGAAACCCAAGGTGCAGTACCTAGGCCATATGGTAAGTGCAGAAGGTGTAGTACTAGACCCTGACAAAGTCACCATCATCCGGGACTGGCACAGACCCAACACCATTCATGAAGTACAGCAGTTTCTTGGGTTGGTAGGCTACTACTGGAGATTCATCAAAAGCTTCACCAAAATAGCCACACCACTGCAAGAACTTCTAGTGGGCCAATCCAAGAAGGCCAAGAACAAGAGTCTTTCATTCGAGTGGAACAAAAGGATAGACGAGTCCTTCATCAGGTTGAAATTGGCCCTCACGGAAGATGAAGTCCTGGCCTACCCTGATTATGACCAACTATTTATACGTTACACTGACGCCAGCAATGTAGCATTGAGAGCAGTGCTATCACAAATGCAAAAAGGCAGAGAGAGAGTGATTGCCTACGCCAGCAGAAAGATTCGTCCCACTGAAAGGAACCCCGACAACTACAATTTCTTTAAACTGGAGTTCCTCTCCATAGTCTGGGGGGGTAACGGAGCGCTTCAAGCACTACCTAGCTTCAGTGAAGTTTACCATCTACACGGACAATAATCCGCTAACCCACCTTGAAACGGCAATGCTGGGTGCACTAGAGCAGCGATGGATGGCTCGGCTGTCCAACTATGAGTTTACCATCAAGTACTGAGCGGAACATAAGAACGCTAATGCTGATGCACTGTCCAGGATACCCAATTCACCAGATGGGGGAGAAGATCCAGGAAAACTCGAAGGAATCGAGTTACCAGCCTTCCACCGCCCAATTGCGGCCCAGCGCTCCCAAGGGGTGAGGAACAAGTGCTATATCGTACGAGAGGCCACGTTGAACCCATTGCCCCATCATGAGTGGGCAAAGAAGCAGGATAATGACCCAGCAGTCCATCTAGTAAAGGAGTTGCTGACACAAGCTGACTCACACCCTGGTCCAGATGCGCCACAGGAGACACAGCAGTTGTGGAAGGAGAGGGGCAAGCTGTTCATCTATGAGGGTGAGCTGTGGTGAAGGAACATCAACTCGCGCACCCATGAACTGGTCTGGCATGTGGAAGTCCCGAAGCAGGATGCGCCAATGGTTTTGGAGGCGTACTATGATGGAGCAGGACACTTCGAGTGGAAGAAGTTGGAGGTCCTACTTTGTGAGAGATTCTACTAGGTTGGCATGAGGAGAGCCATTGAGAAGTGGTGCCGAGAATGTGGCTCATGCAACCTGCACAGGAAAGACTTAACAGCCAGCAAGCCCCATTAGAGCCGATCATCACAAAGCAGCTGCATGAACTGGTAGCTTTGGATCACATGACGTTGACTCCAAGTAGGACTGGCTACGCCAACACTCTGACCATCGTTGAACATTACTCAAGGTTCTTGGTAGTTGTGCCTGTCAAAGACCAAACAGCGAAGACCGCAGCCAAAGCATTTAAACAACACTTTTGACGAATGCACGGCTACCCTGAACAAGTGCTCACAGACCAAGGCCGAGCCTTTGAGGCAGAAGTGTTCCAGGAGTTTTGTAACATGTACGGTTGCAAGAAAATCAGGACGACGCCATACCATCCACAGACAAATGGCATGTGTGAAAAGATGAACCAGGTGGTAATTGACTTATTGAAGACCTTGCCTCTGGAAGAACGCAACCTGTGGCCAGACAAGTCACCTGATCTGGTAGATCTCTACAAACATATCCCTGTAAACTCCACCAACTGTACACCGGCCTACCTGATGAGAGCAAGACTTGGCAAGTTACCAATTGACTTGGACATGGGAGTTTTAACACCTGAGATGACATCACCAGATGCAAACTGGAATACAGAGCGGCAGCAACAATACAGCAAAGTACAAGAATGTGTAGAAAAAAGTTTGTCCCAGGCAAGACAGAGGCAGGAAAGAAATTATAATCAGCACGCACCTGCAGTTCCCTTGTCACCTGGAGAACAGGTACTCAAAAGAAAAAGACGAATTCACAAATTAGATGACCAGTGGGAGGCTGAAGCATCAACCGTCATGCCTTCAAACTTTGATAACACCAAGGTGTGCCTCATCAGTAAAGATGGAGGAGAAACCTCAGCGACAGTGTCAAGGGATCAACTAAAACCATGCCCTGACCAATTAAAGGAAAGGTTTGAAGACCCAAGCAGTCCTCAGCCCATAGAAGAGATGGTGGAAAAGGTCACACAGTACTCGGTGAGTTCCCTTCAAATTGGACAAGAGTGAACCAGGCCATAGTTGTGCCCATCTTGATCTTTCCCAAACTAGTAGTGCTAGAAGGAGATGCAACTCTAGATCAGCCTGAAGGCCAGCGGTTTCCAGTAACAGATGCCACATCTGCAGTGGAACGTGGAAATCTGCCCCCTGCTAGCGGTGAATCTGTCAGACCCATGGTGAGTCTAAGAAGTCGCAAACTGTTGCCCAGTTTACTAACAGCAACCACAAACACATTAGGCCTAGTAAGGTCATTAGAAACACCAGTACTGTGTTGATCCACCGTAGTACGAGAGATCAGATCCCAGCCCGGTGTAGGGACTAAAATGTAAATAAGTTAATAATTATGTATAGTTGCAACCATTTAAGCATGGGAGCCTACAGAGAATTACTATATGAACGTTAAAATATTCTTATTAACCTGTTGATGGACAATTGGGCCACAGGACTATTTGTGGCCAGGACCTTACTTGTAAATATTTACCCTAATTTGGCCTTTAAAATAAGCCGCCGGCGTGGCCGAAAACCAGGCCCACCTACAGAGTGCCATGTAGCCACGCCCAGGGTCGAAACACACAAAGTGGACTAAGGAGGTTCCCACCAACCAAACTCCAGGTACTCTGACAAAGACAATTCCTGGACAGCAGCGTAAGGACTAGGCGCTGCAGTAACTGTGTTATTATTTTTCTTGGGGGTGCTCCACAAACTCTCACTAGCCTCAAATCTTTGAGTAGTGCAGGTCTTCCTAATTTCAAAATGTTTTTCATGCTTCCATCCATAATGTAAGGTTAATGGACTGGCATTTTCATTCAAACGCCAAACAGTGGGTAGGCCTGGAACTAGAGGAGTCACCTATTCCTTTGAAACATCTCCCTTGAATATCAGATTTTTTTTCTCTTTGGTAGACTGTTCAAATCCCTTAACTAAAGGGACCCTTAGAATTTGGCATACACTCAGGGGTAGATTATTTGCAGACAAGTTAATTAGTCCACTCACATCACTATTCTTTAATCCATCTTTCCATGCCAGATAATTAAACATATCTTTTCTCGGTTGGAGGGCAGTGGAGGATCGGGTTGTCTCAGGTGATAGAGGATGGTAGGTTACCTTCTTTTGTCTCTTTATAGGCTCGGTCTCCGTCCAGAAAACATGTGGTCAGCTCATAACATTGATAAAATACCACTATCTGTTCCCACCTTTTTTGAGAAACAAACACCCTAATTCTCTGATCTACAATGGATTGAGTAAAAAGGGAAACACAGGAAAATTACAATTTTAGCAGACCTGGGAAAGGGAGGTTGGCGTGAGGTCACCTCCATCGGATTGGGAAAAAGGATTCTTATTTACTCATAAACACTCTAGTGTTTGTGCAGCACAGGAGAAGAATTCTAAGATCCTTTCAAGGTGGTATCATTACTCTTCTAAGCTACATGCAATTTTCCCAACAGTATCTGATATTTGTAGGAGGTGTGCGACTGAGACGAGTTTCATCATATATAAATGAAATGTAATTGTGTGGACCCCTCAAATTGTTCTTCTCTCAATATTACTCATTTCTATTGGGTCCCAAAAGAAAATCAACCTCCGCTTTTGCTTAATTGCTGCCCATACAGTGATTTCCTGTTACTGGAAGATATCTCATCCCCACACTATGGTAGATTGGTATAATGAAATGGTTAACATTTCAGGATGGAGGAACTTTCTGACTATTGTACTGGAGCGTCTTACAAATTTAGAAAGATTTGAAATGGATGGCTCAAGGTTCGTCAGATTTTCCTTGTTTGTTCTGATAGAATAGTTTTTTGGAAAATACCTGGATTGGTGTTACTTGATTTGTGGCCCTTTATTCATTGAGATCTAAGGACTTTCTCCTTCCCCTCCTGTTTTTTACCTTCTGATATTTCACTGTTTCTCTTTTCTTCTCCTTTTAAAGGGGTCTTCCGTTGAACTCCACACTTAGAAGTATTTTTATATTTACTTCAGTAATCAATTGGATTGCTAGATTTCATTCTGGTGTAATTGTTCAACATGTTAATGTGGCACCCCCAGGAGTATGGTTGCCACAGTGGCATTGCCTTCCTCCCAGGAGGGTGATGTCAGGCTTGGAAGCAATGAAGGGTCTCTCTAGCAGTTAACCATAACATGCAACACAGTTCCCACTCCAGGCCAGCAGAGGGAGCTCTGAACCAATACTAAGGGGAAGAGCTTCTCTCTGGGGGCCAGGAGGGGAAATTAGTTAGTTAGTGTGAGGAAGGCAACGTGTGTAGAAGTGGAGAGAGAAGCTGGGAGACTGAGCAGAGTAGAGAGCTCATTCCCAGCTGGAGCGCATGATCTGGAGCCTGGTCTCCACGGTTGTATGGATACTGACGGTCCTGCAACAGAAACCAGAGGACTAGGAAGCTGTAAATGCTCTATTCCCATCTAAGACTCGGAGGCACAACAGCGACGTGTGAGCCAAAGGAGATAGAAGGCTACAGCTGTCTGCCATACGAGGTAGATCCAAAAGGGAAGAAGAAGGAGGAACGTCAGTGTAACACAGTACTGCATGTACCTCAAGTAAGCGCTAGAGAGGAGACTACACAACCCATCTGATAGAGAGATTCCTAAGTTGCTTCCAGGCTAATCAGCTCCTATGCCATCTGTAATCTGGACCCTGGACTGCACTTACAAAGTAATGGTAAAGAAACTACACTCTGCTGTGTCCTTGCCTTCTTCCTGCAACTTCCTCAGCACTGCTACATCTCTGTGCCAGACACTGCACCCTCTTCCTCAACACCTATCCTCTTCATCTACTCTGCCCTGGGACTACAGCCCTACCTGTGGAGGGTTTTAACATCACCGCTGCACCCCACCATCTGTCCCAGAGGATCTGCTTGCAGCGTCGGCTTAACACCTCCCTTGCCGAACACCGCATGTGGCGTCACGAATCACTCATAAACTTTATTCCACCACTCTACCCCTTTTACATGGGTGCCCAGGGCCACGGACCGGGTCACCGCTGCTGTGACATTCTCCTCTGAAGGACCGGCCCGGTACCGAGTACCCCACAGCCCTGGGAGGGCATCTCATTTTGGCGTCACGAACAGGATGACGAGACCCGATGCCATCGGGTTCTGTGTGCCTAGGACTCAAATCTTTTGGAAATGTGCAGAAGACCCAATTTAATAGTCTGTAAAATGAACGCTAAAAATGGCCTCTGGCGCGGTGAAGAAGGGCATGACAACATGGGTGGCTCTAAGAAAAGACCGCGAACTGTCCTGAGCTTCCCCTGTCTGAACTTTTATGTGACAGCAACATGGCCCACCCCCGAGAGGTTCGTATACTGGCCTGGTATGGAGGAGTAGGAAGATGACGCCGCCCCCAGAAAGAGGAGCGGAAGCCAGTGACGGGAAAAGAGCAGAGGCGGGAAGAAGAACGCCAGAACGCCATGATGGAAGGAGCGTAGAGGCCAGAGAAAAATGGCGGGGAGAAGCCATCCTCTCCCAAGCAACACCCGCGGAGTATACGGCCGCTGCGACACCCTTTACAGCGGCCGCCACCACCTCCAGGCCGGTGCTGTCACTGGATGCGGCCTGCCAGAAGAAGGTAGATGAGGGTTCCGGAAGCTGTGGGACAGGAGCTGAGTCCCAGCCTGACTCTAGCGCGGCCGCGCAGGATTTTACCGGCATGCCCCCGTCCTGTGCCAACACGGATGCAACTACTGGCCGTTCATTAGTCCACTCCCAGGGTTGCTGATGCCATCATTCGTCCCCCGATACCTTAGCAGGAGTGAGCACATCACAGGGAGGCATGGGGTATGGTCGCCGCCCCTGCCATGATTGTTGTGAGTTCATTTTTCCCTTCACCATTGAGGTCTGATGAACTCCCTCCTCTGGTGAGGGAAGGTAGTGAGGCTGATTACCAAACACATGGGCAGCTTAGATGATGACTGGGTGGCTGGAATTGAGGACTGGTTATAAGGCTGCCGACGCCCTTCTTCCTGGCTGGTGATTTTCCTGCTGGATTCTTGGAGACCAGTCTGATTCCTGCATCTCAAAGCTAAGTTTTTCTGCTCTGCTTTGTACTCTTCAGTTTGGTTTTGTTTTGCCTTGTTTTTTGGGAGTTCTGCCATCCCCAGCTGGGGGTGAGCTGTATTCCATTTTTTGTCTCTGATCTGTTGATATTTTGCTCTGTCTTCTGAATATACCTGAGTGCTGATATAGTCTTTTGAAGCCTAGCGACTTCAGGGCCTGTTTTTCCTATCAGTCGGTTGGCTCATTTTGATAGGGTTTTTGCGGATGGCAGACAACAGCTTTCCTATCCTGTCCTATGTAGTTAGCTTTTGCCCCATTATTTGCTCAACCTATCTTTCTATCTGTGTTAGTGTTTTCATCTTGCTTCACCGTCATTATATGTTGGGGGCTGCCTATTGCTTTGGGGTCTGCTCTGGGGCAGTTTAGTTTTTCCCCTTTCTGTCTTTAGGCTATATAGTTCCCCGGCTGTGATCGAAGGGTCTAGGGCACCGTAGGAACCCCCCACGGCTACTGCTAGTTGTTGTGGATAGGTTCAGGGGTCTGCTATCCGATAGCTGCCAACCTCTCTGGTTTTTCTGGACTTAGCTGGTATTTTGTTTTTTCCTCCTTCGGTGACTCATCATAACAGAATCACCAGCCATACCGCAGATCCTAGGGTACTCAATAGGAGGAGAGAATTGTAAAAAAAAAAAAGTGTCAGAAATTTTTTTTTTGTGTGTGCATATTTTTTCCTCTATATCTCTGAGGCCATAGGGGGAATTTTTCTCTCAATGGAGATGAAGCAATTGTCTGATCGTGTGGAGCAGCTCGCTGCTGAAGTGTGGGGAATTTCCGCCTATCTTGCTCATTCTCATGCTGCTGAACCAAGGATTCCTACTCCTGATGTATTTTTGGGGGATCGGTCTAAATTCTTGAATTTCAAGAATAATTGTAAATTATTTTTTGCCTTGAAGCCTAACTCGTCGGGGAACTCCGCGCAGCAGGTTAAAATTGTCTTCTCTTTGCTGCGCGGCGATCCCCAGGATTGGGCGTTTTCTTTGAAACCTGATGATCCTATTCTGAATAATGTGAACGCATTTTTTCAAGCCTTGGGGTTGTTGTATGATGAACCTAATGCTATTGATCAGGCTGAAAAGACCCTGTTGGCATTAAGCCAGGGTCGGGATTCGGCAGAGTTGTACTGTCAAAAATTCTGAAAGTGGGCGGTCCTTACTACCTGGAATGATGGTGCCTTGGCAGCCCTCTTTCGGAAGGGTTTGTCAGAAACTGTAAAAGATACTATGGTGGGATTTCCTGTTCCCTCTGGTCTTGACGATTCTATGTCATTAGCCATTCAGGTGGATCGGCGTTTACGTGAACGCAAAACTACACGAGAGATGTTACCACCTGTTGAACAAATGTCTGAACGTATGCAATGTGATAGAGTTTTGTCTAGGGCGCAACATCAGGAGTTCAGAAGGCATAATAAGCTGTGTTTTTTTTGTGGAAATGCCTCGCATATTATTTCTGTCTGCCCTAAACGAGAGAAACTTTGTGCACACACGTTTTCTGTGGTTGGTGTTCAACCTAAGTTTCTTCTGGCAATTACTCTGATCTGCTCCCTGTCCACATTTTCCGCCAAAGCTTTTGTGGATTCAGGAGCAGCTCTGAACCTGATGGACTTGGATTTTGCTAAACATTGTGGATTTCCTATGACACCTCTGCGGATGCCTATCCCTTTGAGGGGTATTGATGCTACTCCTTTGGCGAAGAATAAACCTCAGTTTTGGACCCAGGTGGTAATGCGGGTCGCCCCAGTCCATCAAGAAAATTGCAGATTTTTGGTGTTGCATAATTTGCATGATACCATTGTTCTGGGGTTTCCCTGGTTGCAAATTCATAATCCAGTTTTGGACTGGAAATCTGTGTCTGTGGTGAGTTGGGGTTGTCGGTGTGCCCTTAGTGATTCTCCTGTTTTCTCCACCTCTCCCCAGTCGCATGATGTTCCTGACTATTTGGCTGACTTTTATGATGTATTTGGCGAGAATGAGTCTGCGTCTTTGCCTCCTCATAGGAGTTATGACTGTGCAATTGAGCTGAACCCGGGGTGTAAATTCCCCAAGGGTCGGCTTTTCAATTTGTCTGTACCCGAGCACGAGGCTATGCGATCCTATATTAAGGAGGCATTGGAGAAGGGTCATATTAGACCATCCTCTTCACCCTTAGGTGCTGGTTTTTTTTTCGTGGCTAAAAAGGATGGTTCATTAAGGCCTTGTATTGACTATCGTGCCCTCAACAAAATTACTGTTAAATATCAGTATCCGTTACCCCTGATTTCTGATCTATTCTCAAGAGTTAAAGATGCTTGCTGGTTTACCAAGCTTGACCTCAGGGGGGCGTATAATCTTATTCGCATTAAGCATGGGGATGAATGGAAGACGGCGTTTAATACTCCGGAGGGACATTTTGAGTACCTGGTGATGCCTTTTGGGCTCACTAATGCCCCTTCTGTCTTCCAGTGCTTCATGAACGATATATTCCGAGACTTTGTGGATAAATTTTTGATTATCTATCTGGATGATATTTTGATCTTCTCCAAGAATTGGGACTCTCATGTGGAACATGTTCGGACTGTGTTCCGGATTTTGAGGGAGAATTCCCTGTATGTCAAGGGATCGAAATGCCTTTTTGGGGTACAGAGGATTTCATTTTTGGGATTTATTTTGTCTCCATCAACTATTGAAATGGACCCGGCCAAGGTACAGGCCATTTATGATTGGGTTCAGCCCACTTCTTTGAAGGCCCTCCAGAAGTTTTTGGGTTTTGCTAATTTTTATCGGAAATTTATAGCTAACTTTTCTGCTATTGCCAAGCCATTGACTGATTTGACTAGGAAGGGTGCTGATGTGCTGAATTGGTCTCCGGAGGCTGTTTCTTCCTTTCAGGAGCTGAAGCGAAGATTCACTTCTGCTCCAGTTTTGCGGCAACCTGATGTCTCACTCCCGTTTCAGGTGGAGGTGGACGCTTCTGAGATTGGTGCAGGAGCGGTGTTGTCCCAAAAAGATCCTGTGACATCTAAAATGAATCCTTGTGCTTTCTTTTCCCGAAAGTTCTCCCCATCCGAACGTAACTATGATGTGGGGAATCGGGAACTGTTGGCCATGAAATGGGCATTTGAGGAGTGGAGACATTGGTTTTAGGGAGCCAAACACCAAGTCGTGGTCCTTACTGACCACAAGAATTTGATTTACCTGGAGTCGGCCAAGCACTTGAATCCTAGACACGCTAGGTGGGCCTTGTTTTTCACACGTTTTGATTTTGTGGTCTCTTTTCTTCCGGGCACTAAGAATGTCAAGGCAGACGCCCTCTCTAGGAGTTTCCTTGCTGATTCTCCTGTTGTGACTAAGCCTGCTACCATCTTAGGCGAGGGGGTAGTTCTTTCTGCCATCTCGCCCGATTTGAGACGTGCTCTGGAAGAGTTTCAGGAGGACAAACCTGAGCGTTGTCCCAGTGGAAAGTTGTATGTTCCTGACCAGTGGAGGAAGAGAGTGATGTCTGAAGTTCATTGCTCTGCATTGGCTGGTCATCCAGGTATTTTTGGTACTAGAGATCTGGTGAGTCAGTCTTTTTGGTGGCCCGCCTTGTCTCATGATGTCAGGAATTTTGTGCAGTCCTGTGGGACTTGCTCCCGGTCTAAACCTTGTTCTCGTTCTAGTGGCTTGTTGATGCCATTGCCGGTGCCCAGGAGGCCATGGACCCATATTTCAATGGATTTTATCTCTGATATGCCTGTCTCTCAGAGAATGACTGTTATTTGGGTGATTTGTGATAGATTCTCTAAGATGGTCCATCTTGTACCACTCCCTAAGTTGCCATCTTCCTCTGAGTTGGTGCCCTTGTTTTTGCAACAGGTGGTTCGCTTGCACGGGATTCCTGAGAACATTGTATCTGACAGAGGAGTTCAGTTTGTGTCTAGATTTTGGAGGACTTTCTGTTCCAAGCTGGGAATTCAGTTGTCCTTCTCCTCTGCTTTTCACCCTCAGACCAATGGGCAGACAGAGAGAACAAACCAGACTTTGGAGTCGTATTTGAGATGTTTTATTTCTGCCGATCAGGATGATTGGGTTTCATTTTTGCCCTTGGCCGAATTTGCTTTAAATAATAGAGCTAGTTCTGCCACTTTGATGTCACCTTTTTTTTGTAACTTTGGTTTTCACCCTCGATTTTCTTCAGGGCAGGTGGAGCCTTCTGCCTGCCCAGGTGTTGACACTGTGGTGGAGAGAATGCACCAGATCTGGGACCAAGTAGTGGATAAGTTGTCTCTCTCCCAGGAAAAGGCCCAGCGGTTTTCCAACCGGCGTAGGACCGTTGATCCCCAGTTTAAAGTGGGTGATATGGTTTGGTTGTCATCAAAAAATATCGCTATGAAGGTGGCTTCTCCTAAGTTTAAGCCTAGATTTATTGGACCTTACAAGATTTTGGAGATTATTAATCCGGTCTCTTTTCGGTTGGCTCTTCCTGTCACATTTAAAATTCATAATGTGTTTCATAAGTCCTTGTTGAAGAGGTTTGTTGAACCAGTAGTTCCTGTGGTGGCACCTCCTGACCCTATATTGGTTGAAGGTAACATGGAATATGAGGTAGAGAAGATACTGGATTCCCGTCTGGCTAGACGGAGACTCCAGTATTTGGTTAAGTAGAAGGGTTATGGTCAGGAGGATAATTCCTGGGTCTCTGCCTCTGATATTCATGCCGAAAGATTGGTGCGTGCCTTTCATCGGGCACACCCGGATCGCCCAGGTGGCATGGATGAGGGTTCGGTGACCCCTCCTCAAGGGGGAGGTACTGTTGTGAGTTCATTTTTCCATTCACCATTGAGGTCTGATGAACTCCCTCCTCTGGTGAGGGAAGGTAGTGAGGCTGATTACCAAACACATGGGCAGCTAGATGATGACTGGGTGGCTGGAATTGAGGACTGGATATAAGGCTGCCGACGCCCTTCTTCCTGGCTGGTGATTTTCCTGCTGGATTCTTGGAGACCAGTCTGATTCCTGCATCTCAAAGCTAAGTTTTTCTGCTCTGCTTTGTACTCTTCAGTTTGGTTTTGTTTTGCCTTGTTTTTTGGGAGTTCTGCCATCCCCGGCCGGAGGTGAGCTGTATTCCATTTTTTGTCTCTGATCTGTTGATATTTTGCTCTGTCTTCTGAATATACCTGAGTGCTGATATAGTCTTTTGAAGCCTAGCGACTTCAGGGCCTGTTTTTCCTATCAGTCGGTTGGCTCATTTTGATAGGGTTTTTGCGGATGGCAGACAGCAGCTTTCCTATCCTGTCCTATGTAGTTAGCTTTTGCCCCATCATTTGCTCAACCTATCTTTCTATCTGTGTTAGTGTTTTCATCTTGCTTCACCGTCATTATATGTTGGGGGCTGCCTATTGCTTTGGGGTCTGCCTTGGGGCAGTTTAGTTTTTCCCCTTTCTGTCTTAAGGCTATATAGTTCTCCGGCTGTGATTGAGGGGTCTAGGGCACCGTAGGAGAAGAGAAGGCTGGTAGTGCAATAAGAGACTGCGCTGCTGTGGTAGAATTCAAGGTATCTTTATTGCCAACGCGTTTCCTGAGCCAGTCCCAGCTCACTTCATCAGGGCATGTTACAGAAGTTCATTGCAGGGGTATATATACACATAAAAAAAAAAAAAGGGGAGGCGCCAAGAATAGTGAGGTGACACATCAGCATGGATACATATACATGAATCATACAAAACAATAAAACTTTATTACAACCATATTAAAAACGATGTATAAAATGCTATAAAAAGAGTGTTGGTATAAAAATCGTGATTAAAAAATAAAAAGACACGGAGGGGATCACGAGGTAAAAGATTAAAAAATGGCTCTCAAGTCCTGGGGTGGATTAGAACTTGCCTCAGAGGATATAACTCATGGTATTAGTCCACTATGCTACATGTGAAACTGGAAAGTAAGGAGAAAATGGTTAATTTATGGCACATCATTAAGAAGGACCCGATACTTAATGGGGTCCTTCCAGACAAATCTGCTATCACCTTCCGAAAGGCCAGGTCATTAAAGAATATTCTGGCTCCAAGTAGACTTCTACCCCAGAAGCCTACTACCCATACCATTTCATCACCAGGGATTTATAAGTGTCACCGTCCTAATTGTGCTTGCTGTCATACCATTTCACACTGCACGTCCGTGTTTGTCCACCCCATTACACTTGAAAAATTTCCCCTCAAATTCCACCTCACTTGTCATTCCTCTCATGTTATATATGTCATTTCCTGTCCTTGTCCCAGATTGTATGTAGGTCGCACTACACAAGCACTACATTGTCGCATGAATTCACACCGTCACAATATCAAAATAGGCTTCCAAAAACATGGACTTTCACGACACTTTGACACCACACATTCCAGAGATTTCAGTAAAGCCACCATTTATCCCATTGATCACATACCAGACCACATCCCCAATAGGTTTCAATCACTATGCAGAAAGGAAGTTTTTTGGATCTACAAACTCAAATCTATTGAGCCCAATGGTCTTAATATCATCAATGATGTTTTTTATTGATTTTATTTTGACCCTGTGTTTTAATATCTTATCCTTTCAATTCCTTTATATCATGATCTTCGTTTTTTAAAGAAAAAAATTTTTATGCATTTTTTTTTTTTCTTTCACCCAGGAATTTTTTTTTTTTTTTTTTAATTTTTTTAAAAAAATTTTTTTCATTTTTTTATTTTTATTATGTCTTAACACTCAATTTTTAACCATTTTTATATCACCTATTCCAGAGAGTTTCTTCTTGTTGTTCTTCTCTTTTCTCCGCCTAGAAAAAAGGCGGACTAGAGACTAGTTTTAGCTATTTACACATGATTTTAACCATTTTCTCCTTACTTTCCAGTTTCATATGTAGCATAGTGGACTAATACTATGAGTTATATCCTCTGAGGCAAGTTTTAATCCACCCCAGGACTTGAGAGCCATTTTTTAATCTTTTACCTCGTGATCCCCTCCGTGTCTTTTTATTTTTTAATCACGTTTTTTATACCAACACTCTTTTTATGGCATTTTATACATCGTTTTTAATATGGTTGTAATAAAGTTTTATTGTTTTGTATGATTCATGTATATGTATCCATGCTGACGTGTCACCTCACTATTCTTGGCGCCTCCCCTTTTTTTTTTTTTGTGTGTATATATACCCCTGCAATGAACTTCTGCAACATGCCCTGATGAAGTGAGCTGGGACTGGCTCAGGAAACGCGTTGGCAATAAAGATACCTTGAATTCTACCACAGCAGCGCAGTCTCTTATTGCGCTACCAGCCTTCTCTTTGTACCAATGCTTTCTGGCTTTTGTTTTGGTCACTTTTTAATGTTGGTTGTGCTTTCACACTCGTGGTAGCATGAGACGGACTCTACAACCCACACAAGTGGCTCAGGTAGTGCAGCTCATCCAGGAAGGCACATCAATGCGAGCTGTGGCAAGAAGGTTTGCTGTGTCTGTCAGCGTAGTGTCCAGAGGCTGGAGGTGCTACCAGGAGACAGGCCAGTACACCAGGAGATGTGGAGGGGGCCGTAGGAGGGCAACAACCCCGCAACAGGACAGCTACCTCTGCCTTTGTGCAAGGAGGAACAGGAGGAGCACTGCCAGAGCCCTGCAAAATGACCTCCAGCAGGCCACAAATGTGCATGTGTCTGCACAAACGGTTAGAAAGCGACTCCATGAGGATGGTCTGAGTGCCCGACGCTCACAGATGGGGGTTGTGCTCACAGTTCAACACCACGCAGAACGCTTGGCATTTGCCACAGACCGCCAGGATTGGCAGATTCGCCACTGTCACACTGTGCTCTTCACAGATGAAAGCAGGTTCACACTGAGCACATGTGACAGATGTAGCAGAGTCTGGAGATGTCGTGGAGAGCGATCTGCTGCCTGCATCATCCTTCAGCATGACCGGTTTGGCAGTGGGTCAGTAATGGTGTGGGGTGGCATTTCTTTGAAGGGCCGCACAGCCCTCCATGTGCTCGCCAGAGGTAGACTTACTGTCGTTAGGTCCCGAGATGATATCTGCAGACCCCTTGTGAGACCATATGCTGGTGCGGTTGGCCTTGGGTTCCTCTTAATGCAGGGCAATGCCAGGCCTCATGTGGCTGGAGTATGTCAGCAGTTCCTGCAAGATGAAGGCATTGAAGCTATGGACTGGCCTGCCCGTTCCCCAGACCTGAATCCGATTGAGCACATCTGGGACATCATGTCTCGCTCCATCCAACAACGTCACGTTGCACCACAGACTGTCCAGGAGTTGGCGGATGCTTTAATCCAGGTCTGGGAGGAGATCCCTCAGGAGACCATCCGCCGCCTCATCAGGAGCATGGCCAGGCATTGTTGGGAGGTCATACAGGCACGTGGAGGCCACACACAATACTGAGCCTCATTTTGACTTGTTTTAAGGACATTACATTCCACTTTAATTTTGTGTGTGATTCCAAATCCAGGCCTCCATTGGTTAATAAATTTGATTTCCATTGATGATTTTTATGTGATTTTGTTGTCAGCACATTCAACTTTGTATAGAACAATTTTTCAACGTGAATATTTTATTCATTCAGATCTAGGATGTGTTATTTGAGTGTTCCCTTTATTTTTTTGATCATTGTATTTAACAGTGCTAGGCAGCAGGCAGTGTATGTGGGTCTATAGATATCAGTGCTAGGCAGACAGGCATTGTATGTGGCATACTTAATTGCATACAGCAAGAGGGTCCATTCCATTATTGTCTGCTGCTGCCTATTACAGATATTGACCATATATACATAGCCCCAGGTATCAGTGACCAGGAATGGGTTTTTTTTTTCATCTTAATCCTGATTATTTTATTCAAAAGCAATCCAGAGCAGTTTGCTGGCAAAAAAAATACAGGCCAGATATTTTAGAGTGGGGTATCTGTGTCACAGGCATCACCTATCTGTGGGCTATTTTGCTGTGAAAAAAAAAATACAGATCAGATATTTTATTTTCCAATAAATTTTTATTGGGTTTTATGAAATTTTTAGGGTTCAGGTAAATATAGGAAACGATAGGTAGGAAGGAAAAGTATAAAGGGAGAGGAACAAGAATAACTAGGAAAAAAGAGGGAAAAAGGAAAATTAAAAAATAAAACCCTATGAAGATAGGGGAGAGACAGGCAACATACACTTCCATTTATACATCTATTAAAGTAAGATAACATTTCAGCACCTAAAAAACAAAAAGAACATTAATAACAGTAAAGTAGGCCTACAAAGGTACATTTTGAAAATTTAAGCATATGTGAACATGTCACGCCTGGGTAACCTCTAGGTAACCCTAAGACCTGATGGAGGGGAAAAGTCCGGTTCATAAAGTAACCATTTAAAGTGGTTTGATTTTTCTGACCAAAATATTCAAGCTAAACAATATACTGTAAAGCAAGTACACTAGTAGTTGTAAATCACGAACATGAATCCAACAAAGCAAATAATACAGTAAATAATACATTTTAGATCTATCATGTAGGAAAATTGTCATGTGAAGGCCATGAAGAGAGTGCACGAGAGGCCACTGAACATGATATTCCTGCATGGAGCAAAAAATCAGATCCCTCTTCTGGAGCTGAAATGGACATCAGTTTTGAAGCAAACTTCACACGAAGGATTGAAGCTGGAGTCCAATAGTAGGTTACCCCAGCCCGCAGAAGTTCTCGTGTGGTATTTTGAAAAGATTTTCTTCTTTGCAGAGTGGCTTTAGATAAGTCTTTGAAAAAGGTTATATTGGCATATGGGGATGGAAGATTTTTGGAATCTCTAATCAGAGCTAAAAGGTCATTTCTCACCCAAGTCGAATTAAAGGACACAATTACATCCCTGTCAATATCAGGTGGAAGTGAGCTTGGTCTATGGATTCTGTAGGCTTTTTCAATTAAATTCTCCCCTTTAGTTTTAGGTAGTAAATTCTGAACCATAGAGGAAATGTAATCCTTCAAACGAGAAGTATGAATCGACTCCGGGATTCCTATTATTTTTAAATTATTTTTCCTTTTGAAGTCTTCGTAATCATTCAGACTATTTTTTTGAGAGACAATGTCTTTCTGAATTTTCCCCAAAGAGTCTGAAATCACATATAAATTTTTATTATTATTAGAAAGGGAGATCTAACTTTCTTTATGCATGCTACCCACTGATTTTAAGATGTTTTTGGGGATATCTTTAGGGATATCAGGGGCTTTGGTAGTTTTTGAATTGGTACCTTTGATTATAAGGGAAAGTATCTCCTTAAAAAGCTTTTTAATAACGTTCTCCGAGGCCAAAGTATTATCAATTTGCTGGAGTTCAGGTATCTTTACATTGGTTTCCAACATAGACCAAGCTTCTCCCGATACCTTAGGTAATGTGGTCTTCCCTTTAAAATTCATCAATATTAAAAAAGCCTTACAAATGTCCACTATAAAACTTTGAGAAGGAGAATCATCAGTAGCGTGTAAATTTTCGAGTATGGAAAAATCAGCGGGATGTTCCCCCAATCCCATAGAAAGTCCCTCTTGGTTTGTCGCAGATTTCGCTGAAATCTCAGATCCCCCTGAAGTAGTAGAGCATGTTAAATCAGATCAGATATTTTAAAGTCGAGTATTCCCGTCACACGCCTCACCTATCTGTGGGCTAAAAATTGTGACATTTTTTGGGCTCCATTGAACTGTGTCTAAGCCTAGTTATTGAAACCAGTTTGCTGCCAAAAGAAAAAAAAATACAGGCCAGATAATATAACGTGTGCTTATTTGTGTAACAAAACTGAAATTTGGAGAAAATGTGGAAAATTTTGCAATTTTCAAACTTTGAATTTTTATGCCCTTATAACAGAGAAATATGTCACACAAAATACACTACCGTTCAAAAGTTTAGGGTCACTTAGAAATTTCCTTATTTTTAAAAGAGAAGCACAGTTTTTTTTCCAATAAACCTAACATTAAATGATTCAGAAATACACTCTATATATTGTTAATGTGGTAAATGACTATTCTAGCTGCAAACGTCTGGTTTGTAATGCAATATCTTCATAGGTGTATAGACATTTTTAACTGTGTAAGAAGGCTAATGGATGGTTATAATACCCTTTAAAACCCTTTTGCAAGTATGTTAGCACAGCTGAAAACAGTTTGGATGATTAGAGAAGCTATAAACCTGACCTTTGAGCTAGGTGAGAATCTGGAGCATTACATTTGTTGGTTCCATTAAACACTCAAAATAGCCAGAAAAAAAAGAACTTACATGTGAAACTCCACAGTCTATTCTTGTTCTTAGAAATGAAGGCTATTCATGCGAGAAATTGCCAAGAAACTGGGGATTTCCTACAACGGTGTGTACTACTCCCTTCAGAGGAGAGCACAAACAGGCTCTAACCAGAGTAGAAAGGGAAGTGGGAGGCCCCGCTGCACAACTGAGCAACAAGACCAGTACATTATAGTCTGTAGTTTGAGAAATCGATGCCTCACAGGTCCTCAACTGGCAGCTTCATTAAATAGTACACACAAAACGCCAGTGTCAACTTCTGCAGTAAAGAGGTGACATCGGGATGCTGGTCTTCAGGGAAGAGTGGCAAAAAAAAGCCTTATCTGAGACTTCCTAATAAAAGGAAAAGATTAATATGGGCAAAAGAACACAGACATTGGACAGAGGAAGATTGGAAAAAAGTGTTATGGACAGACGAATCCAAGTTTGAGGTGTTTGCATCACACAGAAGAACATTTGTGAGATGCAGAACAACTGAAAAGATGCTGGAAGAGTGCCTGACACCATCTGTCAAGCATGGTGGAGGTAATGTGATGGTCTGGGGCTGCTTTGGTGCTGGTAAAGTGGGAGATTTTTACAAGGTAAAAGGGATTTTGAATAAGGAAGGCTATCACTCCATTTTGCAACGCCATATGCCATACCCTGTGGACAGCGCTTGATTGGAGCCAATTTCATCCTACAACAGGACAATGACCCAAAGCACACCTCCAAATTATGCAAGAACTATTTAGGGAAGAAGCAGGCAGCTGGTATTCCATCTGTAATGGAGTGGCCAGCGCAGTCACCAGATCTCAACCCCATTGAGCTGTTGTGGGAGCAGCTTGACCGTATGGTACGCAAAAAGTGCCCATCAAGCCAAGTCAACTTGTGTCAGGGGCTTCTGGAAGCATGGCGAGAAATTTCTCCAGATTACCTCAGCAAATTAACTGCTAGAATGCCAAAGGTCTGCAATGCTGTAATTGCTGCAAAGGGAGCATTCTTTGGCGAAAGCAAAGTTTGAAGGAGAAAATTATTCTTTCAAATAAAAATCTTTTTGTCGAACTTTGTCAATGTCTGGACAAGATTTTAAATTCATTTGGCAACTCATTTGATTAATAAAAGTATGAGTTTTCATGGAAAACACAAAATTGCCTAGGTGACCCCAAACTTTTGAACGGTAGTGTAGTTTATAAATAGCATTTCCCACATGTCTACTTTACATGTTAGTGGTAAAATTTCTTCTATATAACGTGTGCTTATTTGTGTAAAAAACAGAAATTTGATGAAAATTTTTATGCCATTAAAACATAGAAATATGTCACACAAAATAGTTTATAAATAACATTTCCCACATGTCTACTTTACATCAGCACAATTTTGGAAACAAAAATTTATTTTGTTAGGAAGTTATGAAGGTTAAAAGTTGACCACCGATATCTCATTTTTACAACAAAATTTACAAAACCATTTTTTTAGGGACCACATCACATTTGAAGTCACTTTGAGGAGTCTATATGGCAGAAAATACCCAAAAGTGACACCATTCTAAAAACTGCACCCCTCAAGCTGATCTAAACCACATTCAAGAAGTTTATTAACCACTCAGGTGTTTCACAAGAGCAGAAGCAACGAGGAAGGAAAAAATGAACATTTAACTTTTTAGTCACAAAAATGATTTTTAGCAACAATTTTTTTATTTTCACAAGGGTAAAAGGAGAAAATGGACAGATAAGGCTGTTGTGCAATTTCTCCTGAGTACCCGATACCCCATATGTGGGGGAAAACCACTGGTTAGGTGCATGACAGGACTCGAAAGGGAAGGAGCGCCGCTTTACTTTTTCAAACCAAAATTGGCTGGAATTGAGATCGGACACCATGTCATGTTTGGAGAGCCCCTGATGTGCCTAAACAATGGAAACCTCCCACAAGTGACCCCATTTTGGAAACTAGATCCCCCAAGGAACTTATTCAGATGTGTGGTGAGCACTTTGAACCCCCAAGTGTTTCACAGAAGTTTATAATGCCCGAGCGTGAAAATAAAAAATCATATTTTTCCCACAAAAATGATCTTTTAGTCCCCAATTTTTAATTTTCTCAATGGTAACAGGAGAAATTGGACCTCAAAAGTTGTTGTCCAATTTGTCCTGAGTATGCTGATACCCCATATGTGGGAAGGAGAAAACTACTGTTTGTGCACACGTCTGGGCTCAGGAGGGAAGTAGTGACGTTTTAAAATGCAGACTTTGATGGAATGGTCTGCTGGCGTTATGTTCCACTTGCAGAGCCCCTGATGTGCCTAAACAGTAAAAAAAACACAAGTGACATCATTTTGAAAACTAGTAAGTAAATTAGTAGTGCATGGAGGTATGGTACACTTTGAAGCAATCTTTCATGCATATGCCAGGTTTGTCGGGGCAGGTGTCGCATTGATAAATGGAGCCCTTTCGTATTCCCCTTTTGTAACAAACACGGCAACCCTTTGCAACCTTCCTTTTTTCCAGTTTGCAGGACCTCCCCCGGGAAATGTTGACCTGGTGCAATACGAGCACCTTCAGTTCTGGAAGTACTGGCGCCTTTCTGGTTTTCAATTATTAAGGCCTTAATTACTACCTCCTGGAACTGAAGGTACAATATAGCGGTCGGCCTGCGCATCCTGACAGCAGCAAAGCATTGAGCATCACCATTTGTACGATGTGCATAGTCAGCTTTTTGACCCACACCCTGTCTTTTCTCAAAGCACTATACGGTTGGAGGAATTGATCAGAGAAATCAACACCCCCCCATATTTTTGTTGTACCCCAGTACACAGTCCGGTTTGTTGACAAAGGTACCTCATACAGTACCGAGGGCGCTGCTATCACCGTGTATGGTGGTCAAAAGAAGGACATCCCTTTTGTCCTTGTACTTGACCACCAGCAGGTGGTCGCTACATTGGGCTCTGCTGTTACCCCTTCTCATCATCTGCCCAAGTAGCGATTTTGATAGGCCTCTCTGATTTTTGCAGGCAGTACTGCAGACTGCGGTACCTTGCGCAGAGAGGGATTTGAAAAATTGGATTCTGGTATAAAAGTTATCGGTGTATAGGTTTATCCAGCAGTGGGTGTACCAAATCCCACACAATTTTACCATTCACTCCCATGACAGGTGGACATTAAGGGGGTTCAATCCTGGTGTCCTTTCCTTCGTAAACTCTAAACCTGTGGGTGTACCCTGAGGTACTCTCACACAGTTTGTAGAGTTTAATTCCATACCTAGCTTTCTTGCTGGGCAGGTACTGATGAAATCTGAGACTTCCCTTGAAATGAATTAAGGACTCATCCATGCAGATGTCCCTTTGGTGCACGTACACTTCAGCAAACTTTTTGTTGAAGTATTCGATGACCAGCCGAACTTTGAACAGACGGTCAAAGTTGGGGTCATCTTGGGGGGGCACTGCATTTTCGGTATAATGCAGAAATTTGTGGATGGCCTCAAAACGTATCTGGGTCATAACCATTCAGAACACTGGAGTGCTGTATAAAACATCAACACTCCAATATTGCCGAAGTTTTGGCTTCTTCAGGATCCCCATGTGAAGGACCAGGCCCCAAAACTGCATCATTTCAACTGCATCTACAGGAGACCAGTTATTAAATGATGAACCAGGTTTTGTGCCAAAAATTGATGAGCATATAAATTAGTTTGGTCCACCATGAAGTTAACAAAATCCTCAGAGAAAGACTTTGAAAAAGTCTAGTTCTGTGAGGCCAGTGGTGTCAAGCATGATTCCTGATTCTACCACAAAATCAGGAATCAGAGGCTTATAATTTTAGGGGGACGATGTACATACGGGGTCCGCAATTGGGTGTGCTGATTCATTTTCATCTTCTGGAATGATAGGTGCTGCCTCATCTTCTTCGAGGAGGAAGATGAAGAGGATGAGGATGAAGAATCTGAGAAATAAATGTGGGATTCTCTCCCTCGCTATCAGTGTCGGAGGCAAAGAAAGCATATGCCTCCTTCATTGAATAGCATTGTTGGGATGAAGGGGATGGGCGGGACTTTTTTTTATGAATATGGTGCTTGTCAAGTACTTTATTTTTAACTGTTTGTGTGTGGGGGGATAGTATTTGGTGTAAACTTTTGCATGAAAAGAAAAAGCTAAAAGAAAAAAGCAAATAGGGAGAAAAAATGCCTCTTAAAAGAAAAGTGTAAGGCTAGTTTCATACTTGCACTGGGCAGAGCTGCAAAGGGCTGCGTACTTCCTCCATTAAGCCCGCCCACCTCTTCCATTCAGATCCACCTACAAAGGCATGCGTCCTATGTATCTATCTTTAACATTGGGCACGCAGGCCATGCGAATGTTTGCAAATGCCACTGCATGCGTCGTTTTGACGCTGCGCTGAACAGTAGAGTTGAGCGAAACGGGTCGAAAAAATTGGAAAGTCGCCGACTTTCGCCAAAGTCGGGTTTCATGAAACGAAACCCGACCTTAGCGTGAGGTCGGTCACGAGGTCGACGACTTTAGCGCCAAAGTCGCATTTCAAAAGATGCTTGCGCGCCCTTTTTGCAGCCAATCGGGAAGAACAGACACTGTGGGCAACGTGATGACATAGGCAGCGGTCACCACCATCTTGGAGAAGGGCATGCAAGTGATTGGCTTGCTTTGTGGGACGTCACAGGGGGTATAAAAGGGCAGGGATGCTGACCGCCATGTTACCCATTCCTGCTACTACATGTGGGGACAAATGACACCGCAAGAAACGACCTGGAAACCATCTGCAGAGACTTTGAAGACTTAGGCAAGAAAGTGAAAGAACTGGGAGCGCAGGTGGTCTTCTCTTCCATCCTCCCAGTGGATGGCCATGGAACAAGGAGGTGGAATAAGATTCTGCAGGTGAACAACTGGCTACGTCGATGGTGCCGTCAGCAACGATTTGGATTTCTGGATCACGGAGTGAACTACTTATACGATGGACTACTTGCTAGAGATGGGGTGCACCTTACGAAGACTGGAAAGCATGTATTTGGAAGTCGCCTTGCTACACTTGTAAGGAGAGCTTTAAACTAGAACAACATGGGAAGGAAAGCAAAAGACCAGAAAAAGCCATACACCTGACAAATGCTATTGAGAACTCTGCTATTAGAAGTGGAAAGGAAGAACAAAGACGAAAGAATCTAATTAATAAAAATATTGGAGAAAGAGAAACCAATCACAAACTAAAATGTTTCTATACTAATGCACAAAGTATGGGCAACAAACAAGGAGAATTGGAACTACTAACACAGGAAAAGAAATATGATGTCATTGGAATCACTGAAACTTGGTGGGACAATACACATGATTGGAATACAAGACTAGAAGGATACAACTTATTTGCAAGAAACAGACTTGATAAACCAGGAGGGGGTGTCGCATTGTATGTTCGAAACGCGTATATCTGCACAGAGATTGAAGCTTCAGAGACTGGGAGTTCTGTGGAAACTGTTTGGGTAAGAATACAAGGACAGAACAATGGAAAGGACACCATTGTAGGCATTTACTACAGGCCGCCTGTGCAAGCCGAAGATATAGATGAACTCTTTATGCATCAAATGGCCAAGTTCTCCAAAAAATATGACATAGTTGTCATGGGAGATTTCAACTATCCAGACATTTGTTGGGAATCTCTCTCAGGCAAAACTAACAGGTCAAGGAAATTCTTATCCTCTCTTGCTGACAACTTTATCTTCCAAAAGGTAAGGGAGAAAACAAGGGGAACTGCTACCTTGGATCTAATCCTTATAAACAGGGAGGAAATGGTTGAGGAGGTAAAAGTGGCTGGGACCCTAGGAGGTAGCGACCATGCTATTTTAGAATTTTGGATAACTAGAGGTGGAAGACCTGTGAAGACTCAGACGTCAAGGTTAGATTTCAGAAAGGCAGATTTTAAGGGATTCAGAAAGAGAATTGTAGGGATCCAATGGCTGGATATCCTTAAAGACAAAAATGTCCAGGAAGGATGGGAAATCTTGAAAAATGAAATTCTCAATGCACAGTTGTTAACAATTCCGAAAAGAGGGAAGAATAGGAAGCATTTAAGGAAACCAGGATGGATGAACACAGAACTTAAGCACATGCTAAAAAGGAAGAAAAAAATGTTTATAAAATGGAAAGAGGGAGGCATATCTAAAGAAGAATATAATGCTGTCTGCAGAACCTGCAGGGCACAAATCAGATTATCTAAAGCTGAAAATGAACTGAGGCTTGCAAGAGATGTCAAAAGCAATAATAAAGGATTTTGGGGATATGTCAAAAGTAAAAGAAAAGTCAAAGATGCTATAGTATTTTTACAGGATGAAAATGATGAAATGGTAAGACAGGATGTTGAGAAGGCTGAACTTTTAAATTCCTATTTTGCATCTGTTTTCTCTCAGAAAGGAAATGCAACATCAACTGTTATTCACTGTCCTATTAAGGGAATAGAAGAATCCAGGATATCTATAAACAGAAAGATAGTGAGGAAACACTTAGCTAACCTAAATGAATTCAAGTCTCCAGGTCCAGATGAATTACACCCCAGAGTACTGAAGGAGAAAGCAGAAGAAATTTTTGAACCCCTCTCCATAATCTTTGAAAATTCTTGGAGAACAGGAGAAGTGCCAGAAGACTGGAGAAGAGCAAATGTTGTTCCTATCTTCAAAAAGGGGAAGAAGGTGGACCCAGGCAACTATAGGCCGGTGAGTCTGACTTCTATACCAGGAAAGATCTTTGAACAAATTATTAAACAACATGTATGTCAATACCTGGATAAGAATGAAGTGATTAAACAGAGTCAGCATGGGTTTGTAACTGATAAGTCATGTCAGACTAACTTAATTTCCTTCTATGAAGGTATCACTGATTGGGTGGATCAAGGAAATGCTGTAGATATAGTATATCTTGACTTCAGCAAAGCATTTGACAAAGTCTCTCATACAATCCTTATTGAAAAAATGACTAAGTATGGAATGGACAAGGCAACTGTTAGGTGGATTCATAACTGGCTTAGTGATCGGACCCAAAGAGTGGTCGTAAATGGCTGCACATCCACTTGGAAGAATGTCTCAAGTGGGGTACCACAGGGCTCTGTCCTGGGCCCTGTATTGTTCAACATCTTTATCAACGATTTAGATGAAGGAATTGAGGGTAAACTGATTAAATTTGCTGATGACACAAAGCTAGGAGGGATAGCTAATACTAGAGAGGAGAGAGAGATGATTCAAAAAGATTTAAATAAACTGGAGAAGTGGGCAGCAACTAACAGAATGGTTTTTAACAGGGAGAAATGCAAAGTACTACATCTGGGCAATAAAAATGAAAAAAGCATATATAGAATGGGAGGAATAGGGCTAAGTGACAGCACATGTGAAAAAGACTTGGGTATACTAATAGATCACAGACTGACTATGAGTCAACAGTGTGATGAAGCAGCAAAAAAGGCAAATGCAATTCTAGGATGTATTAACAGAAGCATACAGTCTAGATCACGTGAAGTCATTATTTCCCTCTACTCCTCTTTGGTCAGACCTCATCTGGAATATTGTGTCCAGTTTTGGGCACCACATTTTAAAAAAGACATCAACAAACTGGAGCAAGTTCAGAAAAGAGCGACCAGAATGGTGACTGGTCTGCAAACCCTGTCTTATGAGGAAAGGTTGCAGGATTTGGGAATGTTTAGTTTGCAAAAGAGAAGACTGAGAGGAGACTTAATAGCTGTCTACAAATATCTAAAGGGCTGTCACATTGTAGAAGGATCAACTTTATTCTCATTTGCACAAGGAAAGACTAGAAGCAATGGGATGAAACTGAATGGGAAGAGACACAGATTAGATATTAGAAAAAACTTTTTGACAGTTAGAGTGATCAATGAGTGGAACAGGCTGCCACGAGAAGTGGTGAGTTCTCCTTCAATGGAAGTCTTCAAACAGAGGCTGGACAGACATCTGACTGGGATGATATGGCGAATCCTGCTCTGAGCAGGGGGTTGGACCAGATGGCCCAGGAGGTCCCTTCCAACTCTACGATTCTATGATTTTTTCTATGATTTTACTCATGCTGATCTCAGAATAGGGAGAGCTGCTGCTGATTCTCTAGGGAGAGTGTTAGGCAGGGAAGAAGATACCAAAAACTGATTCTGCTGCTAGCGATTTTGCCTGTACAACACACCAGTCACTGTGCAGTGCAAGGGGAGGCTATATTTTGGTGCATCAGCTCTGTTGGTTATTAGGCTGCCTTTTAAGGCTACCTGGTAGCTGCATTGCTGTGTGCCCACTGCTGAGCAAACTGCTTTTTTCAAAGCAATCCAGATTTTATTGTTTTGTCCTTGTGAGTTACTGAGCGTCCATTTTTCACACACCGTACAGCAGTGTACGCTCCTCTCTCAGTACCGTGTAACGGCTGTTATCACGGCCACTGTGAAGCTATCTGTGTGTGACTCTGTAAGGATAAGTCGAGGAGTTGTTCCGTTCTTACAGACCTCCACCTTATAGTTTTGTCTGGTTTTCAAACAGTTTAGTATATTTGCTGTTTGATTACATTCAAAACTATATAGAGTGACAGCGTGTGTCAGTCCATATACTAAAACACGAAGCTTGACAATTTTACATACACTGGACAGCGGTGTACATGCACGCTCCTCTCTCAGTATCGTGTAACGGCTGTTATCACGGCCACAGTGAAGCTATCTGTGTGTGACTCTGTAAGGATAAGTCGAGGAGTTGTTCCGTTCTTACAGACCAACACTGTAGGGAGATTCCAGTTCTGCCCAATTCTATATACACCTTGTAGTTTGTCATACACTAGGCAATTTCTGCTGGTCACATTGTGGTTTTAAATAAACAGGGCCTGACTGAATCCCACAGTGTCCTGAAGTGTAGAGACATTCCAATTCTACACAGTCCTTTATACACCCTTCTAACAGCATAGAGAATCTGCCTGTCATATTGCGGTGTTAAATAAACAGGGCCTGACTGAATCCCACAGTGTCGTGAAGTGTAGAGACATTCCAATTCTACACAGTCCTCTATACACCCTTCTAACAGCATAGAGAATCTGCCTGTCATATTGCGGTGTTAAATAAACAGGGCCTGACTGAATCCCACAGTGTCCTGAAGTGTAGAGACATTCCAATTCTCCACAGTCCTCTATACACCCTTCTAACAGCATAGAGAATCTGCCTGTCATATTGCGGTGTTAAATAAACAGGGCCTGACTGAATCCCACAGTGTCCTGAAGTGTAGAGACATTCCAATTCTCCACAGTCATCTATACACCCTTCTAACAGCATAGAGAATCTGCCTGTCATATTGCGGTGTTAAATAAACAGGGCCTGACTGAATCCCACAGTGTCGTGAAGTGTAGAGACATTCCAATTCTACACAGTCCTCTATACACCCTTCTAACAGCATAGAGAATCTGCCTGTCATATTGCGGTGTTAAATAAACAGGGCCTGACTGAATCCCACAGTGTCGTGAAGTGTAGAGACATTCCAATTCTACACAGTCCTCTATACACCCTACTAACAGCATAGAGAATCTGCCTGTCATATTGCGGTGATAAATAAACAGGGCTTGACTGAATCCCACAGTGTCCTGAAGTGTAGAGACATTCCAATTCTACACAGTCTTCTATACACCCTTCTAACAGCATAGAGAACCTGCCTGTCATATTGCGGTGTTAAATAAACAGGGCCTGACTGAATCCCACAGTCTCCTGAAGTGTAGAGACATTCCAATTCTCCACAGTACTATATACACCTTGTATCTTGTTTTACAGTACCAGAGAGTTGGTGTAAATTTGGGTAAATTTTTCCAAAAATTGAGGAAGTGTGGTGGAAGAGTCCGTGGAAGTGGGCGGGGGTTGGCAGCTGGTAACGATGGTGTTGGTGTTGTTGGTGGATCTGCTGGTAGTGGCAAAAGCAAAATAGCACCTAATACTGGAGGTGTTGAGCCTGCGTCATGGTCTGTCTATGGAACGCCTGGAAGGCTACCTTTTCTGGGAGTAGGTTAACCGTTTTTAAAGCCGGAGCATGAGGAACTGGTTTGGCCTTACATTCCCGAAACAGACTACAGCAAATATGCCCTCCTCTTCTGAAGTTTCAAAAAATGCAAGCACTGAGTCATCAAGTGCTGGCTCCTGGTCAGGAAGAACCCCTTTCCTTGTCTCTTGCACCCCCACCCAAAGTGAATGATGCAGCAGGCCACACTTCACATTAGTCCATGTAGCTCTTTCTATCATACCATGCATGGTTTATCAAGTCAAATCGTGAATTCCCCAGTCCAAGATGAATCTGACATGGAGTGTGGGTGGCCAGGCAGGGCAGTGGGGTTAATCGGTACCGGGACGGTGTCTCCCTGGGATGTGTCACAGTGGTGGTGACCCGTTCCGTGGCCCTAGGTGTCTATGCAAAGGGGTGAATTACGTTTATAGGTGAATGATACGTGACGCCACCTGTGGTTTCTGAGTAGATTGACCAGCGCTGCAGTGGCGCTTCTCTGGGACAGAAGTTGTGGTGCAGCTAAGATGTAGAAGCCCTGCACAGGTATGGCCATTGTCGCAGGGCACATGAAAGAGTTGGTAGATAGTGTGCAGTGCAGGATGTAGCAGAGCCGTGCTCCAGGCGCAGGAGAAAGAGGACAGACACAGTCGTGCAGTTCCTTTACCTGTACTTGGTAAGTGCCGTCCAGGACCCAGAGTACAGATGGAGAAGGAGTTGGTCAACCTGGAAGCCAATTTGGAATTCTCTCTCTGCAGATAGGTAGTGTGCCCTCCGTTCTAGCGCTTATCTGAGGTACTCGCAGTGCTGAGTTCAATGAAGTTCCCCCTGTTGACTCTCTCTTGGAACTTTCTCGTATGGCAGGCAGCTGTAGCCTTTTCCTTCTGGCTCCCACACGTCGCTGCTGGGACCTCCGAGCCTTAGTTGGGTACAGAGCATTTACAGCTGCTACTTCCTCCGGTTTCTGCTGCAGGAACGTCAGTGTCCCTACAAACTCGGAGACCGGAATCCGGACCATGCGCTCAAGCTAGGAGTGAGCCTTAACTCTGCTCATCCTCCAGCTCCCCTTCTCACGTCCACACACTTCCCCTTCCCTTCACAGACTGCCCTAACTTACCTCCTCCCGACCACAGACAGCAGCTCCTCAGCAGTCAGGTTCAGAGGTCTCCCTGCTGGGCTGGAGTGGGAAATGTGTTGTGTGTTGGTTTAACTGCTAGAGAGATCCTTTGTTGCTCCCAAGCATAACATCACACTCCCTAGGAGGAAGGTAATGCCACTGTGGCGACCGTACTCCTGGAGGCGCCACAAGTGCACTGAGGCCCAGCCACTGCTAGATGATTCTGCTGGTACATTGACCCAGGCCACTACATTCCCCTCGCACTCTACACAGCCTGAATGTGACCCAGATGAAACTCAGGCTACCCTTCCCATATACTGGACCACATTACACGGTGACAAAAAGGAAGGTGCAGCTGAAAGTGCAGGTTCGGCCCACCCGCCGTCAGACACACCGCCGTACTATGAGGCGCCCTGTGCCAGTGCCGTCGCCAACGAGTGTGCCCCCCTGCTTGCTATGGATCACAGCACTTGCAAAGTTGAAATACTTACCTCTCCCTGCTCCACCGCCATGACGTCTTCCACGTTTCCTGACAGTGACATTCTGATCAGAGAGCGCAATGACATCACGTCTGTATGCCCAGACTAGTACAGGGATTCCCTAGCGAGGAGACTTATTTGAGGAGACTTATTTAATTGTTTTCAATGTTGGGACAGCAATTTTTGGGGAGCACTATACTCTGGAGAATGATATATGGGGCCCACCAAACACTGGAGCATTCCAAAGGTGGACATCAGACACTGGAGCAGCATTTACAGGGCCCATTATACACCAGAGCATTAGAAATGGGGCCCATTATATACTGTTTCAAACATCATATACTGTTTCAAACATTATATGGGACCAATGATTCTGTATGGTGAAATATATGGGCCTCATTACTCTGTATAGCGCACTATGCGGTGGCCATAATACTGTATGGAGTAAGATACTGTCCGTTTTTGGAGCTATTGGAGAATTTAAAATGGATATCAGTCATGAGATGTAAAAAGTGAAGTATTTTTCATTGTACTATACTGCTATTTCTCTGCCGTATCGGAGCATCATGAGTTTTGGTATGTGTTAAAGGGGCGCTCTTTGGCCCAGGGCACATGAAAACCTGGAGCCAGCCCTACCCCCCCACAAATTTAGCCAAATAACCCCCATTTATCAGTGCATAACTAGTATTATGAAAATTAAGGTTGAAAAGCTTCAGTAATAAGATTTGATGTTTTTGGCATTCAAAAGGGCACTGTAGGTGTGTTTCCTGGCCTCCACTCCCTGCCGACTTTGCTTCCCCATTGACTTGCATTGGGTTTCGTGTTTCAGTCGGCCTTCGACTTTTCACAAAAATCGGCCGATTTCGTTCGACCCGACTTTTGCGAAAGTCGGGTTTCATGAAACCCGACTCAACCCAAAAAAAGGCAAAGTCACTCAACTCTTCTGAACAGCATCGAACGCAACGCTCGGCGGCTGCTAAATGTGCGCACAGAGGCGGCACAAAGGGGGGATGGGGATGGAGGAGGGTAAAAAGAGGGGGATGGGGATTGGGGTGGATGAAGAGAGATAGGGCAGGGATCAGGGATCAAAACACTTACAATTGTAGTCTCTCTTCTTTCTTCTGTCTTGCCCTCTTCCATCTTTCTTTTTTTTTCAGCAGGGATTGTGGTGTCACAGGCTTCTGTGGCACCACAAGGCCCAGCACAACAGCAGATCAAGCAGTGTGACTGCTCTGCAGGAATCCTCAGCTAGTCTGAGAACCTGCAGAGCAGTCACATACAAGTTACAGAGCGGTCATACCTGTCATTGGTGTGATCGATGATGACATTGATCACACCAATCAGAGCTGGCCCTGGTGACACCGGTGTTCCTAGGCATGGGCCTAGGATCGGAGCTCACAGCTCCGATCCTAGGCAGGTCACCGGCAGGGCACAGCATAGTCATACCGCGGCAGTGCCCTGCGATTAGTGCGATCGATGTGATAGGCGATCGCACCAATCGGGGCCTTTCTGTCCATGCCTGGTGTCACCAGGCACCAGCCTAGGATCGGTACTCGATCTTAGGCTGGAACCTCAGTGTTTCAGGCAATCTGATTGGCTGAAACACTGAGAAATGCTGCGATTGGCTGTTCAGAACTAAGCAGCCAATCACAGCGATCGTGGGTGCAGGAGGGCGGAGACAACCCCCAGGATGATGGCACCATCTACCCACCGGTAAGATGGTGCCAGAATTTTAATGCGATCACCGTGACTTAAGTCTGAGGTTCGCATGAAACATATGACGTAATGATCCGTCCATAGTCAGACAGACCCAGGTCACATGGACGGATCATTACGCTAGACGTCAGAAAGGAGTTAAAGTTGGGTATCTCCGTCAGACACCTCATCTATCTTTGGGCAAAAAAATTGTGGCATTTGAGGCCTCCATTGAACTGTTATTGCTGTGTTTTAGCCTAGTTATTCACACTATTTTGATGTGGAAAAAAAATGCAGGCCAGATATTTTAAAGTCGGGTATCTCCATCACATGCCTTACCTATCTAAAAATTGTGGCATTTGAGGGCTTAATTGAACTGTTTTTGCTTTGTCTTAGCCTAGTTATTGTCATCAGTTTGCTGCAAAAAACACTGTTGCCTACAGGCCAGATATTTTAAACTGTGGTTTTCCCGCACACAGATCACATGTAAGTTTGCTCCAAATTCAGCCATTTGTAGTGAAAGTGAAAAATATTGTACTCCATTTAAAAAGGGGAAGGTGCATGGCAAGGGACAGGGAAGTGGACGTGATGGTCATGTTGCATGCAGAGGCCAAGGCCCGTGGGCGAGCTGAAATTGGGCCACAACAAATACCCACATCTTCTCGCTCAACCTTCCTGTCCCAATTACTAGGGAACCTCAGCAGCACACCAATATTGAACCTAGAGCAGTGTCAAAAGGTTGTTGGTTGGATAGCGGATAATGCTTCCAGTCACTTTGCCACCACCATCACCACCCTGTCTTCCACACGGTCAAGTCTGAGTAGCTGTGAGTCTGGATCGCATATTCCTCACCCTGATCCTCCCTTATCCCACCATGCCATGTGCCCGGAGACAACTGATTCCACACTTGGACACTCCGAAGAGCTGTTCACTTTTCCTTTTATAGATTCGGGTCTCTCGCCCGGTTCACTTGAAGCAGGGCAAGAGGAGATTGCATGTAGCGATGCCCAAATATTTGAGTAGCCATTGTCACACAAAGGCGACGGTGAGAACGTGTCACAAGAGGTGGACGATGATGAGACACAATTACCAGAAAGTCAGGAGGAGGACCAGGGTGCGGAAGTGAAAGACGAGGTTGTTGATGATATAGTAACTGACCCAACTTGGCAGGAGGACATGCAGAGTGAGAACAGCAACACACAGGGGGAAGGAGACGTAGCACCCCAGCAGCCAGGAAAAAGCAGTGTGGTGGCCGCAGACAGAAGGTGGGCAACCGTTCCTCGTAACACAAACTCGACGGAAGTTGCCAGTACAAGTGTTAGGTCTTCCCGAGTATGGTTGATTTTTAAAGACTCTGCTGATAACCTCAAACAGGCCATTTTCACTACCTGCCTTTCCCACATCAGCAGGCGTATCAAAACTAGCAGCCTGATGACCACCAGCATGATCAGCCACATGGCAGGAAAGCACCCGACTTTGTGGGCCGAACCCCAGGCTCCAGGAACAGTGTCTGAGGGTGACACCACTGCTTCTTCCACTGTTGTGCGTGCAAGCCAATCCCCTGTCCATGGTGCATGCCAAGATGCCTCCTGCCCTGCACTTATCGTTGCACACATTCAACCAGCACCATCATCCAGCACGTCCACATCCTTGTCCCAGCGAAGAGTTGAGTTGTCCATACCCAAGTCCTTGGAATGCAAGCGCAAATACACATCCAACGCCCCACAGGCCACACTACTAAATTCACACATTTTTTGTCACCTTGCACTTAAAATGTTGCCTTTTAGGCTCGTGGAGATGGAAGCTTTCCGCAACCTGATCGCGGCGGCCATCCCTCGGTACTCTGTCCCCAGCCGCCACTATTTCTCCCCGTGTGCCGTCCCCGCATTACACAAGCACGTGTCCCACAACATTAGCTGTGCCCTCAACAATGCATTTACTGGGAAAGTCCACCTAACCACTGACACGTGGACAAGTGCTTGTGGGCAGGGACTTTATATCTCGCTGATGACACACTGGGTTAACATAGTGGAAGCCAAGGATTGCGGGCCCTAGATCAATCAGGGTTGTCCCTACAGTCTTCAACTCCTGCACCTTCTCCTCCTCTTCAGCCTCCATCTCCAAAATGACAACATCAGTCACAAGCTGGAAGCACTGCAGCACTTCCTCAGCCAAGTGGCAACAGGCTGTGCTGAAGCTAATATGCTTAGGTGACAAGCCACACAATGCTGAAGTGTTGTAGACAGCTCTGAAAGAGCAGGCAGGTCTGTGGCTGACACCATTGAACCTACAGCCAGGCATGGTCGTGTGTGACAATGGCTGGAACCTGGTGGCAGCTCTGAGGTGAGGCACGCTCACACACGTACCATGCCTGGCCCATGTGCTTAACCTTGTGGTTCAGCGGTTTCTCAAAACCTACCTGGAGCTGCCGCATCTGCTTGTCAAAGTACGCCGCCTGTGTGCTAATTTTAGAAAGTCAGCTACAGCTTCAGCCACTCTTGCCATGCTTCAGCAGCATTTGCAGCTTCCTGCTCACCAACTGTTGTGTGATGCCCTCATGTGTTGGAACTCTACACTGCAGAATCTGGAAAGGATTTGTGAGCAGAAGAGGGCAGTTGGTGACTACCAGCATCAACATGGATGTTGGTATTCAGTTCAGACTCCACACAAAAGACCTCAGGAGTGGACATGGATGTCAGATATATGTACCATCCTCCAAAACTTTGAGGACTCCACCAAGATGGGGAGCATCAATGACGCCATAATTAGAGTCACCATCCCGTTTCTCTGTGTTCTGACATGCTCTCTGCTCACAATCAAAGAGGATGCATTGCAGGCAGAGCATGATGAGATGGAGAAAGGAACCATACAGGGTGATTACACACAGCCCAGCCTCCTCTCATTCCAATGTGGATTGGGTGGCAATTAGGAAGAGGAGGAGGAAGCACGGGAGCTAATTTAATACGCTATAGATGGTACTACAAGCACAACTGTCATACCATCTGTTCAGTATGGATAGCCTGAGGACAGAGAGGAGGAGGAGGAGAGCATGGTCATTCATCCTCTTGGTGAGGACACAGAAGTCTTGCCTGTTAACAGTCTGGCACGCATGGCTGAGTTTATGTTACGCTGCCTTCCCAGTGATCCTTGCGTTCTCCAAATTTTGGGTGGCAGTCATTACTGGTTGGTTACACTTCTATACCCACGCTACAAGTACAAATTTATATCTCTTATTCCAGATTCCAGAGGCAGACAGGTGTACTAAAATGGTGCAGTACGAGGGCCCTTGTTGCGGAATTATTAAAAAAATTCCCTTCTGAAAACGGTGGCTGCAGAGGTCACAGTTTGTTGGAAAACCAAGGAGTACAGATGAGAGAGACACAACTCCAATCTAACAGAGGCAGGGGAACACTGGCAAAATTCTGGGAATGTTTTCTCAGACCCTCTCATCGCACTGGCCCTGAGGCGTGGAGTACTCTCACAAGGAGTGGAAAGTTTTGGAAGATGCTGAGGGAATACCTTGCTGACTGTACCAACGGCCTCCATGATTCCTCTGTGCCTTAAAATTATTGGGTATCCAAGCTGGACAAGTGGCATGAACTGGCTTTCTACGCCTTGGAGGTCCTGACCTGCCCTGCTGCTAGCGTTTTGTCAGAGCGGGTATTTAGTGCCGCTGGTGGAATTATAACTGATAAGCGCATCCGCCTGTCAACTGAAAATGCTGACAGGCTAATTTTTGCAAAAATGAACAAGGGCTAGATTGGGCCAGACTTCTCTACACCACCGAATGATAGCAGCGTAACATAATGTCCAATCCAGTGTCATTTTTTGGGAGTTCTATTCCCATGCACCTCTTCACACCCACACATGGGTATATGTTTCCTGATTTGGCCTATTTGCTGTTGTCCTCCTCGTTCTCCTCATCGTCATCATCCACCACCACTATATCACCAGGGTGACTGTGGTCCATGATGCACCACCCACATTATTGTTTTAAAGGGTGTTTATGATGCCCATTAAAAAAATTTTTTAGACAGTATGTTGCTGTATCTGTGGCGCCCCTGAGGCTTCAGTCGCCACAGAGGTACTGCACCTTCTCCTAAGGTGTGGTACCCCACCATCCAGGTAGGGTGGGAACTCCCTTCCGCATTCCAACACCTGCACCCCACACACAGGATAGTTCAGCAGGGACCCATCCATGCTTTATGCTGGAAAGGTCATAGGGTGACTTTTGTGGTCCCTGGCTTCGTAACACGAGAGGTGCTGGGGAGGCGGGTGGAGTTACATATAAAAGAGAGGGAAGGTGTAGGATTTCAGGTCAGTCTGCAGAAGAGGGCAGGCAGAGTAGGAGAGGACAGCCACTTGGTGAGGAGTGGGGATCCCTGGAAGAAGGGATGGAGGAAGGAGTGCTGCAGCTGCCCCAGTGAACTGGGCCAGCTGGCACGGGAAGGAAGAGAAGGAGAAAGAGACGTAGACTGGAGACTACAGATTCCATAAGAGAGATAGAACAGATCGGAACGAAGGAGAATAGAAGGACGGTGGGAAGCAGGTTGAGAAAGAGAGATAACCCTTCCAGTCCTGAGCGCAAAGGCCGGGGCCCGATCCCCGAGGTTGATTGGATCTTTATGTCCAGCAACAGACACCGGAGGAGTAGTGAGCCACTAACGCCTTACTCCCATCATAGACTTGGGACACAACAGCACTTGGAGAGTGAGCCGGGATGCAGAGAGGAGTCCCCGAAGCAAGCTACAGCTGTCTGTCATACAAGTAGAGACTAGGAACACCTAGAGAGGCATTCCAGGGTAACTAAGTACTGGAGTGCTTCGCACCTAAAGGCGCATTGGAGGAGTCGTTCAGTAAGGTACAAATTGGCGGAGTGTGGAGGGGAGAATCCTATCCTGCCTGGAGGTTGGCTGGGGCCCTGACCTGAACAACACAGTGCGGAGGCAGGCAGTTGTGTGAACTGCAAACAGTGAGTAAAGCTTTGGAACCGCATACTCTGGTGTCCTCCAGTTATTCCAGCACCGCTACACCTGGGTACCTGCACCTACACCAACTGCGCCTCCCCGCCATTACTCCATCTACACTACCCTGGGACTACAGCTACACCTGTGGGGAGCTTTACCATCTAAGCTGCGCATACCATCAGTCCCAGAGGATCTGCCCGCAGCGTCGGCCTAACATCACACTTGCCGAGCACCACAGTTGGCGTCACGAACTATTCATATAAACTACAGTCATATGTTAAAGTTTGGGCACCCCTATTAACATTCACCTGTCAAATTTTGTTTAAATGCAGATTGCACATTTTCTGTAAGTACAATAAACCTCATTTGAATCCAGAAATATAACTGAGTCCATCAGTTATTAGATATATGAAACTGAAATAGCTGTTGCAAAAACCAAAATTGTTATAAAGAAAAAAGGTTAACATTAATAGGGGTGCCCAAACTTTAACATATGACTGTATATTACAAACATCACCGCCATTGATATTGGGCGCCCAGGGCCACGGACCGGGTCACTGCTACTGTGACACATTCCCCCTGACACCAGCCCGGTACCGAGTACCCCACTGCCCTGGGTGTGAGGGCGACCCATATCCCCCATAGGGGGAAATGTTTGTCAACCCATACACTTACTGTATGGCCATTACAAGTATAGGAGACCCGCTCCTTTGTAATGGGAACAGATTTATAGGCCCTCCTCCTCGTCTCTTCCAAGGGGTATTGAGGTGCATCTAAATTTGTGGCAGGCCTTGCATTCATTGCATAGGCAAACAGTATGGGAGACCCACTTCCTAATAATGTGAACTTTGTTGATTGGTCAGCTTCAACAATGTAATTCTCCAATGTCAGTTCTTCAGCCTCAACACTGAAATTCTCCACTGCTGGTTCTTCAGCCTCAACACTGCAATGCTCCACTGCCAGGTGTTTAGCCTAAACACTGCAATTGTCCACTACAGGCTCTTCAAGTTCACCAGTGCAATTCACCAATGCAGGTTCTTCAGCATCAACACTGCAATTCTCCACTGCTGGTTCTTCAGGCTCAACACTGCAATGCTCCACTGCTGGGTGTTCAGCCTCAACACTGCAATTCTCCACTACAGGTTTTCCAGCCTCAACACTGACATTCTCCACTGTCGGGTCTTCATCCTCAACCTTGCAATTCTTCAATGCAGGTTCTTCAAGTTCAACACTGAAATGCTCCACTGCTGGGTCTTCAGCCTCAACACTGACATTCTCCACTGCCGGGTCTTCATCTTCAACACTGACATTCCCCAATGCAGGTTCTTCAGGCTCCACAATTCACTGCATAGCCAAACAGTATGGGAGTCCCAAATTACTAATAATGGGAACAATGCTTTCAGGTGGCCATCCAGTACATCGGTTCAAATGGTTATTGGGTGCGTGTAACTTTGGGGCAGGGAAGGCCTTGCATTCAATGCATAAGCAAACAGCATGGGAGTACCAATGAATAATAATGGGAACTTTGGTTTCATGGGGCTAATGAATAATAATGGGAACTTTGGTTTCATGTGGCCATTCAGGACACCTGTTCAAAGGGTTATTGGGGTGCTTCCAAATTTGGAGTAGGCCTTGCATTCACTTCATGGACAAACATTATGGGAGTACCAAATGAATAATAATGGGAACTTTGGTTTCATGTGGCCATCCAGGATGTCTGTTCAATGGGTTATTGGGGTGCGTCCGAGTTTGGAGCAGGCCTTGCATTCACTTCATGGGCAAACATTATGGGAGTATCAAATTAATAATAATGGGAACTTTGGTTTCATATGGCCATTCAGTACGTCGGTTCAAAGGGTTATTGGGGTGTGTGTAACTTTGGGGCAGGGCAGACCTTGCATTCAATGCATAGCAAACAGTATGGGAGTAGCAAATGAATAATAATGGGAACTTTTCGTTTCATGTGGCCATCCAGTATGTCGGTTCAAAGGGTTATTGGGGTGCGTCCAAATTTGGAGCAGGCCTTGCATTCATTTAATGGGCAAACATTTTGGGATTACCAAATAAATAATAATGGGAAATTTGGTTTTATGTGGCCATCCAGTATGTCGGTTCAAAGGGTTATTGGGGTACGTGTAACTTTGGGGCAGGGCAGGCCTTGCATTCAATGAATAGGCAAACAGCATGCGAGTACCAAATGAATAATAATGGGAACTTTGGTTTCATGTGGCCTTCCAGGACATCTGTTCAAAGTGTTATTGGGGTGCATCCAAGTTTGGAGCAGGTCTTGCATTCACTTCATGGGCAAACATTATGGGAGTACCAAATGAATAATAATGGGAACTTTGGTTTCATGTGGCCATTCAGGTCATCTGTTCAATGGGTTTTTGGGGTGCATCCAAATTTTGGGCAGCCCTGTCACTCAATGCATACGCAATAACAGTATAAGAGACCCACTGTTTAATAATGGGAACAACAAAGCATAGACAGCTGATGGCTGTCTAAGAATAGTGAGGGCTGACTGCTGGCCCTTTAAGAATAGAATAGTAAAGGCCGCCTGATAGCCCTATAAAAATAGGCTTTGTGACTTTAAGAGTCCCTCTTTCATAAATGAAACAGGATGTGTCAGATGATGTGTCACACACCACATGGCCAGATAAGGTTGTAAAATGTTAAAATGACATTTCCCAGTAAATGCATTTGTCTTGGTTGAATGCAATGCTAAAGTTGGAAAACGCATCAAAAACGCTACGTGTGAACATATCCCATATCGTGGAGGAAGATTTTTGGTTTGGGTTATTTATTTTGCCTTGCATACAAATTATTACCCTGGAAAGGATGCTCCTTAACATATTTCCCAGGAAAATACATTTTGACTTTGTTTTTGTATGTTTTATTGTGCGCCTGTAAAAATGGCGTAAGACTCTGACAACATTGTTCACAGCAGTGAACTGGGAGTCAAAAATGCTTCCCAGGGTCATCCCCATCATGTTCCCATGTCATTTGAGCACTGTTCCCATCGATTTCTGACATTTTGAGACCCTAAAAAGACCCCCCGGGAGGGAGTCACGGCAAAAATGCTTGGGTTTCCCATAGACTTACATTGGGCTTGTTGCTCGGGTCGAGCAGCCGAGCATTTCAATATGCTTGACCTGAGCAACGAGCACCCAAGCATTTTAGTACTTGTCCATCACTATTTATAACTTCTGCTGATAGATTATTTGCTGAAATCTTTTATAAATTTGCAATTTCTACCTAATTGCAAAATAATGTTTTTTTCCACAATAAAAATAGATTGAACAGAAAGTTGGACCGCTTAAAACATAACGCAATACAGATTTGGTATCTACTCACGATTGAAGTCAAGTGTTCTATGTTAGTGATGAGCAAACATGCTTGGTGGTACTGGGATATCACTTGAATATCTGGGTGCTCAGATATGCTCGGCACTCATCGAGCAATGGCTGGTGCTCAGTTTGAATGCTCAAATCCCCACCCCGGATGTTTGGTGCCTGTTAAACAGCCAATAAACATGCTGTAGCCATATTGGTAGTGGCATTACTGTGATTGGCTGGCCACATTACCTCATTAGAGATCAGGGCTGCCACTAGGAATTTCAAGGCCCCATTATGGAAAAATTTGCTGAGACTCCACCCAGGCTCCACCCCAGCACCACCTCTACCCATCAAACCTTCCACAGTTCCACCTCCCACTCTTGGAGAAACTGCACTTCTGCACCATGCCCTCACCAATCACACATTAACAGTTCCTATCAAACTGCCCAAAAGATTTTTTTAAACTGCTACCACGACAAGGTAGGGAACCTGTCACCTGATTTGGCCGCTATAAGATGCAGCCACTGCCTTTCAGGGCTTATCTACAGCATTCTATAATGCTGTTGATAAGCCCCCGATCCGATCTGAAAGATAAGAAAAATAAGTTTTATTATACTCACCCAGGGGTCTGACCGGTGCGATGCGGTCCGATGGGTGTTGCAGGTCCAGGTCCAGCGCCTCTCATCTTCTTGCAACACTGCCCTCCTGCTTGCTTCATCGCTCCCCAGCATCGTGCTCCTGCGCAGGCCTACTTCTCTGCCCTGTTGAGGGCAGAGCAAAGTACTGCAGTGTGCAGGCGCCGGGCCTCCCTGACCTTTCCCGGCACCTGCGTACTGCAGTACTTTGCTCTGCCCTCAAAAGGGCAGATAAAAACGCCTGTGCAGGAGCGCAATGCCAGGGAGCGATGAAGCAAGCAGGAGGATGGCATCACAAGAAGATGGAAGGTGCCGAACCCGGACCTGCATCACCCATCGGCCCGAACCGCACCGGAACGTCCCCTCCCCCCGGGTGAGTATAATAAAACTTCTTTTTCTTATCTTTCAGATCGGACCAGGGGCTAATCTACAGCATTATAAAATGTCCTGAAAGGCTGTGGCCGCATCTTTGTGTTTATTTATAAAAAAATATCAGAAATTTGACAAAAATGTTAAAAAATTTGCAATTTTCAAACTTTCAATGATTATCCCTTTAGGGCCAGAGTCACACTAGCGTTGAATACAGATGAGTGATATGCGATAAAACATTGCATAGCACTCGGACCACTGTTAATCTATGGGGCAGCTCCCATCACCGTTTTTTTTCTCGACTGTATTCAGCGTGCAAGTGAAATAACAACATGCGATTGTATGCGTATATCGTCTGAGGCTCTCCAATGCAAGACTATGGGTGAGAGAAAAACTCGGACACCACAGAGTCGATCTGTGTGACTTGCAAGAAATACGCACACATTTTCCTAATTTCAGCCCATTGAGCCATTAAATTCAATGGGGAAAATCAGTGAGAAATATAAAGCCAAACGCATGTCATACGGATGTCATACGGATACACAGGTGCGAGGAAATTGCATCATCGCATTGCAAATGCATTACACACGGATGATCATATGGAGAACATTTGTGCAATTCTCGGCCGAGAGAACTGGACCTATTTTTCATATGTTATGTGTGACTCCGGCCTAATTCAGATAGTCATACCATAGCAAAACATTAATGAATGATATTTCCTACATTTGTAAAATGTTATTTTATTTTGTTAGAAATTTAGGTTTAAAAATTTATTTTCATGGAAATTTACAAAATGAATTTTTAGGGACCTATCCAGGTTTGAAGTGACTTTAGGGGTCTCCTATATAATGGAAAACCCCCAAAAGTGATGCCATTTTAAAAACAGCACCTCCTGACATACTGAGAACTGCTGTCATATAGTTTATTAACCTTTACTGCTGTCAGATAGTTTATTAACCTTTCAGGTGACTTTCAGGAATTAATACAAAGTGGCATGATAGGAATGAAAAAGTTGATTTTTTTTCCACCTAAATGTCGCTGACTTTTGAACAGGTCGCTATAGTCGGCAGATTCTAAGGCCGCTATTTGCTCGTGAATTGCCATGGCGAACATCAGGACCACACAATTGAGATCTTTGGGTGTCGATGGGGATAAAGAGAGAGAAGCCACACTCTTTTAAACATTTATGTGATATAGTCACTATTGACAGCAGCATCTAAGGGCTTAAACAGATATGGACATTGACAACACTGATACAGCAAGTTGTCAGCTATAGTGTACAGTCAACAGCTGCTGGATTGTTACTTGTATGGGGATGCTATTCTCTTATATCTCACGTCAGTTATAAGACGTATAGACGGTCATTAAGGGGTTAATACATAATTAGTTGTTATGCAACCCACCATTCCAAATATAAATTATAATCCACCACTGTGCCCCCCACCAACTATAAATAGCTAATTTCCCCACCTAATAAATATATAAATTAATTAACCCCTGTACTATTTCCCCCAAATCAATACCTGTCACTTGATCCTCAATTGCCCCCGCTATGTACCTCCCGCTCCCCCAATTCAATATATTTACATGCCCCTTCTGCCCCAATTCATTACATGATGTCTTCTCTCTCTCCCACCTCCACCTTCTAATTCTTGATTAACGTCTCTCCAAACATTCAAAACATCATTCACTCTCTCCCACCCTCAATTTATCATTATTTGCGGCCCCACCTCAATACATCATCATTCATTGCCCCCACCCTCAAAATTCATCATTATTTGCTCCACCTTCCTACCTTCAATTTATCACTTGCTCTCTCCACCCCCAACCTTGGGTTCATCATTTGCTGTCCCCCCAACCCCCACCCTCAATTCATCAAGAGACCTTTTCTTTTACAACACATTAAGCAAGAAAATTTTACACAACATCGCCATCTATTGTCAGATCAGCATAAAGTCCTCCTTTAACATAAACAATAAGTCCATTTCTGTTGCATATGCTAACACCCTTTCTCAACAGTAAGGACTTATTCAGTCAAACCTAATTTCTTCATTAGTCTCTGATGTTTTTCAGCATTCAATGCCTTTGTGAAAATGTCTGCTGTCATATCTTCAGTAGGACAATATTCTAATTTCAGGATTCCTTGGTCCTGATGATTCCTCAAGAAATGATACTTCACATCAATGTGCTTGGTTCTTGGGTTAACTCTTTCCATCTGAGCAAGAACAAAACATCCTTGATTGTCCTCATTTATTTTTGTTGGTTCCAACTGTGGTTGTCCTAGGTCTGTTAGCAATTGTCTTAACCTTAGAACTTAGAATTTTGATTAAGTAAGAAACTTCCATCTTCTTCTCTTTCTATCTGTATTCTATCTATCTGTTTCACATTTCCCAAGTTTTTGATCTCGAAATGTTAATTCAGGATTTTTAGTATGTCCTCTTTATCCCTTTCTTTTTCAAAACAAACTAAAATGTCATCAACATATATGAGTACATAAATCCATCTGTTCATTAGTCTTTTTGTGTACAAGCAAGGATCAGCTTTGCTTCTTTGAAATTTTTTATTTGTGAGCACTTCTGTGATTTCATCATTCCATGCTTTAGCTGCTTGTTTTAAACCGTATAAACTTCTCTGTAATTTGCAAACCATGTTTGGGTTACTTTCATCTTTGAATCCTGGAGGTTGTTCCATGTAAATATCTTCTGTTAAGCTTCCATTCAAAAATGCTGTCTTTACATCCAGATGTTTCAGATCCATTTGTTTCATTGCTGCAACTGCAAACAAAGTTCTTATTATTCAGCTTAGCTACTGTGAGTTTTAACTCTGTGCTACTCATTATCTTTAATTTGTCTTACTTGTTTGTAGAGAATTGTACTGAAGAATTCTTCTGCATTCACCAGGGTCTTTGCTGAGAGTTCAGGTGTCCTGGGTGTCTGGGGTCCTTGGTGTCTCTGGGATTCTCTGTGCCTGGGATTCTCTGTGCCTGGGATTTTCGGTGCCTGGGCCCAATAACCTGTTGCACAGCTTGTTGTATAGCTCCCTGAATATCCACAATTCAGTAGAAAACCTTCACAGAGCAGATTACATGGGATAACAAGCTTCTTGTCAGAACATGAGGTAAAGGAAAAAAATGCACAATCATACAAAATGCTGCATCATCAGGAAGTAGCAAAACAAAACTGAAACTAACAAAAGAAATCTTTTCTCTTACAACACATTAAGCAAGGAAACTTTACACAACATCGCCATCTATGGTCAGATCAGCATAAAGTCCTCCTTCAACATAAACAATAAGTCCATTTCTGTTGCATATAGTAACATAGTAACATAATTATTAAGGTTGAAGGAAGACTAAGTCCATCCAGTTCAACCCATATCCTATCCTAACTTGCACTAACATGTTGATCCAGAGGAAGGCAAAAAAAACCCATGTGGCAAACAGTAAGCTTCACATTGGGGTAAAAAATTAATTCCCCACTCCACATACGGCAATCAGAATAGCTCCCTGGATCAACGCAATATCAAGGAGACTAGTGTATATAACCTATAACATTATGCTTTTCAAGAAAGGCATCCAGTCCCCTCTTAAATTTTAGTAGGGAATCACTCATTACAACATCATATGGCAGAGAGTTCCATTGTCTCACTGCTCTTACAGTAAAGAATCCGTGTCTGTGAGTATGCTTAAACCATTTTTCCTCCAGATATAGAGGATGCCCCCTTGTCCCCGTCACAGGTCTAAGTGTAAAAAGATCATTAGAAAGGTCTTTGTACTGTCCCCGCATATATTTATACATTGTAATAAGATCACCCCGAAGCCTTCGATTTTCCAAACTAAATAACCCCAAGTGTAATAACCTGTCTTGGTACTGCAGACCCCTGTTGTGAACTCATTTTCTGGTCTGCCTCTGGTTTCTGGTGAAGGAACTGGTTGTGCTTACAGAGGAGTTGTGAGTTCTCTTTCCGGGCTCCCTCTGGTGGTGGCAGGAGGTAGTGAAGCTGATCTAATTAACAGAGACCTGCCAACTGATAATGAGGAAGAGGAGTGGACATCTGGAGTCTCAGACTGGATTTAAGACAGCCGACTCCCTATTCCCATGCTGGTGATTTTTTCCTGCCTCCTGAGGTCTTAGTTTCCAGTTTCCAGAAGACAGTTCCTATCGTCTCAAGCTAAGTTGTCTTTGCTAATGTTCACATTTGGTTTGGTTTGGTCTATTCAGTTTTTTGCGTGGTCAGCCAGCCCCGGCTGGGGCTGTGGTGAATTTCCACAATTATGTCACTGTATGTGCCAGTTTGCTTTTTGTCCCTTATTAGATTGGCCTCTTTTGACTCTGTTCTCAGAATATGCCAGAGTGCAGATATAGTGGGAGAAGTCTAGTGACTTCAGGGTATTTTTTGTTATCAGAAGTGTTGGACATTTTTGCAGGTTTTTTTGGCGTGATTGCAGACAGTATCTTTCCTTTCCTGTCCTTTCTAGCTAGTGTGGGCCCCATCGTTTGCTAAGCCTATTTTCCTACCTGTGTTCGTGTTTTCATCTTGTCTCACCGTCAATACATGTATGGGGTCTGTCTATTCCTTTGGGGTCTGCTCTGAGGCAGTTTTAGATTTCCCCTTTTCTTGCTTTAGGCTTATTTAGTCCTCCGGCTGTGACGAGGCAGCTAGAATCATCGTAGGTATGCTCCACGGCTGCTGTTAGTAGTGTGGTTAGGATCAGGGGTCTGCAATCCGCTTAGTTACCAACCTCTCTGGTTTTCTGTGACTTGGCTTGGTCTTGTTTTCCTCTTGGTGACCCATTCATAACAGACCCCCCAGTTCCCTAATAACCTTGGTCACTCTTCTCTGCACCCGCTCCAGTTCAGCTATGTCTTACACCGGAGACCAGAACTGTGCACAGTATTCTAAGAGTGGGCGCATTACTGACTTATATAGAGGTAAAATTATGTTCCCCTCATGAGAATCTATGCCTCTTCTAATGCATCCCATTATTTTATTTGTCTTTGCAGCAGCTGCCTGACAGTGGCCACTAAATGTGAGTTTGTCGTCCACCCAAACACCCAGGTCTTTTTCAGTGACAGTTTTGCCCAGTGTTTTACAATTAAGCACATAATTATTGTAAGGTAGCACTGTCATTCGGGGTAGGGGATACTCGCTTGGCAGCCAAATAACCACATCCGGCATGGGTTTTCCACAAAACCAAAACAGTCCATGCGGTTTATTCATGCACCAAAATCATCAAAGCAATAGAAAACAGCATAGCGTCCATGATAGAGCTTTCCTCTGTTAAGCCTGTGGTCACACAGGTTATGCAACGTTCCAAACGCAGGCTCTTCAGCCTCACAGTTATCTCACCCGTCAGGGTTCCCTCATGCCTGCTTCTCCATGCTGTAGACATCCCTTCCCTCCAGGGAACTATCAGGCACGTGCAGCCATTAACACAGCATTCACTTGCTGCCAGGCAGGAAGCCCCATCTCCCAGCGGGACCTTCCACAATGGACCAACCGGGTCCAAGCATTCACCCATGTGACCTACCCTGGCCACCTTATATGGTCCGTAGCCACGCCCACCGGGTCACATGGCTATGACCTCATCACAGGTCCTTCACACACTCACATAGGCTTTTACTACAGGCGTTTTCAGACACACCCCTGGGTGGATTTGTAGGTAGATAGATCCACCCATCTCTCCAGCTACCTGAAGGCTTATCCGCAACACATTGGCATGAAAGATCATCTCTGCTGATCAGCACATAACCAAGCCTTCATCTCAAGGCCACCCCCCTTGAGATACATTACGATCATTCAGCATCCTACTCCTATCAGGACACTGGAAATGCTTATATGCCTGTCCTGGGACATCCACACAGCACCCCTAGCGGACACAGTGGTCACTACACCACATTATACATTTTGTTTGTTCTACCCAAGTGCATGACCTTATATTTATCTCCATTAAAGCTCATTTGCCATTTATCAGCCCAAGCTTCTAGTTTACATAAATCCTTCTGTAATATAAATGTGTCCTTCTCAGTATAGATTACCCTGCAGAGCTTAGTGTCATCTGCAAATATTGAAATACTACTCTCTATGCCCCCAACAAGGTCATTAATAAATATGTTAAAAAGAAGCGGGCCCAATACTGACCCTGTGGTACCCCACTGCTAACCGTGACCCAGTCCGAGTGTGCTCCATTAATAACCACCCTTTGTTTCCTATCCCTGAGCCAGCTCTTAACCCACCTACACATATTTTCCCGTATCCCCATTGTTCTCATTTTATGTATCAACCTTTTATGTGGCATCGTATCAAAAGCTTTTAAAAGGTCCATGTATACCACGTCCACTGCATTTCCTTAGTCCAGTCCGGAACTTACCTCTTCATAAAAGCTTATCAGATTAGTCTGACAGGAACGGTCCCTCATAAACCCATGTTGATATTGGGTCATGAGGTTATTCTTTTTCAGATACTCCAGTATAGTATCTCTTAGAATACCCTCCAGGATGTTACCCACCGTAGAGGTCAAGCTCACTGGCCTATAATTTTCAAGTTCAGTTTTTGTCCCCTTTTTGAATATTGGCACCACATTTGCTATACGCCAGTCCAGTGGTACAGACCCTGTTATTATGGAATCTTTAAAGATTAAAAATAATGGTCTATCTATGACTGTACTTAATTCATGCAGTATTCGGGGGTGTATCCCATCCGGGGCCGGGGATTTGTCAATTATAGTGATTTTTAGACGCCGCCGTACTTCTTGCTGAGTTAAGCCAGTGACATTTAACGGAGAATTTTTTTATCACTGAAGTGATCATGTTATCCGTCACTGGATTTTCTTGTGTAAATACTTTTGAAAAAAAGTCATTTAGCATAATGGCTTTTTCCTCATCCTCATCCACCATTTCACCCAGACTATTTTTAAGGGGACCAACACTATCATTTTTTAGTTTCTTACTATTTATGTAGTTAAAGAATATTTTGGGGTTATTTTTACTTTCTCTGGCAATGAGTCTCTCTGTCTCAATCTTTGCTGCCTTGATTTGCTTTTTATAGAATTGATTTAATTTTCTGTATTTATTTAATGCCTCATCACTACCTACTTGATTTAATTTTCTAAATGCTTTTTTTTGTCACTTATTGTACCCCTAACAGCTCTATTTAGCCATAGTAGTTTCGTCCTATTTCTAGTATGTTTATTCCCATACGGTATATATTGTGCACAGGTCCTATTCAGGATGCTAGTAAACGTCTCCCATTTTCCTTGTGTACTTTTATGTCTCAGGATATCATCCCATTTAATTGCAGCAAGATCATCTCTCATTAGTTTGAAATTTGCCTTCCTGAAGTTTAATGTCCTTGTAACACCTCTACTACACATCATATTAACCCCTTCATGACCCAGCCTAATTTGACCTTAATGACCAGGCCATTTTTTGCAATTCTGACCAGTGTCCCTTTATGAAGTAATAACTCAGGAACGCTTCAACGGATCCTAGCGATTCTAAGATTATTTTTTGTGACATATTGGTCTTCATGCTAGTGGTAAATTTAGGTATATCATTTTTGCGTTTATTTGTGAAAAAAATAGAAATTTTGCGAAATTTCTGAATATTTCGCAATTTTTCAATTTTGAATTTTTATTCTGTTAAACCAGAGAGTTATGTGACACAAAATAGTTAATAAATAACATTTTCCACATGTCTACTTTACAGCAGCACAATTTTGGAAACAAAATTATTTTTTTTGTTAGGAAGTCATAAGGGTTAAAAGTTGACCAGCGATTTCTCATTTTTACAACAAAATTTACAAAACCATTTTTTAGGGACTACCTCACATTTGAAGTCACTTTTGAGGGGTCTATATGGCAGAAAATACCCAAAAGTGACACCATTCTAAAAACTGCACCCCTCAAGTTACTCAAAACCACATTCAAGAAGTTTATTAACCCTTCAGGTGCTTCACAGGAACTAAAGCAACGTGGAAGGAAAAAATGGACATTTTAATTTTTCCAACAAAAATTTTCTTTTAGCATCAATTTTTTCATTTTCACATGGACAACAGGATTAAATGGATCCTAAAATTTGTTGGGCAATATCTCCTGAGTACACCGATACCTTATATGTGGTCATAAACTACTGTTTGGGCTCAGAAGGGAAGGAGCGCCATTTGAATTTTTGAATGGAAAATATGCTGAAATATTTAGCAGTTGCCATGTCGTGTTTGGAGAGCCCCTGTGTGCCTAAACATTGGAGCTCCCCCACAAGTGACCCCGTTTTGGAAACTAGACCTCCCAAGGAACTTATCTAGTTGCATAGTGAGAACTTTGAACCCCCAAGTGCTTCACAAATCGATCCTTAAAAAAAAGTACTTTTTTTCACAAAAAATTTATTTTAGCCTCAGTTTTTTCATTTTCACATGGGCAACAGGATTAAATGTGTCCTAAAATTTGTTGGGCAATTTCTCCTGTGTACACCGATACTTCATATGTGGTCATAAACCACTGTTTTGGCGCACGGCAGGGCCCGGAAGGGAAGGATCGCCATTTGACTTTTTGAATGGAAAATTAGCTCCAATTGTTAGCGGACACCATGTCGCGTTTGGAGAGGCCCTGTGTGCCTAAACAGTGAAAAAGAAAACCACAAGTGACCCCATTTTGGAAGCTAGACCCCCAAGGAGCTTATTTAGATGTGTAGTGAGCACTTTGAACCCCCAAGTGCTTCACAGATGTTTATAAATGCAGAGCCGTGAAAATAAAAAATAATTTTTTTTCCTCAAAAATTATTTTTTTAGCCCGTAATTTTTTATTTTCATAAGGCTAAGAGGAGAAATTGGACCACAAAAGTTGCGTCCAGTTTGTCCTGAGTATGCTGGTACCCCATATGTGGGGGGAACCACTGTTTGGGCACACGGCAGGGCTCAGAAGTGAAGGAGCGCCATTTGACATTTTGAATGCAAAATTAGCTCTAATCGTTAGCGGACACCATGTCGTGTTTGGAGAGCCCCTGTGTGCCTAAACTTTGGAGCTCCCCCAAAAATGACCCCATTTTGGAAACTAGACCCCCTAAGTAACTCATCTAGATGCATAGTAAGCACTTTGAAATCCCAAGTGCTTCACAGAAGTTTATAACGCAGAGCCGTGATAATAAAAAATATTTTTTTTCCTCAAAAAATTATTTTTAGCCCGCAATTTTTTGTTTTCACAAAGGTAACAGGAGAAATTAGACACCAAAAATTGTTGTCCAGTTTGTCCTGAGTTCACTGGTACCCTATATGTGTGGGGAACCACTGTTTGGGCACACGTCAGGGCTCAGAAGGAAAGTAGTGATGTTTTGAAATGCCGGCTTGATGGAATGTTCTGCGGGCGTCATGTTACGTTTGCAGAGCCCTTGATGTGCCTAAACAGTAGAAACCCCACACAAGTGACCCTATTTTTGAAACTAGACCACCCAAGGCAGTTATCTAGCTGTGTGGTGAGCACTTTGAACCCCCAAGTGCTTCACAGAAGTTTATAACACAGAGCCATGAAAATAAAAAATCATTTTTTTCCTCAAAAAATGATTTTTTTAGCCCACAATATTTTATTTTCACAAGGGTAACAGGAGAAATTGGACCACAAAAGTTGCTGTCCGGTTTGTCCTGAGTACGCTGGTACCCCATATGCAGGGGTAAACCACTGTTTGGGCACACGCTGGGGCTCGGAAGGGAGGGAGCAGCGTTTGACTTTTTGAACGCAAAATTGGCTGGAATCATTGGTGGTGCCATGTCTCGTTTGGAGACCTCTGATGTGCCTAAATAGTGGAAACTCCTCAGTTCTAACATAACCCTAACCCCAACACACCCCTAACCACAAGCCTAACCATAATCCCAACCCTAATTCTAATCCTAACCCCAACACACCCCTAAACCTAATCTTAACCCTAATTCCACCCCTAACCCTAATTCCACCCCTAACCCCAATCCACCCCTAACCCTAATTCCACCCCTAACCCTAATTCCAACCCTAACCCTAGCCCTAATGGAAAAAAAAATCTTTATTTTATTATTTGTCCCTACAATATCATAGTGATCAAAATCTACCTGTAAGGAATGAATGAATCTGCAGCCAGCAGATTCGACGAGCGCACTGCGCATGCGCCCGCCATTTTGGAAGATGGCGGCGCCCATGCAGGAGGGAGGAGGGACACCGGGAGCGACACAGGGACTCAGGAGGTACCAAATTTCATTGGTGAAATATTACAATTGCTCTGATTGGCTGTTTCACTTTTAACAGCCAATCAGAGTGATCGTAGCCACAGGGGGGCTAAGCCACCCTGGGGTGAAGCACAAAGGGTCGTGTGCCTGCGGGTCAGGTGACTTTTCAGTGACTCCTGTCACCCGACCCGCAGAAACGCCATCCCCCCATGACACAGCATATGCGTCACAGGTCGGATTGGCACCGATTTTCTTGATGCATACGCTGTGTCACAGGTCAGGAAGGGGTTAAAGGATACATGAAAACTTATTATCTTGTGATCACTATTACTCAAGTGACCCTCAACCCTTATATATGCGGTCTGGCCTTTTGGTTAATATTAGGTCTAGCAGTGCCCCCCCTCTTGCTGGGTCCTGAACTAGTTGTGAAAGGTAATTGTCTCTCAAAGTTGTCAAAAACCTATTACCTTTGCTGGAACTACAGGTTTAAGTTCTCCAATGTATTTCAGAGTAGTTGAAGTCCCCCATAATAATGACTTCTCCTTGAGTCGCCGCTTCATCTATTTACTTTACGAGGATATTCTCAGTTGCTTCCATTATTTTTGGACACTTATAACAAACCCCTATCAGTAATTTATTATTTTTTCCCCCTCCTCTTATCTCCACCCACAGGGACTCTACATTTTCATTAGATTCACATATATCATCACGCAGGATGGGTTTTAAGAATGATTTTACATATAAACACACATCCCCCCTTGCTTATTTGTACGGTCATTTCTGAGCAGACTATAGCCCTGTAAATTAGCCGCCCAGTCATGGCTCTCGTCCAGTCATGTCTCAGATATCCCCACCATGTCATAATTATGTTCCAACAAAATTAATTCTAACTAGAGTTGAGCGACTTTGGTCGGATCGGGTTTCATGAAACAAAATTTGTTTTGTCAGGAATAGAGTTGAGCGAAACGGGTCGAAAAATTTCAAAAGTCGCCGACTTTTGGTAAAGTCGGGTTTCATGAAACGAAACCCGACCCTAGGATGAGGTCGGCCATGAGGTCGGCGACTAACGCTCCAAAGTCGCGTTTCAAAAGTTTGTTTTGCGCTCTTTTTCAGCCAATCAGGATCCACGGACACTGTGGGCAACGTGATGACATAGGCAGGGGTCACCACCATCTTTCAGAAGGGCATGCAAGTGATTGGCTTGCTTTGGTGGGCGTCACAGGGGTTATAAAAGGGCGTGCACGCCGACCGCCATCTTACTTCTGCCGATCTTAGCATAGGGAGAGGTTGCTGCTGCTGATTCTGTAGTGAGAGCGTTAGGCAGGGAAGAAGAAAAAAAAACTGCTTCTGCTGCTAGCGATTTTGCCTGTACAACACACCAGTCACTGTGTGTGCAGTGCAAGGGGAGGCTATATTTTGGTGGATCAGCGGTGTTGGTTGTTAGGCTGCCTTCTAAGGCTTCCTGACGGCTGCATTGCTGTTTACCCACTGCTCTGCAAACTGCTTTTTTAAAAGCAATCCCAATTTTTTTTTTTGTCCTGCTGAGGTACTGAGCGTGCATTTTTTCACACCATACAGCAGTGCACACTCCTCACACAGTACCGTGTAACGGCTGTTATCACAGCCACAGTGAAGCTATCTGTGTGTCACTCTGTAAGAATAAGTCGAGGACATGTTCCGTTCTTACAGACCTGCACCTTCTAGTTTTGTCTAGCTTTCAAACAGTTAAATATATTTGCTGTTTGATCACATTCAAAACTATAGAGAGACAGCGTGTGTCAGTCCGTATACTTAAAAAACACGGAGCTTGACAATTTTACGTACACCGAACAGCCGTGTACGTGCACGCTCCTCTCAGTACCGTGTAACGGCTGTTATCACGGCCACAGTGAAGCTGTGTGTCACTCTGGAAGGATAAGTGGAGGACTTGTTCCGTTCTTACAGACCTACACTCTAGGGAGATTCCTATTCTGCCCAATTCTATATACACCTTGTAGTTTGTGATACACTAGCCAATTTCTGCCTGTGACATAGCGCTGTGATATTCAGTGGGCCTCACACAATCCAAAAGTGTCCAGTGTCCACTAGTGTGTGCAGAAATTCAAAATCTCCGTGATCCTGTAGTCACTTTTTTCACACCTGTGCCATCGAGCCTGTGACATAGCGCTCTGATATTCAGTGGGCCTCACACAATCCATAAGTGTCCAGTGTCCACAAGTGTGTGCAGAAATTCAAAATCTCCCCTGTACTGTAGTCACTTTTTTCACACCTGTGCCATCGAGCCTGTGACATAGCACTCTGATATTCAGTGGGCCTCACACAATCCATAAGTGTCCAGTGTCCACAAGTGTGTGCAGAAATTCAAAATCTCCCTTATCCTGTAGTCACATTTTTCACACCTGTGCCATCGAGCCTGTGACATAGCGCTCTGATATTCAGTGGGCCTCACACAACCCATAAGTGTCCAGTGTCCACAAGTGTGTGCAGAAATTCAAAATCTCCCTTATCCTGTAGTCACTTTTTTCACACCTGTGCCATCGAGCCTGTGACATAGCGCTCTGATATTCAGTGGGCCTCACACAATCCATAAGTGTCCAGTGTCCACAAGTGTGTGCAGAAATTCAAAATCTCCATGATCCTGTAGTCACTTTATTCACACCTGTGCCATTGAGCCTGTGACATAGCGCTCTGATATTCAGTGGGCCTCACACAATCCATAAGTGTCCAGTGTCCACAAGTGTGTGCAGAAATTCAAAATCTCCGTGATCCTGTAGTCACTTTTTTCACACCTGTGCCATCGAGCCTGTGACATAGCGCTCTGATATTCAGTGGGCCTCACACAATCCATAAGTGTCCAGTGTCCACAAGTGTGTGCAGAAATTCAAAATCTCCGTGATCCTGTAGTCACTTTTTTCACACCTGTGCCATCGAGCCTGTGACATAGCGCTCTGATATTCAGTGGGCCTCACACAATCCATAAGTGTCCAGTGTCCACAAGTGTGTGCAGAAATTCAAAATCTCCCCTGTCCTATAGACTCCTTGTACCTTGTTTTACATTACTATATAGTTTGTTGGATTTTGTCTACATTTCTACCAAAAATGAGGAAGGCTGGTGGAAGAGGCCGTGGAATTGGGCGGGGGTTGGCAGCTGGTAATGATGGTGTTGGTGGTGGATCTGATGGTAGTGGCAAAAGCAAAATAGGACCGAATGCAGGAGGTGTTGAGCCTGCATCATCGTCTGGCTCCATTAGGCCTCGAAGGCTTACTTTTCTAGGAGTTGGCAAACCGCTTTTAAAGCCAGAGCTGCAGGAAAAAGTTTTGGCTTACATTGCTGACTCAGATTCCAGCTCTATCGCCTCCTCTTCTGAAGTTGTAAAAAATAAAAGCACTGAGTCGTCATTGGAAGCTCATGTTCATGAACCACACCTTTCCTTGTATCCTTCACCCCAACCAAGATTGAAGGATGACGCAGGCCATACTACTGATTACTCCATGGAGCTGTTTTCACATACCATGCCTGGATTATCAAGTGAAATGGTGAATTACCCAGGCCAAGATGAATCTGACATGGAGTGCACTGATGCACAGCCACTGATAGATGATTCTGCTGGTACATTCACTCAGAGCACTACATTGTCCTCGCAGTGTACAGAGCCAGATTCTGACCCTGATGAGACTCAGGTGCCCCTTCCCGCACACTATACCACCATACACGGTGACACAGAGGAAGGTGCACATGACATTGAAGAGGAGGTGATGGATGACCCAGTTGTTGACCCAGATTGGCATCCATTGGGGGAAGAGGGTGCTGCTTCCAATAGCTCAGATGAGGAGCATCCACAGCAGACATCGACATCGCAACAGCTGTTATCTGGCAGGCACGGAGCACTCCAAAGACAGGTTCCAAAAATCAAAAGAGTTGCTGGACAGCTTGTCCAGAGGGTCAAAATATCACAGCGTGCTAGGCCGCAAAATGTCTGCCAAAGTAGGAAGAGTGCAGTGTGGCACTTTTTTGAACAAAATCCTCATGATCAGGCCAAGGTTATCTGTAAGAAGTGCGCAAAGACCTTTAGCTGAGGGAAAAATCTGAAAAATTTGAATACCAGTTGCATGCTTAGACATTTAACCACCATGCACTTGCAAGCGTGGACACAACACCAAACCTCAAGTACCACATGTGCAACTGATCACAAAGAAGGTAGTCAGCAATGCTACATTGTTTCCCCCACTGTAAGCCCACCGGTTAGCACAGCAGCAAATGTTGAGGTGTCGTTGCAAGGCCACAGCAGTCAGGGAATCCCACTGTTATATCAACGAAATACTGAATCTAGGCCATCAGAAAGAGCACCAACTCCATCACCATCATCAACCCTCTCTCAGTCCACCCTGTCCACCGCTACTTCCACCATATGCAGCTCTCAAGTCCAGCTCACCCTCCCAGACACTATGAGTAGGTCAAGAAAGTACTCAGTCTCTCATCCGCGTACACTGGGTTTGAACGCCCACATTGCCAAACTAATCTTGTTTGAGATGATGCCCTATCGGTTGGTGGAAAGCGCAGCTTTCCGCGAACTCATGGCCTATGCAGTACCACGCTATGACCTACCCAGTCGCCACTTCTTCTCTCGCAAAGCCATCCCAGCCCTCCACCATCATGTGAAAGACCGCATTGGCCATGCAATCAAGCAGTCAGTGAGTGGAAAGGTGCACCTCACAACTGATGCATGGTCCAGTCGGCATGGCCAGGGCCGTTACGTGTCCATCACTGCGCACTGGGTTAATGTGGTGGATGCAGGGTCCACAGGGGACAGCGGTGGTGGGACAGTGCTGCCTAGCCCACGGTATAGGAAACAGTTGGCTGTAGGCGTTCGACGCTCCTCCTCCTCCTCCAGAAGCGAAAGCTCGTCCACAGAGCGCAGTCGTACGAGCACTCCATCTGCAGCTGCCACTGTTGCACACGAGGTGTCCCCCTATCGAGCAGCTAGTGGAAAGCGTCAGCAGGCTGTGTTGCAGATGATGTGTTTGGGCGACAGACACACCGCCGAGGTGCTGGCCGAGTACTTGAAGCGACAAACTGAGTCATGGCTGGGCAGTGTACATCTTGAGGCAGGCAAGGTAGATAGTGATAACGGCTGTAATTTTGTGGCAGCCATAGCCCTTTCAAAACTCAGCCACATACCTTGCTTGGCTAACACCTTGAACCTGGTGGTGCAGTGCTTCTTCAATAATTATCCGGAGTTAACAGCCCTGCTCCAGAAGGTGCGAAGACTGTGCGCGCACATCCGCCGGTCGTCTGTACACTCCATTCGTATGCAGAAGCTGCAGCGATTGCTCCACCTTCCCAACCACCGCCTCATTATCGACATTGCAACAAGATGGAACTCCACCCTGCACATGGTGGAGCGGCTGTGCGAGCAGAGGCAGGCCATAATGCATTTGTGGGAGGATACACGGCCAGGCACTTTGAGAGCAGACATGGAGTTGACAGGTGTGCAGTGGTCGAAGCTGAAAGACCTCTGTTAAGTCCTTCAGTGTTTTGAGGAATGCACACGGCTGGTAAGCGCAGACAACGCCATCCTAAGCATGAGCATCCCACTTATGCGTCTGCTCATGCAAACTTTGACGCACCTTAAGGAGCAGGCGTCTGCAGCCAATGTTGACGAGGAGGGAATCCTTGATGACATTCAGCCATTGTCTGCTCAGGGACCTCTCCTGGACGAGTTGGAGGAAGAAGAGGAGGAGGAGGATGATGATGGGTGATTACTTAGGGGAGGAGGATGCATCTCGTGGGGCAAGTGAAAATGTTGGCGTGGCAAGGTCTGGTACAGGGTTTGTGCGTGACTGGAGGGATGTGGATTTGCCAGAAAGTGCTCCTCCAACCAGCACTCGCAGTGCATCATTGACACCGGGAACATTGGCCCACATGTCAGATTATGCCTTGCAGATCCTAAAAAGGGACCCCCGCATTGCCAAAATGATGAACGATGACGACTACTGGTTGGCCAGCATCCTGGATCCACGCTAAAAAGGCAAATTACAAAACATCATGCCACAGGAGAACCTTGACCTAATATTGGCTAATAAACAAGCAACTCTGGTAAATCGGTTGCTTGAGGCATTCCCAGCACACAGCAGCGGTGATGGTTCTCACACGAGCCGTACGGGCCGGGGGCAGCTTGGCAGAGGTGTTCATGGTGCACACAGCAGAAGTGGCATTGGAGACAGGGGTTTCATGACAATGTTGTGGACTGATTTTTCAAGTACCGCTCACACAACTGGTAATACTGCATCGATGGAAAGTGACAGGAGACAGCAGTTGTCAACTATGGTTACAAACTACTTTTCCTCCCATATCGATGTTCTCCCACACAGGTCATTCCCCTTTGACTATTGGGCCGCTAAACTGGACACCTGGCCTGAATTGGCACAATATGCCTTACAGGAGCTCGCTTGCCCAGCTGCAAGTGTGCTATCGGAAAGAGTCTTCAGTGCAGCTGGATCAATCCTGACAGAAAAAAGGACCCGTCTGTCAACCCAAAATGTGGATGATCTAACCTTCATTAAAATGAACTATGCATGGGTTTCCAAGGATTTTGTCCCAACTTCCCCTGATGACACATAGGGTGACAGAAAAATGGCTTGCTTTGGTCCACCTCTTCCTGGGACTTGACCTATTTCGCCTTTTGCATCAGCTGAATGTCCAACATCAACATATGCCACTTTCTAAAACTCCCTAACTGTGCTGCCTCCCCCCCCATGGCCGGGGTCACCACCTAGTGCACAACACCGTGCGAGTGCCGTTGCTTTGGACAGGTGGGTAGGCCGACTCTTGGGCGCGGGCACTGGCACAGGGTCCCTCATAGTGCAATCAAGTGTCTCTGACGGTGGTGGTGCACACCCGCTGTCAGACACACCGCCGTACTATGAGGGGCCCAGTGCCAGTACCGACGCCCACGAGTGGGCCCCCCTTGCTTGGGCAGGGCCCCAGCATTTGCAATCTTTACCTCTCCCTGCTCCTCCGCTGTGTAGTCTGGGCCGTCAAATCCATACTGTGCCTGACACCGTCTGAGCCTGCCTCCTGATGTATAGACATATATTTTCAATGTGTACACTATGCTTTCCATACATGTTATCCGGGGATACGGTACCCTTTCTCACCTTTGTGCAATCACGTGTAATCCATACTGGGCCTGAGAACGGCTGGCGAGCTGTTAAGCAAGCTAGAGCACCTGTGGTTTGCACACGTAAGTTTTTCATTTTTTCAGGAATGACGGTTAGGCCTAATTCCGGAACTGCGGTTGACCTGCACTTACTGGGAAATCATCGTTCGCGGGTAATAATTGTAATCACAGATCCCCATCACTAACGTTGTTCAGCGGGATATCTGCACCTGTAAGCGACAAACGCTGGCCTTTTCAGTGTAGCGCACATGCAGCCACGGACATGTAAGGGCATGACACACCAGTTATTGGCCAATCTCATGTGCCAGAGCCTCACGTGTCCCTCTAGTAAGCCGGACTCGGACCGCGGGGCATGACGGAGTCTTGTTCGTTAACGGAATTAAGCTTGAAATGTGTGCATCTTTTCAGTAGCTGGCATGGTTGAGGTTTCCCAGGTGGAGTCAAATTAAACCGTAGGCTCCACTCCTGGTGATGCCCTTCTGGACATTCCTTTAAGGTTCAGCTTTGCAACCATACTGCCCACGTAAAACAAACACTTTGCCTTCATGAACGCTGTTTGGAGGGTCATGACTCGTGGGAATAACGCCGCCCAATCAGTTAACCTGCTAGAGAGATCCTTCGTTGCTCCCAAGCATGACATCACACTCCCTAGGAGGATGGTAATGCCACTGTGGCGACTGTACTCCTGGGGGCGACACAAGTGCACTGAGGCCCAGCCACTGCTCGATGAATCTGCTGGTGCATTGACCCAGACCACTACATTCCCCTCGCACGCTACACGGCCTGAATCTGACCCTGATGAAACTCAGGTTACCCTTCCCATATACAGTTCCATCTTACACGGTGACAAAGAGGAAGCTGCAGATGAAAGTGCAGGTTCGGCCCACCTGCCATCAGACACACCACCGTACTATCAGGGGCCCTGTGCCAGTGCCGTCGCCAACGAGTGGGCCCCCCCCCTGCTTGCTCAGGATCACAGCACTTGCAAGGTTGAAATACTGTGCGGTGAGATGGAAGATGGGAACGACGAGGAGTCCAGACTAGTACAGGGATTCCCTAGCGAGGAGACTTATTTCATTGTTTTCAATGTTGGGACAGCAATTTTTGGGGAGCACTATACTCTGGAGAATGATAGATGGGGCCCACCATACACTGGAACATTCCAAAGGTGGACATCAGACACTGGAGCAGCATTTACAGGGCCCATTATACACTAGAGCATTAGAAATGGGGCCCATTATGTTTGGAGCATTATTTGGGCCCATAAGACAGCGGAGCTTCATCCATGGGGACCAACATATACTGTAGCATTATGTGGAGCTCATCATATACTGTTTCAAACATTATATGGGACCAATGATTCTGTATGGAGAAATAGATGGGCCTTGTCATGAGATGTAAAAAGTGAAGTATTTTTCATTGTACTATACCGCTATTTCTCTGCCGTATCGGAGCATGATGAGTTGTGGTATGTGTTAAAGTGGCGCTCTTTCGCCCAGGGCACATGAAAACCTGGAGCCAGCCCTCCCCCCCCACAACTTTAGCCAAATAACCCCCATTTTTCAGTGCGTAACTTGTATTATGAAGTTAATTAAGGTTGACAAGCTTAAGTAAGAAGAATTGATGCTTTTGGCATTCAAATGGGCACTGTAGGTGTGTTTCCTGTCCTCCTCTCACTGCCGACTTTTATTCCCCATTGACTTACATTGGGTTTCGTGTTTCGGGACGACCCCGACTTTTCCCTATAATCGGCCGATCTTGCTCGACCCGACTTTTGGAAAAGTCGGGTTTCGCGAAACGAAACTCGACACTAAAAAACCAAAAGTCGCTCAACTCTAGTCAGGAACACCGCACTGTACTTGCTCACTGAGCCAGTGCACGTGTCCTGAGTGTCAGGATCCTGTCAGCGCCGGCGTGCAGCCTCCGCTGAGCAGGGACTCACCCGCACTGTAGGGGTACCGGGGTCAGGTACAGCCAGAAAGTACCGATGCACGGGACCTGTGGATGCCGAAGTTTAGCAAGCAGACACGGGACCTACGGTCATGTGACTGCAAAGGGGCGGGGCTTAGCATCCTGCTTAGTTAGATGGAAAGACACTATACAGAATTACTCAGAGTCAGGCAAAATGGGGTTCATACACAGAGATAGCCGTAATGTACCAAGGATGAGACAGAGCGGATAGTCAGGGCCAAGCAGCAGTCAAAACCAAACAGACATAGAAGGTACCAAGCAGAATCCAAAGCAATATCCAGAGAACAGACCGAGTCATACACAGATTATCAAGCAACCAGAACACAGCAAAAACACACTCAGGGGTCACCACACTATGCCAAGGGCAAGAGTATAACTGACAGGGATGGGAGCGTCCTGAGGCTATAAGAAGTCTCCCCAGAACCAGGGAGAGGCCACAATCATAGCCCAGGTGTGCAGGTAAGCCTGCACCGGGATCACAACCTTTAACCCCAGAAATGCCAGTCATCAGCACTGATTCCAGACATTAACCCCACGTGTGCGAGTCAAACCCGCACTGAGATCATGACATGTTTCAGATGAAACTGGTCCGACTAGGGTAAAAAAAGTCGGAATTTCATCCGAAACCCGACCCCAATGCAAGTCAATGGGGATTAAAAGTCGGCATTGAGTGGATGAATGTCATCCGCTCAATGCCGACTTTTATTTCCCATTGACTTGCATTGGGGTCGGGTTTCGGATGAAACTCCGACTTTTTTTACCCTAGTCGGACCAGTTTCATCTGAAACAAATTTTGTTTCATGAAACCCGATACTACCAAAGTCACTCAACTCTAATTCTAATTCCTCCATTTTGTTGGCTAGGCTTCTGGCATTAGTATACATGCACTTTATGTAGCTCTCTGTACCTCTATTCTTTCTTAAATTATTAACTGTTCTAACCCCACCCCCCATGCCACCCCCACCCCCAATTTCATTATTTGTGCCCAGGTCTCTATCTGCACTGTCTTCCCCTCCTATAAAATGAATACCCTCTCCCCCAGTTTCTAGTTTAAACACTGCTCCAACCTTCTAGCCATTTTCTCCCCTAGCACAGCTGCACCTTCCCCATTGAGGTGCAGCCCGTCCCTAGCGTAGAACCTGTAACCAACTGAGAAGTCGGCCCAATTCTCCAGGGACCCAAACCCTTCCTTCCTACACCAATTCCTGAGCCACTTATTAACCTCCCTAATCTCCCATTGCCTCTCTGGCATGGCATGTGGTACAGGAAGTATTTCCAAAAATACCACCTTGGAGGTCTTTGCTTTAAGCTTGCAACCTAATTCCCTGAAATCATCTTTGAGGACCTTCCAGCTACCTCTAACTTTGTCATTTGTGCCAATGTGCACCATGACCGCTAGGTCCTCACCAGCCCCTCCCTGTAATCTGTCAACACGATCAGCGATGTGTCGGACTCGAGAGCCAGGTTGGCAGCACACCATTCGACGATCCCTGTCTTTGTGACGGATTGCCCAATCTGTCCCCCTAATAAGTGAGTCCCCCATTACCAGCACCTGTCTGGCCTGCCCTGCTCATCTATTTCCCCCCTTACTGGAGCAGACACTCCTCCAGCTTTCAGAGGACCTGCCTTGCTGCAGCAGTGCTACCCCTGCGCTGACACTCCCCTCATCTGCCAACTTAGCAAACTTATTGGTGTGTGCCAGATCAGGACTAGCCTCCCTGGTGCTCTTCCCTCTACCCCGCCTTCTAACTGTCACCCAGCTTGCTGCTTCACTGATCTGCAGCTCCAAACTAGCATCCCCCCGCCCTCATCTATCCCACTGAGCATCTGCTCAGTGAGCAGAAGACTCCTTTCTATATTGTCTATGGATCTCAGTGTTGCCAGCTGCACATTTAGATCCAGTATCTGGGCTTCCAAATGCACAACGTGCTCACATCTCGCACAGCAGTATGCACCCTCGACCAGCTGTTCAAGGATTTCATACATGCGGCAAGACGTACACTGGATGGCATTGGCAATAGTGGAGCACATTCCTAATGAGGATTGCACCAGACAGAAAAGATAAGTAAAAATAAATAAAAAGTATTAATAAAATATAACAGCAATTCAGTAATTCCTCCCTTGGAAACTCCCTGAATCCAAAATCACTGAATCACAAGTCACACACTTACCACCATTCGCACTTACGCTCCAGTCACACTCACTCAGGCAGAAGATTTAAAGAGATTTTTTTTTTCCCTTCAACAGCAAACCACCCTGCTGCTCAATGCACTTCCAAAAGGAACGCTCAGTCAAGCCAATATTTACAGTGTACTGGGGTGTGAAAAGAGAGAGTTTTCCTTTGTTTAGATGCCTTATGCAGCAAGAGACACTGATATCCATGTCCCTTATTCAATAGTTGGGTTGATGACCATGTACTAATCATGCTACACTGGCCCCTCCATTGTGGTGATGGTTGCCCCGCCCCCCCCACTTCATCATTTGCAGTCCCCCCCTCACTTCATCAGGTGCATTCCCCCTCCCCTGCTCACTGAGTCATTTGCAGCTCCCTTACCCCACTAATTTCATCATGTGCTGTCCCCCTCCCCAACTCACTTCATGTACATTCCCCTTCCCCCCACTCACTTCATGATATGCAGTCCCCTCCCTTCGCTTCATTATTTGCAGTCCCCTTCCCCCCCTCACTTCATTTTCAGTCACCCCTCACTTTGTCATTTGCAGTCCCCCTCCCCACAACTTCATAATTTACAGTGCCCCTCCCTCACTTCATTTGGAGCCCCCTTCCCCCTAACTTCATCATTTGCAGTCCATCTACCCCCTCACTTCATCATTTGCAGCCCCCCTCCCCAGAGGCGTAGCTAGGGTTTCGGTTCGGGGGGGCAAAACTTCTGAGTGGGCCCCTAACTAGGTAACTTTGATTACAACTCGGTGACGCACCCTAATAGTGGATGTAGGAGATGACTGCGCTGTTACTGAAAATAATCCCTATATAAAGACCAACATCAATATTACCGCAATATGGTCAGTGGTAAATACCAGTCCTACAAAACATATGTGATTACTGCACAGGTATAGTTGGTGTCTTACCGCTGACGTTCTTTCTGATGGAATCAGTCACTTTTCACGTCTTTTCCATCTGCCCAGACTGACATGACAACTCCTCCAGCCAGGACTCGGCTACAGAGAATACAACAACGACACGTTTCACTTCTCATATTCCTGCCCCATCACCATGTATCCCCAACCTGCACAAACCCCTCATCCTGCTGATACCCCAATGCTGAGCCGCTGCTGCCGTATGTGTCCCTATTACAGCACCTAATACCCCAATGCTGAGCCGCTGCTGCCGTATATGTCCCTATCACTGCACCTGATACCCCAATGCTGAGCTACTGCTGCTGCCGTATGTGTCCCTATTACTACACCTGATACCCCAATACTGAGCCTCTGCTGCCGTATGTGTCCTTATTACTGCACCTGATACCCCAATACTGAGCCTCTGCTGCCGTATGTGTCCATATTACTGCACCTGATACCCCAATACTGAGCCGCTGCTGCCGTATGTGTCCCTATTACTGCACCTGATACCCCAATGCTGAGCCGCTGCTGCCGTATATGTCCCTATTACTGCACTTGATACCCCAATACTGAGCCGCTGCTGCCGTATGTGTCCCTATTACTGCACTTGGTACCCCAATACTGAGCCTCTGCTGCCGTATGTGTCCCTATTACTGCACCTGATACCTCAATGCTGAGCCGCTGCTGCCGTACGTGTTCCTATTACTGCACTTGATACCCAAATACTGAGCCTCTGCTGCCATATGTGTCCCTATTACTGCAGCTGATACCCCAATACTTAGCCGCTGCTGCCGTATGTATCCCCATTACTGCACCTGATACCCCAATACTGAGCCGCTGCTGCCGTATGTGTCCCTATTACTGCACCTGATACCCCAATACTGAGCCTCTGCTGCCGTATGTGTCCTTATTACTGCACCTGATGCCCCAATACTGAGCCACTGCTGCCGTATGTGTCCCTTTTACTGCACCTGATGCCCCAATACTGAGCCACTGCTGCCGTATGTGTCCCTATTACTGCACCTGATACCCCAATGTTGAGCCGCTGCTGCCATATATGTCCCTATTACTGCACTTGATACCCCAATACTGAGCCGCTGCTGCCGTAAGCGCTCCTATTACTGCACTTGATACCCCAATACTGAGCCTCTGCTGCCATATGTGTCCCTATTACTGCACCTGATACCCCAATGCTGAGCTACTGCTGCTGCCGTATGTGTCCCTATTACTACACCTGATACCCCAATACTGAGCCTCTGCTGCCGTATGTGTCCTTATTACTGCACCTGATACCCCAATACTGAGCCTCTGCTGCCGTATGTGTCCATATTACTGCACCTGATACCCCAATACTGAGCCGCTGCTGCCGTATGTGTCCCTATTACTGCACCTGATACCCCAATGCTGAGCCGCTGCTGCCGTATATGTCCCTATTACTGCACTTGATACCCCAATACTGAGCCGCTGCTGCCGTATGTGTCCCTATTACTGCACTTGATACCCCAATACTGAGCCTCTGCTGCCGTATGTGTCCCTATTACTGCACCTGATACCTCAATGCTGAGCCGCTGCTGCCGTACGTGTTCCTATTACTGCACTTGATACCCCAATACTGAGCCTCTGCTGCCATATGTGTCCCTATTACTGCAGCTGATACCCCAATACTTAGCCGCTGCTGCCGTATGTATCCCCATTACTGCACCTGATACCCCAATACTGAGCCGCTGCTGCCGTATGTGTCCCTATTACTGCACCTGATACCCCAATACTGAGCCACTGCTGCCGTATGTGTCCCTTTTACTGCACCTGATGCCTTAATACTGAGCCACTGCTGCCGTATGTGTCCCTATTACTGCACCTGATACCCCAATGTTGAGCCGCTGCTGCCATATATGTCCCTATTACTGCACTTGATACCCCAATACTGAGCCGCTGCTGCCGCAAGCGCTCCTATTACTGCACTTGATACCCCAATACTGAGCCTCTGCTGCCATATGTGTCCCTATTACTGCAGCTGATACCCCAATACTTAGCCGCTGCTGCCTTATGTGTCCCTATTACTGCACCTGATACCCCAATGCTGAGCCGCTGCAGCCGTATGTGTCCCCATTACTGCACCTGATACCCCAATACTGAACCGCTGCTGCTGTATGTGTCCCTATTACTTGCACTTGATACCGCAATACTGAGCCTCTGCTGCCGTATGTGTCCCTATTACTGCACCTGATACGCCAATACTGAGCCACTGCTGCCGTATGTGTCCCTATTACTGCACCTGATACCCCCTATACACACACGGCTCTGCTCCACACCCCCTATACACACACGGCTCTGCTCCGTACATGCTCTACACATGTGGCTCCGCTCCGTACACCTTGTACACACCTGGCTCCGCTCTGTACATTTTGTACACACACAGCTCTGCTCCGCACACCCTGTACACATGCGGCTCCACACCATACACCTCATACACATACGGCTCAAATCTGTACACCTTGCACACACAGCTCCACTCCGTACACGCCGCACACATACGGCTCTGCTCTGTACACCCCATACACACGGCTCTGCTCTGTACACCCCGTACACACTTGGCTCTGCTCCGTACACAAACAGCTCTGCTCACCCCATACACACACGGCTCCGCTCTGTACACCTCATACACGCACAGCTCTGCTACATCCACCCTGTAAACCAATCCTGACCCCACACAGAAACTTACTTCACCTAATCCAGCACCATGACAACCAGCACAGCAGAGCCCTGTGCTGAAGCCCCTGATCATGTGACTACCTGACTCCGCCCCTCCTGTCACCTCATCACAGGTCCTGTGCGCACAGAAAAGCTCAGGACGACATTGCTGGCTGTGAGGTAGGGGCCCACTGCTGCCACCGGGGCCCCCCATCGCCTTCTCAGGGGCCCATAGCGGCTGGGCGGCAGAGTAGGGAGATCGATTCTCCCTGCTCTGCCGCAGAATGTAACTGTATGGGCGCGATGTGCACGCCATTACAGTAGCGTAGCTCAGTGGGCCCCTCTGCCCCCCCGGTAGCTACGCTACTGCCCCTCCCCAATCACTTCATAATTTTCAGTCCCCCTCCCCCCACTCACTTCACCATGTGCAGTGCCCTCCTTTTATCATTTGCAGTCCCGCTGCCCTCTCACTTCATCATTTGCAGCCCCCTCAACTCACTTCATCAATTGCAGTGCCCCTCCCCTCCCTCACTTCATCATTTGCAGTCCCCCTCCCCCACTCACTTCATCATTTGCAGTCCCCCACCCCACAACTTATTAATGTGCAGTCACCCTCCTCCCACTTCATCAATTGCAGTCCCCCTCCATCACTTTTTAGAAGTTACAATCTCCCTCCACCGCCCCCCTCACCCATTTAATTCATTTTAAAAAGAAAAGAAGAAAAAAAAAGCATTTTTTCATACTTAACTCACAGTTGATCCCCTGCAGGTGTAGCTCTGCTTCTTGTGTCCTCGTACATGTCAGCGGGTACATGATGACGTCATCACCTATGCGCCTTACCTAACCGGAAGTCCAGAGAAGGCAGAGGGAGTGGGAGCTGCGCAGCTAACAAGGTTAGGTGGCCGTGGAGCTCTGAGAAAGCTCTCAGGCCCCAGCGCCAATGTGTGCAACACAGTGCACAGCACTTTAGTGCACGATGGGGCCCGGTGAGCAGAAGCAAAAGAGGGGGAACCCGAGCCTCTGTACTGCTGCTCACCAGGCGCCATACAGCAGCAAGGGCAATAATGCCCTGATGGTGACCCTGGTAGTGATTATAAAAGGATGACTCCCAACTTACTGACACCATTACATGGCTCAGGGACACTTGTGATTGGAGGGAGAGTTTAGTTGTCCAGGCCTGTGTGTGCAGTTTCATTAATCAAGGTCCTCCAGTGGTGGTACAGATGCTGATGCTTAACAATCATAGTAAAAGTTGTGACGACTCCTGGAGTGGACCCTCTGGGTCATGGCACCAACCTTCCCAGGGCGAGCTGACCTAGTGAGGACCACCCTCTATACAGGGAGTGTCAGGGGCAAGCCCCAGGGGGTGAGGTACCATGACTGCTGGCACCAGGTGGCCAGTTCACAGGAGACACGAGTGAGTGTGTCTGTAGGAACGTATAAAGCGTGGGCACAGGAACATGTGGCGTACAGGACGGTACTGGGTGTACTCGGGAACACAAGGCGTGTACACGGGAGCACGTATGGCGTGCAGCGACTAGTACGTCCGGGTGTGAGCAAAGTAGGATGTGTGCAAAGGAGCACGTCAGAGTACTGAGTTAGGCAGCAGGTGTGCCAGGAGGTGTAACAGAGTACGGGAGCAGGGTGTGTGTCAGAGGGCTCAACTGAGCATAAGACAAAGTACAGGATTGGAGCGTGTGCCAGGAGGCACAACTGAGTATAAGACAAAGCACAGGATCAGAGTGTGTGCCAGGAGGCACAACTGAGTATAAGACAGAGCACAGGGTCAGAGCGTGTGCCAGGAGGCACAACTGAGTATAAGACAAAGCACAGGATCAGAGTGTGTGCCAGGAGGCACAACTGAGTATAAGGCAGAGCAGAGGATTGGAGCGTGTGCCAGGAGGCATGACTGAGTATGAGACAGAGTACAGGGTCAGAGCGTGTGCCTGGAGGCACAACTGAGTATAAGACAGAGCACAGAATCAGAGTGTGTGCCAGGAGGAACAACTGAGTATTAGAGCACAGGTTCAGAGCATGTGCCAAGAGGCACAACAGAGTACAAGGCAGAGGACCCGAATACAGCACGCAGCCAGGCAGGGACACAGCAGACCAAGCCAGGAAGCACAGCAATAATCAGGCACCTCCCCTAGGAAGAGGTAGCCTGATATAGCACATGATCACTAGGGCTTCCTGGTCAAGTCCTCCAGTACCATAGAGAGGACGGACCTGGAGACTGAACTGAGAAGAGCACGCAAGCGCGCACATAACATGGAGGGGACAGGAGCCTAGGTACGAGAGGTGCACGTGCGAGACCCCCGGAGCGACCGCGGCTCCGGAAGAGAAGACGTCGGGACCGAGGTCCCGCCCACAGGTGAGCGCGGCGTGACAAAAGTCTTTCTAAGGGCTCATCTTGTTCTTTTTCTGTTTCTATGATATGCATTTTGCATTTAGCCTAAGGACAACTGCTGGAGAAAAGAGAGTGGCTGAATACAGCCTCTAGGCAGAGCTTAGGGTTTTGCAGTCTGTTCCTAAATATGTAGCTGCTGCACGTAGCCATATTTTTTAGGAGGGTGAAAAAAAATGACTACCGTATATAGCCATGTATAAGCCAAGATTTTGAGCCCATTTTTTAAGGCTGAAAGTCCCCCTCTCGGCTTATACGTGAGTCACATACCGGGGGTCGGCAGGGGAGGGGGAGTAAGGGTGTCAAAAACCATGCTCACCCCCTCCTGGCATGTCTCTGCAGCCCCTGCCTCTTCCTAGGTCTCCTGCGCCTGTGTTCAGGGTTATGTGGTACCGCTCATTAAAGTCATGAATATACGCATATTCATGACTTTAATGAGCAGTACCACGTGACCGCTGAATGCAGTAAGAAGACAACCGAGGGAGAAGCAGGGGCTGCAGACCATGCACCAGGAGGGGGCACATGCAACACGCCCAACTACGACATACTGCTTCCTGTCCCATTTTGACGGGACCCACGGGACACCACTTCTGAAGCCACACCAGTGCGAATAGGTGGTCGGTTGGATAGATGATAATGATTCCAGCATGACTGACAGCATCTTCTAGTCTTCCTCACATCCAGTCTAAACTCCTAAGAGTCTGGATCACTTAATCCTCACCCTGATCCTTCATCCTCCCATCATGACGAGAAGATGACGATGGGGACCAACAAATTTTGTATAAGGAGGTAGATGATGATGAGACATAGTTGCTGATAACTCAGGTTGTTGTGGTCATCAAGTCATGAGGACCAGGGTGCGGCTGTGGAAGACGAGGTGATGGATGATGAAGTCACTGCGAAGCTGGTGTGCATAGAGGGCAGCAACGGTAAGGGGGAGGGACTCAAACAGGTAGGAAGAGTCAGTGGGGTAACCAGAGGAAGAAGGTTTGCTGTTCTGCAGAGCACAGACATTCTTGAATTTCTCTGTCAAAGAGTTAGGTGTTCTCCAATTTGGGATTTTTTATAGAGAGTTCTGAGACAAAAAAAATGGTAATTTGCAACCTGCACAATCCCAAGATCAGAAGAGGCCTGATCACTAAGAGCCTAACCACCGCTAGCATTATCCGGCACATGTCATTAAGCACACAACTTGGTAGGCCGAAAGCCTGGGTCCACAATTGGTGACAGTGGGTGACACTACTACCTCTTACCCTGTGCCAATCCACTGTCCATGCCTCCCGCCTTGCACCTGTCCTTCCACATTCTGTGACACCATCATCAGGCACTTCCAAATCCTTGTCCCAGCACAGCATTCAGCTGTCCCTAGCCCAGGCCTCGGAAGGAAAAAGAAAGTTGACAGCCATTGATGAGCAAATCATGCAGCTGCGGCGACACAAACTAAATCTTCGAGCACGCCTAACTACTCGGAGACCACCCGAGCATGCTCGGGGAAACCCGAGTAACGATTATACTCGCTCATCACTATTGACAGCCACCCACCCACAGGCCCAAACGCTATATAGGCACATTTCAAGGATGCATTCTGTGGAAATGTTGCCATTTAGACGTGTACATATGAATGATTTCTGCAGACAGATAAGTATAGGCCCTCTTTTTTTATAGGAACCTTTGCCTTATTTAATAGACCAACAGCTCAAGTTAGTGTTAATGGTTTGCTTTCTTCTCCTTTCATGAGTAAAAATGGAACCAGGCAAGGTTATCCACTATTGAATGTGATAGTAATAGAACATTTGGCTAATGCCATAAGAAATAACGGGAACATACATGGGTATGCAATACGTCTTATAAGGCAGCTCTATGTGCAGATGATTTACTCCTTTACTTCTCCCAACCTTAAATTTCTTTACCTGCCTTGATGGAGAAGTTTGATAGATTTGTATTCCTTAGCAATTTTAAAGTAAATTATGTTAAAACGGAAGCTATAAATATTTCTCTCCCACAATAAGTTGGCCGAGAAGTAAATGAGTTTCCCTTTAAGTGGCAAGTGGAAGCACTGAAATATTTGGGAGTGCTCGAAGACCAATAAACTTTTTGAACTTATTTATCAGTCTATTCTACATAAAACATAAAAAGATCTTATGACTTACAGCAAATTGAAATTATCCTGGTTTGGAAAGATGAACCCCGTTAAAATGAATATTTTGCCTATTTTTTTATATATATTTTTCAGACTGTCCCCATTTCCAAACACCACAATTTTTTCTACAAGTTACGCTCTGCCCTGGTTAAGTTTTTTTGGGGTAGATATAAGCCTCGATTTGGCATTCATACTCTCACTCGCATCAAATCTTTGGGTGGCGCAGGATTTCCTAATTTCAAAATGTATTTTCATGGTTCTATCATGGTAAGGTTAATAGACTGGCAATTCCATTCAAACACCAAACAGTGGGTAGGCCTGGAACTAGAGGAGTCAACTATTCCTTTGAAACATCTCCCTTGAATATCAGATTTTTTTTCTCTTTGATAGACTGTTCAAATCCCTTAACTAAAGGGACCCTTAGAATTTGGCATACACTCAGGGGTAGATTATTTCCAGACTGGTTAATTAGTCACTATTCTTTTAATCCACTTTTCCATCCTGGATAACTAAACAGATTTTTAGTTGGAGGGCAGTGGAGGATTTCAGTTTGTCTCACGTGATAGAGGACGGTAGGTTACCTTGCTTTGTCTCTTTATTGGCTTGTTTTCCCGGTTTCCTTGGTTTGAATATCTGCAACTGCAATAATTTTCATCAGGTCACAACACTGATAAAATACCGCTATCTGTTCCCACCTTTTTTGAGAGATTTTTTTTTTTACAGAAATCTCCTCCAAAACATCCTATTTCTCTGAGCTACTGTATAATGGATTGAGTAAAGAGGTAGACACAGAAAAATTACAATTTTAGGAGGCTCGGGAAAGGAAACTTGGTGTGAACTCATCACCATCGGATTGGGAAAAAGGACTCTTATTTACCATACTCAAACGCTCTAGTGTTTGTGCTGCACAGGAGAAGAATTATAAGATCCTTTCGAGGTGATATCATTACTCTTCTAAGCTACATGCAATTTTCCCTACAATACCTGATAGTTGCAGGAGGTGTGCGAGTGAGGCAGGTTTCATGATACATAGATGAAATGCAATTGTGTGGACCCCTCAAATTGCCCTTTTGTCAATATTACTCTCTTCCATAGGGTCCCAAAAGAAAAACATCCTCCGTTTTTGCTTAACTGCTGACCATATGGTGATTCCCTGTTACTGTAAGCTATCTCATCCCCACACTTCGGTAGATTAGTATAAATGAAATGGTTAACATTTCAGGATGGAGGAACTTTCTGATTATTGTACTGAAGCGTCTGACAAATTTGGAAATATATGGAGTGGATGGCTCAACAGGGGCGGATACTGACAGCTTGTGGCTCCTGTGCAATAAATGTACCTGGGCTCCCCTTCTTTTATGGTGACAAAGCTACATTGCACAGTGCCCTCTCTTGTTATCTACAGCTCCGTCCCTTACATATCTGATTATATAGAGCCCTTTTTTTTATTACATACTGTCCTGTCTTGTAAGATATATAATGCAATGATGGCTGATGGAGCATGGGAAAGCTTTTTTTCTAATGGAGGAGCTGATGAACTGGTCTTCTGGTCAGATGCTGTTCCATCAGTAGCCATTTTATAATCTAGCAAAAAATGGAACTATGTAATAAAAGAGGGCGCTGTGAATAGCAAAAATAACAAGAATAAGCTATGTAAGAGACAGCACTGTACTTAACAGCAGAGGAAGCTATATAATAAGGGACGGCACCATTTACTGTATTATTAGAGCGGATGGTACATAATAATGGACAGTCTTATACATAATAAACGAGGAAACTATGTAACGAAGGATTGTGCTATATATAATAAGTGAGTACACTATATACTAAGGGAGTGTGCTATACATAATAAGTGAATACACTGTATCAGGCACGGATTGAGCATCTGCCAAGGCGGGCAGATGCCCAGTAGGCTGGCAGGTTTCCACCACAAAGTGGGCCGCTGGCCCTTTAAATATTTTGTGTGAAGGACCTTTGTGCGCGTGCGCTGTTTATTGCACATGTCGACAAGGCCCGTGGCCGCAGTGTTGCTCAAACACAGACGCGGGCCACCGCGGCCCTTGTCAGTACGTGCAACTAGACAGCACGTGCACACAGGGCCTTCACACAAAAGATTTAAAGGAATGGCGGCCCACTTTGTGGTGGAGACCCGTGCCAGTGCGCGAGCATGCCTGCGGCCGTGACCTTCATTCGTTAGTGTGCGAGCGGCTGCTGCCCTTGTCAGCGCAGGCAAGCAGGAGACCATGCATGCACACAGGACCAAGGTATATATTTGAAAAGGCCACCGCCACGCTGCGCAGAGGGTGTCTCCATCTGTGTCTGACGCTGGCATGACTGTACCAGCATCAGAGAACACTCACCAGGTCTAGCAGGATCCTTTTCTTTTCACCGCTGATGCTGGACAGGACCCGCCTCATCTATTCATCCTCCCTCCATCTCAGGGACTTGGGTCTCAAGATGAAAACTTTTCTGTTGTATATACAGCGGTTGCACCTATATAATGTATGTAGACTGCTGTATATTAGAGTTGAGTGACTTTGCCTTTTTTTAGGTCTTTCGCAAAAGTCGGGTCGAAAGAAATCGGCCGATTTTTGTGAAAAGTCGAAGGCCGACTGAAACACGAAACCCAATGCAAGTCAATGGGGAAGCAAAGTCAGCAGGGAGTGGAGGCCAGGAAACACACCTACAGTGCCCTTTTGAATGCCAAAAACATCAAATCTTATTACTGAAGCTTTTCAACCTTAATTTACTTCATAATACTAGTTACGCACTGAAAATGGGGGTTATTTGGCTACATTTGTGGGGGGGTAGGGCTGGCTCCAGGTTTTCATGTGCCCTGGGCCAAAGAGCGCCCCTTTAACACATACCACAACTCATGATGCTCCGATACCGCAGAGAAATAGCAGTATAGTACAATGAAAAATACTTCACTTTTTACATCTCATGACTGATATCCATTTTAAATTCTCCAATAGCTCCAAAAACGGACAGTATCTTACTCCATACAGTATTATGGCCACCGCATAGTGCGCGATACAGAGTAATGAGGCCCATATATTTCACCATACAGAATCATTGGTCCCATATAATGTTTGAAACAGTATATGATGAGCTCCACATAATGCTACAGTATATGTTGGTCCCTATGGATGAAGCTCCACTGTCTTATGGGCCCAAATAATGCTCTATATATAATGGGCCCCATTTCTAATGCTCTAGTGTATAATGGGCCATGTAAATGCTGCTCCAGTGTCTGATGTCCACCTTTGGAATGCTCCAGTGTATGGTGGGCCCCATATATCATTCTCCAGAGTATAGTGCTCCCCAAAAATTGCTGTCCCAACATTGAAAACAATTAAATAAGTCTCCTCGCTAGGGAATCCCTGTACTAGTCTGGGCGTACAGACGTGATGTCATTGCGGTCTCTGATCAGAATATCACTGTCAGGAAACGTGGAAGACATCATGGCGGTGGAGCAGGGAGAGGTAAGTATTTCAACTTTGCAAGTGCTGTGATCCAGAGCAAGCAGGGGGGGCCCACTCGTTGGTGACGGCACTGGCACAGGGCCCCTTACTACGGCGGTGTGTCTGACGGCGGGTGGGCCGAACCTGCACTTTCAGCTGCACCTTCCTTTTTGTCACCATGTAAGGTGGTACAGTATATGGGAAGGGTAACCTGAGTTTCATCTGGGTCACATTCAGGCTGTGTAGAGTGCGAGGGGAATGTAGTGGTCTGGGTCAATGTACCAGCAGAATCATCTAGCAGTGGCTGGGCCTCAGTGCACTTGTGGCGCCCCAGGAGTACGGTCGCCACAGTGGCATTACCTTCCTCCTAGGGAGTGTGATGCCATGCTTGGGAGAAACGAAGGATCTCTCTAGCAGTTAAACCAACACACAACACATTTCCCACTCCAGGCCAGCAGGGAGACCTCTGAACCTGACTGCTGAGGAGCTGCTGTCTGTGGTCGGGAGGAGGTAAGTTAGGGCAGTCTGTGAAGGGAAGGGGAAGTGTGTGGACGTGAGAAGGGGAGCTGGAGGATGAGCAGAGTTAAGGCTCACTCCTAGCTTGAGCGCATGGTCCGGATTCCGGTCTCCGAGTTTGTAGGGACACTGACTTCCTGCAGCAGAAACCGGAGGAAGTAGGAGCTGTAAATGCTCTGTACCCAACTAAGGCTCGGAGGCCCCAGCAGCGACGTGTGGGAGCCAGAAGGAAAAGGCTACGGCTGCCTGCCATACGAGAAAGTTCCAAGAGAGAGTCAACAGGGGGAACTTCATTGAACTCAGCACTGTGAGTACCTCAGATAAGCGCTAGAACGGAGGCCACACTACCTATCTGCAGAGAGAGAATTCCAAATTGGCTTCCAGGCTGACCAACTCCTTCTCCATCTGTACTCTGGGTCCTGCACGGCACTTACCAAGTACAGGTAAAGGAACTGCACGACTGTGTCTGTCCTCTTTCTCCTGCGCCTGGCGCACGGCTCTGCTACATCCTGCACTGCACACCATCTACCAACTCTTTCATGTGCCCTGCGACAATAGCCATACCGGTGCAGGGCTCCTACATCTTAGCTGCACCACAACTTCTGTCCCAGAGAAGCGCCACTGCAGTGCTGGTCAATCTACTCATAAACCAAAGGTGGCGTCACGTATCATTCACCTATAAACGTAATTCACCCCTTTGCATGGATGCCCAGGGCCACGGAACGGGTCACCACCACTGTGACACATCCCAGGGAGACACCGTCCCGGTACCGATTAACCCCACTGCCCTGCCTGGCCACCCACACTCCATGTCAGATTCATCTTGGACTGGGGAATTCACGATTTGACTTGATAACCCATGCATGGTATGATAGAAAGAGCTACATGGACTAATGTGAAGTGTGGCCTGCTGCATCATTCACTTTGGGTGGGGGTGCAGGAGACAAGGAAAGGGGTTGTTCCTGACCAGGAGCCAGCACTTGATGACTCAGTGCTTGCATTTTTTGAAACTTCAGAAGAGGAGGGCATATTTGCTGGAGTCTGTTTCGGCAATGTAAGCCCAAACCAGTTCCTCATGCTCCGGCTTTAAAAACGGTTAACCTAATCCCAGAAAAGGTAGCCTTCCAGGCGTTCCGTAGACAGACCATGACGCAGGCTCAACACCTCCTGCCTTAGCTGCTATTGTGCTTTTGCCACTACCAGCAGATGCACCACCACCATCAGCACCAGCTGGCCCCCCCACACCCACGTCCGCGGCCTCTTCCACCAAACTTCCAAATTTAGCACAAAATAGACAGAAAATAACATCACATATATGGTACTGTATCAGAAGCGTACAGCTCTATTAAGTCAAAGGATAATTGTCAATCTCCATATATATTCCATCAGTCACACAGAGACACTCCCAGGCTCAGTATGGATTAGACAAGAATATAAAAAGTAGACAAAGTGTACAGTATCATCAGATAGCAGGTATATATAGCATAGTTTAAACATTAACAATGTACGTCTATATATCATGAGTAGTGTTGAGCCACCCCGCTAGTGTTTTGGTTCGTCGCACAAAAGGCAAGTTTGCCGAATGTTCGTCGAACCACACTGAAAACAATAACAGGCAAACACAAACACATACTAACACATACAAAACAATTACAAAACACCTTAAAAGGTGTCCCAAAGCGGACAAAATGCTCAGAAGCCAAAAATAACATGGAAAAGGGCAACTACATTTACAAAAGAGGTGAAGGAGTAAAAGGAGGAGGTGGAGGAGACACAGATCTAGGCTTGTCATGCCCTTATGAAGTCAAGAAAGTCTGGACTAAAAATGTAAAAACCAAACCCAAAAATACAAAATCTGAAAATGAACACGATCATATACCGTCGTACTTCCCACCAATAAATTATGGCAACTGGCAATCGGTCGGCGTTATTCCCATGAACCTCCAAACAGCGTCCATGAAGCCAAAGTGTTTGTTTTCTGGGGGCAGTATGATTGCAAAGCTGAACCTTAAGGGAATGTCCAAAAGGGCACCACCAGGAGTGGAGCCTGCGGCTTAATTGGACTCCACCCGGGAAACCACAACCATGCCACCTCAAAAAAAGATGCACACATTGAAAGCTTTGTCGATTGTGTGTGTGTGGTGTGGTATGTCCATTTGTAGTTGTGCTAGCGATTTGTCAGCTTTATTCCGTTAACGAACGAGACTCCGGCATGCCCATGCGGTACGCCTAAAACTTACTAGAGGGATACGCGAGGCTCTGGCACGCGCGATCGAGCAATAACAGGGCTATCATGACCTTCCATGTCCGGGGCTACATGCGCGCTACACTGAAAGGACCATCTTTTGCCGCTTACAGGTGCAGATAACCCACTGAACACCGTTAGTGATGGGGATCTGGGATTACAATAATTCGCCGTGAACGATGATTTCCCAGTAAGTGCAGGTCAACAGCAATTCCTGATTTCGGCCTAACCGCCATTCCAGGAAAAATGCAAAACATTACGTGTCCAAACCACAGGTGCTGTAGCTTGCTTAACAGCTCTGCAGCCGTTCTCAGGCCCAGTATGGATTCTACAAGATTCGAGAAAGTTGATAAAGGGTACAGTTTCACCGGATAACACGTATATATGTTGGATAGTTTACACATTAAAAACCTATGTGTATCGATCAGGAGGCAGGCTCAGAAGGTCCCAGGTCCAGTATGGATTAGACCAGATTGTACAAAGTTGAGATAGGGTACATTATCACTGGATAGCAGGTATATAGAGCATAGTTTAAACATTTAAAATCTCCGTGTTCTCTGCATGGATTACACAACAATCTAAAAACTAGAAAAAAGGAAATGTATTTCAAGCGTACACCATGGTGGTATTTTTTGGTGGTATTTTTAAATCTTCATTTATATTTCTGTCTCAGTAAGACAGTCCAGACTCTCTGCAATAGGAAATTAGATGCATACAATTATTTACCTAAAGTCTAGTGATTGCAGAAATCTACGAATTACTATTCAAGGGAACAACTTCCGTCACGATTCTCAGAGGCGATGCTGACCCTCAATTAATTAGTGTGTGGACACAGAAAAACCTTTCTTTGTGAAGAAAGTGTTGCTGTATCGCAGTACCGTTAATCCCATCGCCGTTACTCATATCCATCCAATTTTGATCACAGGGAGAGATGTAAACAAGGTGCTCACTGCCTATCATGATCTGTCATGTAACTTTGGAGTGCAAAACACAGAAGCCACAGGCCGTAGGCGATTCAATTGGATTGGCATGAGAGGGAGGGCACATTTAAAAATGTGCGCTGGAATGTCACACGTCTGTGGGTAGGAAAACTGTTAAAGCTGATGAGAAACCACCACTGCATCTCATTGTGAGTCGACATCCATAAGAAATGGAAGCCAATGATCATCTGAAGCTGGATCCCGGCCAGCGGGACAGGGCATAGCTACGTCTTAACCATCATCTTCTATCAGTTCACCAAATTTGAAGTGCCAGTCCCAGTGATGGATTTGACAGCCCAGACAACACAGCGGAGGAGCAGGGAGAGGTAAACATTGCAAATGCTGGGGCCCTGCCCAAGCAAGGGGGGCCCACTCCTGGGCGTCGGCATTGGCACTGGGCCCCTCATAGTATGGCGGCGTGTCTGACGGCGGCTGTGCACCACCACCGTCAGAGACACTTGATTGCACTATGAGGGACCCTGTGCCAGTGCCCGCGCCCACTAGTCAGCCCACCCACCTGTCCAGGGCAATGGCACTCGCACGGTTGCATGCGCTCGGTGGTGACCCCGGCCATTGGGGAGGAGGCTGCCCAGTTAGGGAGGTTTACAAAATGGCATATGTTGATGTGGGACATTCACCTGCTGCTAAAGGCGAAATTGGTCAAGTCCCAGGAACAGGCGGACCAAAGAAAACAATTTTTCTGGAAACCTATGTGTCATCAGAGTAAGGTGGGACAAAATCCTGGGAAACCCATGCATGGTTCATTTTAATGAAGGTTAGATCATCCACATTTTGGGTCGACAGACGGGTCCTTTTTTCTGTCAGTATTGATCCAGCAGCACTGAAGACTCTTTCCGATAGCACACTTGCAGCTGGGCATGCGAGCTCCTGTAAGGCATATTGTGCCAATTCAGGCCAGGTGTCCAGTTTAGCTGCCCAATAGTCAAATGGGAATGACCTGTGAGGGAGAACATCGATATGGGAGGAAAAGTAGTTTGTAACCATACTTGACAAGTGCTGTCTCCTGTCACTTTCAATCGATGCAGTATTACCAGTCGTGTGAGCGGTACTTGAAAAATCAGTCCACAACATGGTCATGAAACCCCTGTCTCCAACGCCACTTCTGATGTCGAACCTTAAGGAGCAGGCCTGTTAAATCTGGATAATTAGTGAGGAAGCACTGCACCACCAGGTTCAAGGTGTGAGCCAAGCAAGGTATGTGTCTGAGTTTTGAAAGGGCTATGGCTGCCACAAAATTATCACTAACTACCTTGCCTGCCTCAAGATGTAGACTGCCCAGCCATGACTCAGTTTGTCACTGAAAGTAGTCGGCCAGTACCTCTGCGGTGTGTCTGTCGCCCAAACACATCATCTGCAACACAGCCTGCTGACGCTTTCCACTAGCTGATCGATAGGGGGACACCTCGTTTGCAACACTGCCAACTGCGGATGCAGTGCTCGTGCGACTGCGCTCTGTGGACCAGCTTTCGCTTCTGGAGGAGGAGGGTCGAACGCCTACAGCCAACTGTTTCCTGTACCGTGGGCTAGGCAGCACTGTGCCACCACCGCTGTCCCCTGTGGACCCTGCATCCACATTAACCCAGTGCGCAGTGATGGACACGTAATGGTCCTGGCCATGCCTACTAGACCATGCATCAGTTGTGAGGTGCACCTTTCCACTCACTGACAGCTTGAGTGCATGGACAATGCGGTCTTTCACATGAAGGTGGAGGGCTGGGATGGCTTTGCGAGAAAAGAAGTGGCGACTGGGTAGTTCATAGCGTGGAACTGCGTAGGCCATTAGTTCACGGAAAGCTGTGCTTTCAACCAACCGATAGGGCATCATCTCTAACGAGATTAGTTTGGCAATGTGGGTGTTCAAAGCCAGTGTACGCGGATGAGAGGATGAGTACTTTTTTGTCCTACTCATAGTCTCTGGTAGGGTGAGCTGGACTTGAGAGCTGGATATGGTGGAAGTAGCGGTGGACATGGCGGACTGAGAGAGGGTTGATGATGGTGATGGAGTTGGTGTTCTTTCTGATGGCCTGGAGTCAGTCTTTCGTTGCAATAACAGTGTGATTCCCTGAATGATTTGCCCTTGCGACGACAACTCAACATTTGCTGCTGGTGGTGTGCTAACCGGTGGACTTACAGTGGGGGAAACAATGTTGCGTTGCTGACTACCTTCTTTGGGAGCAGTAGCACATGTGGTACGTAAGTTTTAGTAGTCCATCCACGCTTGCAAGTGCATGGTGGTTAAATGTCTTAGCATGCAACTGGTATTCAAATTTCTCAGATTTTTCCCTTGGCTAAAGGTCTTTGTGCACTTCTTACAGATTACCTTTGCCTGATCATTAGGATTTTGTTCAAAAAAGTGCCACACTGCACTCTTCCTACTATGGAAGACAGTTTGAGGCCTTGCACGCTGTGCTTTTTTGACCGTCTGGCCAAGCTGTCCTGCAATTTTTTGGGTTTTTGTAACCCGTTTTTGGACTGCTCCGGGCCTGCCAGATAACAACTGTTGCGATGTCGATGCCCGCTGCGGATGCTCCTCCTCCTCTTCTGAGCTATTGGCAGCGGCACACTCTACCCCCAATGGATGCCAATCTGGGTCAACAACTGGGTCATCCATCACCTCCTCTTCAATGTCATGTGCAGCTTCCTCTGTGTCACCGTGTATGGTGGTATAGTATGCGGGAGGGGGCATCTGAGTTTCATCAGGGTCAGATTCTGGCTCAGTACACTGTGAGGACAATTTAGTGCTCTGAGTGAATGCACCAGCAGATAAATCTAGCAGTGGCTGTGCATCAGTGCACTCCATGGCAGATTCATCTTGGCCTGGGTAATTCACGATTTGACTTGATAACCCAGGCATGGTATGTGAAAACAGCTCCATGGAGTAATCTGTAGTGTGGCCTACCGCATCCTTCAATTTTGGTAGGGGTGAAGGACACAAGGAAAGGTGTGGTTCATGACCATAAGCCTCCAATGACGACTCAGTGCTTTTATTTTTTAAAACTTCAGAAGAGGAGGCGATAGAGCTGGAGGCTGAGTCAGCAATGTAAGCCAAAACTTGTTCTTGAAGCTCCGGCTTTAGAAGCGGTTTACCTACTGCCAGAAAAGGGAGCCTTCGAGGCCTTGTGGAGCCAGACGATGACGCAGCCTCAACACCTCCAGTATTAGGTGCTATTTTGCTTTTGCCACCACCAGCAGATCCACCACAAACACCAACACCATCATTACCAGCTGCCAACCCCCGCCCACTTCCACGGACTCTTCCACCACACTTCCTCATTTTTTGGAAAAATTTACCCAAATTTACACCAACTCTCTGGTACTGTAATACAAGGTACAAGGTGTATATAGTACTGGGGAGAATTGGAATGTCTCTACACTTCAGGACACTGTGGGATTCAGTCAGGCCCTGTTTATTTAACACTGCAATATGACAGGCAGATTCTCTATGCTGTTAGAAAGGTGTATAGAGGACTGTGTAGAATTGGAATATCTCTACACTACAGGACACTGTGGGATTCAGTCAGGCCCTGTTTATTTAACACCGCAATATGACAGGCAGATTCTATTGAGAACTCTGCTATTAGAAGTGGAAAGGAAGAACAAAGACAAAAGAATCTAATTAATAAAAATATTGGAGAAAGAGAAACCTATCACAAACTAAAATGTTTCTATACTAATGCACAAAGCATGGGCAACAAACAAGGAGAATTGGAACTACTAACACAGGAAAAGAAATATGATGTCATTGGAATTACTGAAACTTGGTGGGACAATACACATGATTGGAATACAAGACTAGAAGGATACAACTTATTTGCAAGAAACAGACTTGATAAACGAGGAGGAGGTGTCGCATTGTATGTTAGAAACGTGTATATCTGCACAGAGATTGAAGCTTCAGAGACTGGGAGTTCTGTGGAAACTGTTTGGGTAAGAATACAAGGACAGAACAATGGAAAGGACACCATTGTAGGCATTTACTACAGGCCGCCTGTGCAAGCTGAAGATATGGATGAACTCTTTATGCATCAAATGGCCAAGTTCTCCAAAAAATATGACATAGTTGTCATGGGAGATTTCAACTATCCAGACATTTGTTGGGAATCTCTCTCAGGCAAAACAAACAGGTCAAGGAAATTCTTATCCTCTCTTGCTGACAACTTTATCTTCCAAAAGGTAGGGGTGAAAACAAGGGGAACTGCTACCTTGGATCTAATCCTTATAAACAGGGAGGAAATGGTTGAGGAGGTAAAAGTGGCTGGGACCCTAGGAGGTAGCGGCCATGCTATTTTAGAATTTTGGATAACTAGAGGAGGAAGACCTGTGAAGACTCAGACGTCAAGGTTAGATTTCAAAAAGGCAGATTTTCAGGGATTCAGAAAGAGAATTGTAGGGATCCAATGGCTGGATATCCTTAAAGACAAAAATGTCCAGGAAGGATGGGACATCTTGAAAAATGAAATTCTCAAAGCACAATTGTTAACAATTCCGAAAAGAGGGAAGAATAGGAAGCATTTAAGGAAGCCAGGATGGATGAACACAGAACTTAAGCACATGCTAAAAAGGAAGAAAAAAATGTTTATAAAATGGAAAGAGGGAGGCATATCTAAAGAAGAATATAATGCTGTCTGCTGAACCTGCAGGGCACAAATCAGATTAGTAAAGCTGACAATGAACTGAGGCTTGCAAGAGATGTCAAAAGCAATAGTAAAGGATTTTGGGGATATGTCAAAAGTAAAAGAAAAGTCAAAGATGCTATAGGATTTTTACAGGATGAAAATGATGAAATGGTAAGACAGGATGTTGAGAAGGCCGAACTTTTAAATTCCTATTTTGCATCTGTTTTCTCTCAGAAAGGAAATGTAACATCAACTGTTCTTCACTGTCCTATTAAGGAAATAGAAGAATCCAGGATATCTATAAACAGAAAGATAGTAAGGAAACACTTAGCTAACCTAAATGAATTCAAGTCTCCAGGTCCAGATGAATTACACCCCAGAGTACTGAAGGAGATAGCAGAAAAAATTTTTGAACCCCTCTACATAATCTTTGAAAATTCTTGGAGAACAGGAGAAGTCCCAGAAGACTGGAGAAGAGCAAATGTTGTTCCTATCTTCAAAAAGGGGAAGGTGGACCCAGGCAACTATAGGCCGGTGAGTCTGACTTCTATACCAGGAAAGATCTTTGAACAAATTATTAAACATGTATGTCAGTACCTGGATAAGAATGAAGTGATTAAACAGAGTCAGCATGGGTTTGTAACTAATAAGTCATGTCAGACTAACTTAATTTCCTTCTATGACGGAATCACTGATTGGATGGATCAAGGAAATGCTGTAGATATAGTATATCTTGATTTCAGCAAAGCATTTGACAAAGTCTCTCATACAATCCTTATTGAAAAAATGACTAAGTATGGAATGGACAAGGCAACTGTTAGGAGGATTCATAACTGGCTTAGTGATCGGACCCAAAGAGTGGTCGTAAATGGCTGCACATCCAGTTGGAAGAATGTCTCAAGTGGGGTACCACAGGGCTCTGTCCTGGGCCCTGTATTGTTCAACATCTTTATCAACGATTTAGATGAAGGAATTGAGGGTAAACTAATTAAATTTGCTGATGACACAAAGCTAGGAGGGATAGCTAATACTAGAGAAGAGAGAGAGGATTCAAAAAGATATAAATAAACTGGAGCAGTGGGCAGCAACTAACAGAATGGTTTTTAACAGGGAAAAATGCAAAGTACTACATCTGGGCAATAAAAATGAAAAAAGCATATACAGAATGGGAGGAATAGGCCTAAGCAACAGCACATGTGAAAAAGACTTGGGTATACTAATAGATCACAGACTGAATATGAGTCAACAGTGTGATGCAGCAGCAAAAAAGGCAAATGCAATTCTAGGATGTATTAACAGAAGCATACAGTCTAGATCACGTGAAGTCATTATTTCCCTCTACTCCTCTTTGGTCAGACCTCATCTGGAATATTGTGTCCAGTTTTGGGCACCACATTTTAAAAAAGACATCAACAAACTGGAGCAAGTTCAGAAAAGAGCAACCAGAATGGTGACCGGACAGCAAACCCTATCACATGAGGAAAGGTTGCAGGATTTGGGATTGTTTAGTTTGCAAAAGAGAAGACTGAGAGGAGACTTAATAGCTGTCTACAAATATATAAAGGGCTGTCACATTGTGGAAGGATCAACTTTATTCTCATTTGCACAAGGAAAGACTAGAAGCAATGGGATGAAACTGAATGGGAGGAGACACAGATTAGATATTAGAAAAAACTTTTTGACAGTTAGAGTGATCAATGAGTGGAACAAGCTGCCACGAGAAGTGGTGAGTTCTCCTTCAATGGAAGTCTTCAAACAGAGGCTGGACAGACATCTGACTAGGATGATTTAGCGAATCCTGCTTTGAGCAGGGGGTTGGACCAGATGGCCCAGGAGGTCCCTTCCAACTCTACGATTCTATGATTCTATGATTCTATGCTGTTAGAAAGGTGTATAGAGGACTGTGTAGAGTTGGAATGTCTCTACACTTCAGGACACTCTGGGATTCAGTCAGGCCCTGTTTATTTAACACCGCAATATGACAGGCAGATTCTCTATGCTGTTAGAAGGGTGTATAGAGGGCTGTGTAGAATTGGAATGTCTCTACACTTCACGACAGTGTGGGATTCAGTCAGGCCCTGTTTATTTAACACCGCAATATGACAGGCAGATTCTCTATGCTGTTAGAAGGGTGTATAGAGGACTGTGGAGATTTGGAATGTCTCTACACTTCAGGACACTGTGGGTTTCAGTCAGGCCCTGTTTATTTAACCCCGCAATGTGACCGGCAGAAATTGCCTAGTGTATGACAAACTACAAGGTGTATATAGAATTGGGCAGAACTGGAATCTCCCTACAGTGTAGGTCTGTAAGAATGGAACAACTCCTCGACTTATCCTTACAGAGTCACACACAGATAGCTTCACTGTGGCCGTGATAACAGCCGTTACATGGTACTGAGAGAGGAGCGTGCACGTACACCGCTGTCCAGTGTATGTAATATTGTCAAGCTCCGTGTTTTAGTATACGGACTGACACACGCTGTCTCTCTATAGTTTTGAATGTAATCAAACAGCAAATATACTAAACTGTTTGAAAACCAGACAAAACTATAAGGTGGAGGTCTGTAAGAACGGAACAACTCCTCGACTAATCCTTACAGAGTCACACACAGATAGCTTGACTGTGGCCGTGATAACAGCCGTTACATGGTACTGAGAGAGGAGCGTACACCGCTGTACGGTGTGTGAAAAATGAACGCTCAGTAACTCACAAGGACAAAACAATAAAATCTGGATTGCTTTGAAAAAAGCTGTTTGCTCAGCAGTGGGCATACAGCAATGCAGCTACCAGGTAGCCTTAAAAGGCAGGTAATAACCAACAGAGCTGATGCACCAAAATATAGCCTCCCCTTGCACTGCACAGTGACTGGTGTGTTGTACCGGCAAAATCGCTAGCAGCAGAATCAGTTTTTGGTATCTTCTTCCCTGCCTAACACTCTCCCTACAGAATTAGCAGCAGCTCTCCCTATTCTGATATCAGCATGAGTAACATGGCGGTCGGCATCCCCGCCCTTTTATGCCCCCTGTGACGCCCCACAAAGTAAGCCAATCACTTGCATGCCCTTCTCCAAGATGGTGGTGACCGCTGCCTATGTCATCACATTGCCCACAGTGTCCGTTCTTCCTGATTGGCTGCAAAAAGGGCGCTCAAGCATCTTTTGAAACGCGACTTTGGCGCTAAAGTCGCCGACCTCGTGGCCGACCTCACGCTAAGGTCGGGTTTCGTTTCATGAAACCCGACTTTGGCGAAAGTCGGCGACTTTTCATTTTTTTCGACCCGTTTCGCTCAACTCTACTGTATATACAATATGTGAGTGATACTGCTGTGTAGAGTTGAGCGACTTTTGCTTTTTTAGGGTCGCGTTTCGTTTCGTGAAACCCGACTTTTCCAAAAGTCGGGTCGAGCAAGATCGTCCGATTATAGGGAAAAGTCGGGGTCGTCCCGAAACACGAAACCCAATGTAAGTCAATGGGGAATAAAAGTCGGCAGTGAGAGGAGGACAGGAAACACACCTACAGTGCCCATTTGAATGCGAAAAGCATCAATTCTTCTTACTTAAGCTTGTCAACCTTAATTAACTTCATAATACAAGTTGCGCACTGAAAAATGGGGGTTATTTGGCTAAATTTGTGGGGGGGGAGGGCTGGCTGCAGGTTTTCATGTGCCCTGGGCGAAAGAGCGCCCCTTTAACACATACCACAACTCATCATGCTCCGATACGGCAGAGAAATAGCGGTATAGTACAATGAAAAATACCTCACTTTTTACATCTCATGACGAGGCCCATCTATTTCTCCATACAAAATCATTGGTCCCATATAATGTTTGAAACAGTATATGATGAGCTCCACATAATGCTACAGTATATGTTGGTCCCCATGGATGAAGCTCCACTGTCTTATGGGCCCAAATAATGCTCCAAACATAATGGGCCCCATTTCTACTGCTCTAGTGTATAATGGGCCCTGTAAATGCTGCTCCAGTGTCTGATGTCCACCTTTGGAATGTTCCAGTGTATGGTGGGCCCCATCTATCATTCTCCAGAGTATAGTGCTCCCCAAAAATTGCTGTCCCAACATAGAAAACAATCAAATAAGTCTCCTCGCTAGGGAATCCCTGTACTTGTCTGGACAGGTGCTGTAGCTTGCTTAACAGCTCGCCAGCCATTCTCACGCCCAGTATGGATTGCACGTGATTGCACAAAGGTTAGAAAGGGTACCGTATCCCCGGATAACATGTATGGATAGTGTACACATTCAAAATATATGTCTATACAGCATGAGGCAGGCTCAGACGGTGTTAGGCCCAGTATGGATTGCACGTCATTGCACAAAGGTTAGAAGGGGTACCGTATCCCCGGATAACATGTATGGATAGCGTACACATTCAAAATATATGTCTCAGGAGGCAGGCTCAGACGGTGTCAGGCACAGTATGGATTTGACGGCCCAGATTACACAGCGGAGGAGCAGGGAGAGGTAAAGATTGCAAATGCTGGGGCCCTGGCCAAGCAAGGGGGGCCCACTCGTGGGCGTCGGTACTGGCACTGGGCCCCTCATAGTACAGCGGTGTGTCTGACGGCGGGTGTGCACCACCGCCGTCAGAGACACTTGATTGCACTATGAGGGACCCTGTGCCAGTGCCCGCGCCCAAGAGTCGGCCTACCCACCTGTCCAGGGCAACGGCACTCGCACGGTGTCGTGCGCTAGGTGGTGACCCCGGCCATGGGGGGGGAGGCAGCACAGTTAGGGAGTTTTAGAAAGTGGCATATGTTGATGTTGGACATTCAACTGATGCAAAAGGCGAAATAGGTGAAGTACCAGGAAGAGGTGGACCAAAGCAAGCCATTTTTCTGTCACCCTATGTGTCATCAGGGGAAGGTGGGACAAAATCCTTGGAAACCCATGCGTGGTTCATTTTAATGAAGGTTAGATCATCCACATTTTGGGTTGACAGACGGGTCCTTTTTTCTGTCAGGATTGATCCAGCTGCACTGAAGACTCTTTCCAATAGCACACTTGCAGCTGGGCAAGCGAGCTCCTGTAAGGCATATTGGGCCAATTCAGGCCAGGTGTCCAGTTTAGCGGCCCAATAGTCAAAGGGGAATGACCTGTGTGGGAGAACATCGATATGGGAGGAAAAGTAGTTTGTAACCATAGTTGACAACTGCTGTCTCCTGTCACTTTCCATCGATGCAGTATTACCAGTTGTGTGAGCGGTATTTGAAAAATCAGTCCACAACATTGTCATGAAACCCCTGTCTCCAACGCCACTTCTGCTGTGTGCACCACGAACACCTCTGCCAAGCTGCCCCCCGGCCCGTATGGCTCGTGTGAGAACCATCACCGCTGCTGTGTGCTGGGAATGCCTCAAGCAACCGATTTACCAGAGTTGCTTGTTTATTAGCCAATATTAGGTCAAGGTTCTCCTGTGGCATGATGTTTTGTAATTTGCCTTTATAGCGTGGATCCAGGATGCTGGCCAACCAGTAGTCGTCATCGTTCATCATTTTGGCAATGCGGGGGTCCCTTTTTAGGATCCGCAAGGCATAATCTGACATGTGGGCCAATGTTCCCGGTGTCAATGATACACTGCGAGTGCTGGGTGGAGGAGCACTTTCTGGCAAATCCACATCCCTCCAGTCACGCACAAACCCTGTACCAGACCTTGCCACGCCAACATTTTCACTTGCCCCACGAGATGCATCCTCCTCCCCTAAGTAATCATCCCCATCATCCTCCTCCTCCTCCTCCTCTTCTTCCTCCACCTCGTCCAGGAGAGGTCCCTGAGCAGACAATGGCTGAATGTCATCAAGGATTCCCTCCTCCTCTTCCTCCTCATCAACATTGGCTGCAGACGCCTGCTCCTTAAGGTGCGTCAAAGTTTGCATGAGCAGACGCATAAGTGGGATGCTCATGCTTAGGATGGCGTCGTCTGCGCTTACCAGCCGTGTGCATTCCTCAAAACACTGAAGGACTTTACAAAGGTCTTTCAGCTTCGACCACTGCACGCCTGTCAACTCCATGTCTGCTCTCAAAGTGCCTGGCCGTGTATCCTCCCACAAATGCATTATGGCCTGCCTCTGCTCGCACAGCCGCTCCACCATGTGCAGGGTGGAGTTCCACCTTGTTGCAATGTCGATAATGAGGCGGTGGTTGGGAAGGTGGAGCAATCGCTGCAGCTTCTGCATACGAACGGAGTGTACAGGCGACCGGCGGATGTGCGCGCACAGTCTTCGCACCTTCTGGAGCAGGGCTGTTAACTCCGGATAATTTTTGAGGAAGCACTGCACCACCAGGTTCAAGGTGTGAGCCAAGCAAGGTATGTGGCTGAGTTTTGAAAGGGCTATGGCTGCCACAAAATTACGGCCGTTATCACTAACTACCTTGCCTGCCTCAAGATGTACACTGCCCAGCCATGACTCAGTTTGTCGCTTCAAGTACTCGGCCAGCACCTCGGCGGTGTGTCTGTCGCCCAAACACATCATCTGCAACACAGCCTGCTGACGCTTTCCACTAGCTGCTCGATAGGGGGACACATCGTGTGCAACAGTGGCAGCTGCAGATGGAGTGCTCGTACGACTGCGCTCTGTGGACGAGCTGTCGCTTCTGGAGGAGGAGGAGGAGGAGGAGGGTCGAACGCCTACAGCCAACTGTTTCCTATACCGTGGGCTAGGCAACACTGTCCCACCACCGCTGTCCCCTGTGGACCCTGCATCCACCACATTAACCCAGTGTGCAGTGATGGACACGTAACGGCCCTGGCCATGCTGACTGGACCATGCATCAGTTGTGAGGTGCACCTTTCCGCTCACTGACTGCTTGAGTGCATGGACAATGCGGTCTTTCACATGATGGTGGAGGGCTGGGATGGCTTTGCGAGAGAAGAAGTGGCGACTGGGTAGGTCATAGCGTGGTACTGCATAGGCCATGAGTTCGCGGAAAGCTGTGCTTTCCACCAACCGAAAGGGCATCATCTCAAACGAGATTAGTTTGGCAATGTGGGCGTTCAAACCCAGTGTACGCGGATGAGAGACTGAGTACTTTCTTGACCTACTCATAGTGTCTGGGAGGGTGAGCTGGACTTGAGAGCTGCATATGGTGGAAGTAGCGGTGGACAGGGCGGACTGAGAGAGGGTTGATGATGGTGATGGAGTTGGTGTTCTTTCTGATGGCCTAGAATCAGTCTTTCGTTGATATAACAGTGGGATTCCCTGACTGCTGTGGCCTTGCAACGACACCTCAACATTTGCTGCTGTGCTAACCGGTGGGCTTACAGTGGGGGAAACAATGTAGCGTTGCTGACTACCTTCGTTGTGATCAGTTGCACATGTGGCACTTGAGGTTTGGTGTTGTGTCCACGCTTGCAAGTGCATGCTGGTTAAATGTCTAAGCATGCAACTGGTATTCAAATTTTTCAGATTTTTCCCTCGGCTAAAGGTCTTTGCGCACTTCTTACAGATAACCTTGGCCTGATCATGAGGATTTTGTTCAAAAAAGTGCCACACTGCACTCTTCCTACTTTGGCAGACATTTTGCGGCCTAGCACGCTGTGATCTTTTGACCCTCTGGACAAGCTGTCCAGCAACTCTTTTGATGTTTGGAACCTGTCTTTGGAGTGCTCCGGGCCTGCCAGATAACAGCTGTTGCGATGTCGATGTCTGCTGTGGATGCTCCTCATCTGAGCTATTGGAAGCAGCACCCTCTTCCCCCAATGGATGCCAATCTGGGTCAACAACTGGGTCATCCATCACCTCCTCTTCTATGTCATGTGCACCTTTCTCTGTGTCACCGTGTATGGTGGTATAGTGTGCGGGAAGGGGCACCTGAGTCTCATCAGGGTTAAAATCTGGCTCTGTACACTGCGAGGACAATGTAGTGCTCTGAGTGAATGTACCAGCAGAATCATCCATCAGCGGCTGTGCATCAGTGCACTCCATGTCAGATTCATCTTGGCCTGGGTAATTCACCATTTGACTTGATAATCCAGGCATGGTATGTGAAAACAGCTCCATGGAGTAATCAGTAGTATGGCCTGCGTCATCCTTCAATCTTGGTTGGGGTGAAGGACACAAGGAAAGGTGTGGTTCATGAACATGAGCCTCCAATGACGACTCAGTGCTTTTACTTTTTACAACTGAAGAAGAGGAGGCGATAGAGCTGGAGGCTGAGTCAGCAATGTAAGACAAAACTTTTTCCTGATGCTCTGCCTTTAAAAGCGGTTTGCCAACTCCTAGAAAACTAAGCGTTCGAGGCCTTATGTAGCCAGACGATGACGCAGGGTCAGCACCTCCTGCATTCGGTCCCATTTTGCTCTTGCCACTACCATCAGATCCACCACCAACACCATCATTACCAGCTGCCAACCCCCGCCCAATTCCACGGCCTCTTCCACCAGCCTTCCTCATTTTTGGTAGAAATGTAGACAAAATCCAACAAACTATATAGTAATGTAAAACAAGGTACAAGGTGTCTATAGGACAGGGGAGTTTTAGAATTTCTGCACACACTTGTGGACAGTGGACACTTGTGGATTGTGTGCGGCCCACTGATATCTGAGCGCTATGTGACACGCTCGATGGCACAGCTGCCTGTGACCAAAGTGACGAGAGGATAATGGAGATTTTGAATCTCTGCGTACACTTGTGGACAGTGGACACTTGTGGATTGTGTGCGGCCCACTGATATCTGAGCGCTATGTGACACGCTCGATGGCACAGCTGCCTGTGACCAAAGTGACGAGAGGATAATGGAGATTTTGAATCTCTGCGTACACTTGTGGACAGTGGACACTTGTGGATTGTGTGCGGCCCACTGATATCTGAGCGCTATGTGACACGCTCGATGGCACAGCTGCCTGTGACCAAAGTGACGAGAGGATAATGGAGATTTTGAATCTCTGCGTACACTTGTGGACAGTGGACACTTGTGGATTGTGTGCGGCCCACTGATATCTGAGCGCTATGTGACACGCTCGATGGCACAGCTGCCTGTGACCAAAGTGACGAGAGGATAATGGAGATTTTGAATCTCTGCGTACACTTTTGGACACTGGACACTTGTGGATTGTGTGCGGCCCACTGATATCTGAGCGCTATGTGACACGCTCGATGGCACAGCTGCCTGTGACCAAAGTGACGAGAGGATAATGGAGATTTTGAATCTCTGCGTACACTTTTGGACACTGGACACTTGTGGATTTTGTGCGGCCCACTGATATCTGAGCGCTATGTGACACGCTCGATGGCACAGCTGCCTGTGACCAAAGTGACGAGAGGATAATGGAGATTTTGAATCTCTGCGTACACTTGTGGACAGTGGACACTTGTGGATTGTGTGCGGCCCACTGATATCTGAGCGCTATGTGACACTCTCGATGGCACAGCTGCCTGTGACCAAAGTGACGAGAGGATAATGGAGATTTTGAATCTCTGCGTACACTTGTGGACAGTGGACACTTGTGGATTGTGTGCGGCCCACTGATATCTGAGCGCTATGTGACACGCTCGATGGCACAGCTGCCTGTGACCAAAGTGACGAGAGGATAATGGAGATTTTGAATCTCTGCGTACACTTGTGGACAGTGGACACTTGTGGATTGTGTGCGGCCCACTGATATCTGAGCGCTATGTGACACGCTCGATGGCACAGCTGCCTGTGACCAAAGTGACGAGAGGATAATGGAGATTTTGAATCTCTGCGTACACTTTTGGACACTGGACACTTGTGGATTGTGTGCGGCCCACTGATATCTGAGCGCTATGTGACACGCTCGATGGCACAGCTGCCTGTGACCAAAGTGACGAGAGGATAAAGGAGATTTTGAATCTCTGCGTACACTTGTGGACAGTGGACACTTGTGGATTGTGTGCGGCCCACTGATATCTGAGCGCTATGTGACACGCTCGATGGCACAGCTGCCTGTGACCAAAGTGACGAGAGGATAATGGAGATTTTGAATCTCTGCGTACACTTTTGGACACTGGACACTTGTGGATTGTGTGCGGCCCACTGATATCTGAGCGCTATGTGACACGCTCGATGGCACAGCTGCCTGTGACCAAAGTGACGAGAGGATAATGGAGATTTTGAATCTCTGCGTACACTTGTGGACAGTGGACACTTGTGGATTGTGTGCGGCCCACTGATATCTGAGCGCTATGTGACACGCTCGATGGCACAGCTGCCTGTGACCAAAGTGATGAGAGGATAATGGAGATTTTGAATCTCTGCGTACACTTGTGGACAGTGGACACTTGTGGATTGTGTGCGGCCCACTGATATCTGAGCGCTATGTGACACGCTCGATGGCACAGCTGCCTGTGACCAAAGTGACGAGAGGATAATGGAGATTTTGAATCTCTGCGTACACTTTTGGACACTGGACACTTGTGGATTGTGTGCGGCCCACTGATATCTGAGCGCTATGTGACACGCTCGATGGCACAGCTGCCTGTGACCAAAGTGACGAGAGGATAATGGAGATTTTGAATCTCTGCGTACACTTTTGGACACTGGACACTTGTGGATTGTGTGCGGCCCACTGATATCTGAGCGCTATGTGACACGCTCGATGGCACAGCTGCCTGTGACCAAAGTGACGAGAGGATAATGGAGATTTTGAATCTCTGCGTACACTTTTGGACAGTGGACACTTGTGGATTGTGTGCGGCCCACTGATATCTGAGCGCTATGTGACACGCTCGATGGCACAGCTGCCTGTGACCAAAGTGACGAGAGGATAATGGAGATTTTGAATCTCTGCGTACACTTGTGGACAGTGGACACTTGTGGATTGTGTGCGGCCCACTGATATCTGAGCGCTATGTGACACGCTCGATGGCACAGCTGCCTGTGACCAAAGTGACGAGAGGATAATGGAGATTTTGAATCTCTGCGTACACTTTTGGACACTGGACACTTGTGGATTGTGTGCGGCCCACTGATATCTGAGCGCTATGTGACACGCTCGATGGCACAGCTGCCTGTGACCAAAGTGACGAGAGGATAATGGAGATTTTGAATCTCTGCGTACACTTTTGGACACTGGACACTTGTGGATTGTGTGCGGCCCACTGATATCTGAGCGCTATGTGACACGCTCGATGGCACAGCTGCCTGTGACCAAAGTGACGAGAGGATAATGGAGATTTTGAATCTCTGCGTACACTTTTGGACACTGGACACTTGTGGATTGTGTGCGACCCACTGATATCTGAGCGCTATGTGACACGCTCGATGGCACAGCTGCCAGTGACCAAAGTGACGAGAGGATAATGGAGATTTTGAATCTCTGCGTACACTTGTGGACAGTGGACACTTGTGGATTTTGTGCGGCCCACTGATATCTGAGCGCTATGTGACACGCTCGATAGCACAGGTGCCTGTGACCAAAGTGAAGAGAGGATAAGGGAGATTGGATTGCTTTTAAAAAAGCAGTTTGCGGAGCAGTGGGTAAACAGCAATGCCAGCATGTCAGGAAGCCTTAAAAGGCAGCCCAACAACCAACACCACTGATACACCACAATATAGCCTCCCCTTGCACTGCACACACAGTGACTTGTGTGTTGTGCAGGCCAAATTGCTAGCAGCAGAAGCAGTTTTTTTGTCTTCTTCCCTGCCTAACGCTCTCCCTACAGAATCAGCAGCAACCTCTCCCTATACTAAGATCGGCAGAAGTAAGATGGCGGTCGGCGTGCACGCCCTTTTATACCCCCTGTGACGCCCACCAAAGCAAGCCAATCACTTGCATGCCCTTCTGAAAGATGGTGGTGACCCGTGCCTATGTCATCACGTTGCCCACAGTGTCCGTGGATCCTGATTGGCTGAAAAAGAGCGCAAAACAAACTTTTGAAACGCGACTTTGGCGCGTAAGTCGCCGACCTCGTGGCCGACCTCATCCTAGGGTCGGGTTTCGTTTCATGAAACCCGACTTTGCCAAAAGTCGGTGACTTTTGAATTTTTTCGACCCGTTTCGCTCAACTCTACTGCTGTGTATAATCACTGTATCAGCTATAATGTATGTACAGCAGTCTATATACATTATATAGGTGAAACTGTGAAAGATGTGTACTCATTATATATAGGTGATACTACTGTGTATATATGTGTGTGTATGTATATATACATACAGCTCTGGCAAAAATAAAGAGACCACCACATCAAAACCCTGTCATGGGCAGCCCATTCTCCAGACCTGAACCCCATTGAAAACCTCTGGAATGTAATCAAGAGGATGATGGATCGTCACAAGCTATCAAACAAAGAAGAACTGCTTAAATTTCTGCGCCAGAAGCAGTGTGAAAGACTGATAGGAAGCATGCCAAGGCATATGAAAGCTGTTTTTAAAAATCATGGTTATTCCACAAAATATTGATTTCTGAACTCTTCCTGAGTTAAAACATTAGTATTGTTGTTTCTAAATGATTATGAACTTGTTTTCTTTGCATTATTTGAGGTCTGAAAGCATAGGGTTTTTTTTTAATTTTGATCATTTTTCTTTGTCAGCAAAAATACAAAATTTATTGCTTGGAAATTTAGAGACATGTTGTCAGAAGTTTGAAGACTAAAAGAACAATTTACATTTTACTTAAAAATATACCTATAAAGAGAAAAATCAGACAAAATGAACATTTGGAAGTGGTCTCTTAATTTTTGACAGAGCTGTATATACATACACACACACACACCGCAGTGTCACCTATATATAACATATATACACATCAGTAGCAGTATCGCATACAAAATGTATATAGACTGCTGTATATAAATTATACAGGTGATATTGTGATTATATACAGTAGTAGCAGCCAGTATCACTTATATATTGTATACACAGCAGTCTATGTACATTATATAGGCAATACTGCTACTGATGTATACTTGTTATACATAGGTGACATCGCTGTATGTGTGTGTGTGTGTGTGTGTGTGTGTGTGTGTGTGTGTGTGTGTGTGTGTGTGTGTGTGTGTGTGTGTGTGTGTGTGTGTGTGTGTGTGTGTGTATATATATATATATATATATATATAAAAAAATGACTGTATGTATCAGTGTGTTTATCTATCCACGCCCACTCCACATAGCACCGCCACACTCACTCCACAAGCAAAGCCCAGTTTAATAAATATCAAATATATACATATACAGATCTGGCAAAAATTAAGAGACCACTGCAAAATTATCAGTTTGTCTGATTTTTGTCTTTATAGGTATATTTTGGAGTAAATGTAAATTTCTCTTTTATTCTATAAACTACTGATAACGTCTTCGAATTTCCAAGCACTAAACTTTGTATTTATTTTCAGAAAATGAGAAATGGTCAAAATAACAAAAAAATGCAGTGCTTGCAGACCTCAAATAATACTAAGAAAACAAGTTCATAATCATTTAGAAACAGCAATACTAATGTTTTAACTCAGGAAGTGTTTAGAAATCAATATTTTGTGGAACATCCATGATTTTTGATCACAGCTTTCATGCATTTTGGCATGCTTTCCACCAGTCTTTCATACTGCTTTTGGTTGACCTTATGCCACTCCTGGTTCAAAAATGTAAGCATTTCTTCTTTGTTTGAAGGGTTGTGACTATCCATCTTCCTCTTGATTACATTACAGACGTTTTCAATGGGGTTCGGGTCTGGAGATAGGGCTGGCCATGACAGGGATTTGATGTGGTGGTCTGTTGTGAATTCTCTCTCTGGCCTCCCTCTGGTTATTACTGAAGGTAGTGGAGCTGGTCTGATTGACAGAGTGGTTGCGAGTTCTTTTTCTGGGCTCCCTCTGGTGGTTAGTGGAGGTAATGGAGCTGATCTGATTGACAGAGGCTTGCCACCTGATAAGGAGGATGACGAGTGGAGATCTGGGGTTTCAGATTGGGATTTAAGACAGCTGACTCCCTCTATCCCTGCTGGTGATTTTCTTCCTGTGCCTTCTGAGATCTGATGTCTCCTGCTCTGTCCCTGCATGGTTCAGCTAAGTGGTTCATTTGCTATTCTGTTTGCATTTGATCTGGTTTTGTCTCTCTCTGCTTTGTGCGGGTCAGCCAGCTCAGGCTGGGGCTGTGCTGAATCACCGCCCATATGTTACTGCTTGTGCCAGTTTGTTTTGTGCCCTGTTATATTGGTCTCTTTTTGCTTTGCTTTCAGAATATACCAGAGTGCTGATATAGTGGGGGCGAAGTCGTGCGACTTCAGTGTTTTTTGTGCATCAGACGTGTTGGACTTTTTGCAGGGTTTTTTGTGTGATTGCAGACAGTGTCTTTCCTTTCCTGTCCTGTCTAGTCAGTGTGGGCCCCATCATTTGCTCAGTCTATTTTCCTGCCTGCGTTTGTGTTTTCATCTTTTCTCACTGACAATATATGTGTCACGTGCCCCGTCCTGTGTGACACGGCCTGCAGGCCGGTAACTGAAACAACAGGACGCGGCACGTGTAAATGTCCTGTGTAACACGGCCCGCAGGCCGGTAACTAATACAACAAGACAAAGGGGAAAGGGAAACAGTTACAATGGTGGGCCCTGCGATAGGGAACAGGGGACGTGGAGACCTCCTGCACTCGCCTGAGTCAGTGTCCCTAACACTCCTAACGTTCCCTATACAGGCTCCTCACCTGTCGCCGACCAGGATACCTGTCACCCTAGCACACCCTACACCTATTCCTTACTAGGGAGCTGGGTGGTGCAGGCACTGGCCCCATCGCTGTACTAACACCAACATGAGGAAAAGTGACAAACAGGGAAACACTTAGCTTTGCTCTGTTGTTAACGCTCCCAGCAACAGAGTCCAACACCTGAGTGCATCTTTCTCCGACCGAGTCCAACACCTGGGTGCAGCTTTACAGCAACAGCGTCCAGCAGCCGAGTGCCGCCTTGGAGCAACAGCATCCAGCACCTGAGTGCAACTGTCCAGCAACCGAGTCCAGCACCTGAGTGCAGCTTTCCAGTAACAGAGTCCAGCAAACTGAGTGCAGCTCTACACCATAGCTGCCACTCCACCAAGCTTTGCAAGAATTCTTCATTGACACCATAGCTGTCACTCCACCATGCTTTACACGAACTCCTCGCTGACACCATAGCTGCCACTCCAGGACTCTGACTCAGCTGCCCTGGACTCTCCTCCAGCTCCTTCCTTCACCCAGCTGGAAGGAGAACCAATAATAATATCACCAATGTGAGTGAGCACAACTGACACACCTATATTGAGCAAACACACCTGTTAGTGATTCCAGTGCAATTACACTAACCACCACCGGGGGCAAACTAGAAGTAAAAACACCAGTGCAATGACCATACTGGCCACCGGGGGCAAAACTATCTCTAAGCACAAAGCTTAGAGAGAGAAAAAAAAAGGTTACCAGAGCTTTTATCTGACATGATCCAGCATGGATCATGACAATATGTTTGGGGGCTATCTATTCCTTTGGGGTCTGCTCTGGGGCAGTTTAGATTTCCCCTTTCTTGCTTTAGGTTTAGTTAGCTCTCCGGCTGTGCCGAGGCATCTAGGATCATCGCAGGTACGCTCCACGGCTACTGCTAGTTGTGTGGATAGGATCAGGGGTCTGCAATCCGCTTAGTTACCAACCTCTCTGGTTTTCTGTGGCTTAGCCTGGGCCTGCTATCCTCCTCAGTGACCCATTCATAACAGTGGTCCTTCATCTACACATTGATTGACCTAGCTGTGTGGCAAGGTGCATTGTCCTGCTGGAAAAAACAGTCCTCAGAGTTGGGGAACATTGCCTGAGCAGAAGGAATCAAATGTTTTTCCAGGATAACCTTGTATGCGGCTTGATTCATATGTCCTTCGCAATGATTAACCTGCCCAATTCCAGCTTTGCTGAAGCATCCCCAGATCATCACCGATCCTCCTCAAAATTTCACAGTGGGTTAAAGACACTGTGGCTTGTACGCCTCTCCAGGTCTCCGTCTAACCATTAGACGACCAGGTGTTGGGCAAAGCTTAAAATTAGACTAATCAGAGAAGATTTCCTTTCTCCAGTCCTCTATGGTCCAATCCTTATGGTCTTTGGCAAACTTTAGCCTGGCTCTTCTTTGGTTCTCATTGATGAAAGGCTTTTTTCTAGCTTGACATGACTTGAGCCCTGCCTCTAGGAGCCTGTTATGAACTGTTCTTACTGTGCACTTCACCCCAGCTACCATTTGCCATTCCTTTTGTAGGTCACTTGATGAAATCCTGCGGTTGCTCAGTGACATTCGAGTAAGATGACAGTCATCCCGGTCAGTGGAGTCGTTTTCGCTCTCTGCCGGTCTGTAGCCTTGTTTCCCCAATATCTGATGCTTGAATTTTAAGGATGGAGGCAACATGATGCTCATTGTATCCCTCTGCTAGTAAAGCCAAAAGTGAGCCCTTCTTTTCCTCACTCAAGACTTTTCTTTTCAACTCCTTTGGCATGGTTAAAAGTTATTTTTTCATTCCTATTACTTTTGGGATATTACTAGGACTTGCTTTGCCATCAACCTTGTCATATTGCAAGAGGATTGTGAACACCACAGCAGGGTTTTTTATACCTTCCTTCGTTAAATAAGATTTGGTTCAGGTGATTACCTAATCAGAAGCACATTAAGTAGAATGAGGTGTCCTCTGGTTGGAATTCAACTGACACTGGAATGGAATGGTTGTCAGACATGTAGAGACGCTGATTTTTATAAAACTTTGCAGTGGTCTCTTAATTTTTGCTAGAGCTGTATATATAATAAATATTTACTCTAATATATATATATATATACACAGTATATACACACACTGTATATATATATATATATATATATATATTGTGGTGTAGTTACCACTATGTCAGCTAGGGGGCGCTGTGTGGGTGTCCCAGGACGGGTGTACAGGCACATTCAGTGTGGTAACAGGAGCAGGGTCCTAAATGACCATTATGGGTCTCAAGGTGGGTGGCCTTGGGATGCAGGCTCCAGGGTGTATTGATCAGCAGAGGTACTGCTGATTTTTCTGTTACACTGTGTCAGGGAAGCCTGTGTGTATCTATACAACCTTTAGTGATGTCATAGCCATGTGATCACCTGTGGGTGTGGTTACAGGGCTATGTAATTGAGGTGTTTGGCACATGTGACAGAGTGGAGGGAGTCTGTCAGAGTGTGGACAGACTTCCATGTGTCCAGGTGGGACACTACAGAGAGTGGTCTGTGTTCCAAGGAAGGAGAAGCCTTCCTGTGTCTGCGGCTGCAGATAGAGCGCTGCTCTGGACATTGCCCTGGCCTATGTATATTAGTTGTATATGGGGAGGACTACACCTCCCAGCATGTGCTGAGACTCTCGGTCCGAGTCTGAAGCCACGGACGTTTATGTTCTTTTGTGCCTAAGCTAGAGGCTATTTTGGTGATATGCTGAGTTATGGTTTATGGAGCAAATAAACCTCATGAACTTTGGGAAGAACCTGCCTCATGATTGTCTCCCGCTGCACCTGAGCGAGTCACATCCCTACAATTGGCAGAGAACGCGGGCAGCGATTCCCAGAAGCACGTGTGGCAGCGCTGGCGATTCTGAGCCAGGAGAGCAGACGGTCTGACAACCGTGAGTAATACTGACCGAGATCAGAGAAAGTGACTGTATTAAAATTTGTGGGATACCTCTGAGGAGAAGAGGCGTCCAGGAACCTGTGTGGCCGACACAGGTAACAGACAGGAGTCTGTGTTGCACTGACCAGGGTCAGTGAGAGACTGTGTTCCTGGAGGGTTCAGTGAGCAAGGTCCTGGAGGGTCAGTGTTGGGAAGAGCCCTGAAGCACGTGCTATGACCTTGGACCTGGTGAGCCGTGTGTTGGGCAGTCTCAGGTGGAGACGGATGTCCTGAAGAGCACCCGCTGAGCCCCTGGACCTGGTGAGGCCGGTGTGTTGGGAGACCCTGGGAGGAGGGCTGCTCCCTGAATAGCACCCGGTGCGCCCTGTGTGGTGGACGGTCTCAGGCGGAGACGGTACGTCCTGAGTGGCACACGAACAGGACACGTGAGAGACTGTGCATGTGTTTTTTTTTTCCTTTTCCTCGTTTTCTCTGAAAAAGACCTGCACATACACTGCGGTACTCCAGACATACCTACTGAGTCACCCAGTGCTGTCACTTCTTCACACTTGGCCACTTTCTGGACCACCACCCCACTTTCGGTTGCCACTCCAATTTGGGTCACCGTCCCCTTTTCGAACTCCACCCCTTTTTGGGTTACCACTCCAATTTGGGTCACCGCCCCTTTTTGTGACTCCACCCCTTTTTGGGTTACCACTCCAATTTATGTCACCGCCCCCTTTTGTGACTCCACCCCCTTTTGGGTTACCACTCCAATTTGTGTCACCGCCCCCTTTTGGGACACAACCCCTTTTTTGGTTACCACTCCCTTTTGGGTCACCGCCCCCTTTTGGGATTTCCCCATGTCCGTTCTGCAGAACTTCTTATGCCACAGTTCACACAGTACAGTTTGTCTTTTAACGATACCACACAAGTCTTTGTTGGCACCACCACAGCTCCTGCTGTCACTGATCACTGGCACCTCCGGCTGCTGTTCACACACACACAGCGGCTGGTGTCACTGCAGCTCCTGCTGCGCCATCTTCGTGGACCCACCGATCCACCAGAAGCCGCTTGTCCCCTTCTTAACCCCGCCGGGTTACCGGAAACCGCTTGTCACCCTCAAAGATAAAAACCACAAAAGCGCGCCCATAGGGCCTTACCAGTGCAGGTATAATGGGTTATGAAGCAATGATACAGTAGTTGTGGCTTTACACAACTATTGAGGGTGAGTACCCTGTATCATTGCTTCATAACCCATTATACCTGCACTGGTAAGGTCCTATGGGCGCGCTTTTGTGGTTTTTATCTTTGAGGGTGACAAGCGGTTTCCGGTAACCCGGCGGGGTTAAGAAGGGGACAAGCGGCTTCTGGTGGATCGGTGGGTCCACGAAGATGGCGCAGCAGGAGCTGCAGTGACACCAGCCGCTGTGAATTGTGAACAGCAGCCAGAGGTGCCAGTGATCAGTGACAGCAGGAGCTGTGGTGGTGCCAACAAAGACTTGTGTGGTATCGTTAAAAGACAAACTGTACTGTGTGAACTGTGGCATAAGAAGTTCTGCAGAACGGACATGGGGAAATCCCAAAAGGGGGCGGTGACCCAAAAGGGAGTGGTAACCAAAAAAGGGGTGGAGTCCCAAAAGGGGGCGGTGACACAAATTGGAGTGGTAACCCAAAAAGGGGTGGAGTCACAAAAGGGGGGCGGTGACACAAATTGGAGTGGTAACCCAAAAAGGGGTGGAGTCACAAAAGGGGGCGGTGACACAAATTGGAGTGGTGACCCAAAAAGGGGTGGAGTTCCAAAAGGGGGCGGTGACCCAAATTGGAGTGGCAACCCAAAGTGGGGTGGTGGTTCAGAAAGTGGCCAAGTGTGAAGAAGTGACAGCACTGGGTGACTCAGTAGGTATGTCTGGAGTACCGCAGTGTATGTGCAGGTCTTTTTCAGAATGTGGAATATCCTTTCCAGGTAGTAATGATGGGCCACAGATGTGTACAGTGATGCTGCACCGGGAAGGAGTCTTTGGCCGGCTGGACTCAGAGAGTCAGGTGACTCTGACAGGAACGCCTCTCGTTTTCTCTCTGACCGAGAAAAACATCAGGGTTCGCTGTAAACACGGGGTCACGGTGAACTACGCAGTAGACACAGTAGTGTTTGAGGGGACCAAAGGTGGTGAGTGCCAAGGTAGTGGGATACCACGGGACTTAGTCTATGCCTGGGAGAGGGGCCGGGACTTTCTTTTGTTTGATGACGTTTGGTCTGACGATGGAGATGCTTCGACTGTGGGGCAAGCAGACACTGAAACAGTGACGGCTCCTGACATGGACAGGTCAGAGGTAGAACTGACCAGAGGAAGAAGTACATCTGCCCAACTGACGGACCTGACGTCTCGTGATAAGACAGATGGTGGGCTGGGAGATGAGACTACTGGACTAGACACATTGGTGCTGGACGGTAACTGGAGGGTTCACTCGACTGGTGTGACTGACCCAGTGGTACCCTTTGATGATATAATTAAAGAGGTAGTGGTGAGACACGTGCTGGCCAAAAGAGAACAAGATCGTGAGATACAGCTTATAAAGGAGACTGTAACAGAACATGTCGAACGGGAAAGAGTCCTAAGGCAAGCAGCTGAGCACAGAGTGGATGAGCTGGAGAAGGAAGTCTCTGAGCTCAGAGGTCACCTGTCAGCATGTAAAACCATGAACAAGACCCTGTTGGAAGATATGGAGGTGCTCAGAGAGGCCCAAGAGAAGCATCAACAGGAGATTCTCAGGAGAGAGGATCAGCGTCGCTACCTGGCAGAGGAGCGAGATAAAGTTCTGCAAGAACTCAGTGGAGTAGTAAAAGGTCTTCTACAGGAGAAGTGGATGGGCGAAGACGTACAGCGGCCTTGCCCGACTGATAGCAAGGCAGAACTGCCAAAGCCCATCTTGGAAAAGGGTCCTGAAGACTGTAAATCTCAGGAAGATGGTGAGCCAAGAGCTGCACAAGACAGTCACCCGGTCTTGGCAGATACCTTGAGGGAAGTGTCCGTGGGGAACCCAGAGCCATCTGTCCAGGATGAGAGCAAGTCCATGACCTTCAAGTGCGTGATGGAGGTACCCGAAGACGTGCGAGAAGCGTGTGCCAGCGACCTTTAAAAAGGCAGTAAAGGCCTATAGTGTGAGCTGGGCACCAGAAACAGACCAGTTGGTGATACTGGCAGAAACGGAAGACACAGAGAGAAGGGTGGCTGTCCTGAAGGAGATGCACCTACAATGTCTCCGCACGAAACAGATGCTCGTGGAGCGTAATAGGAAAGCCGCTCGACGTCTGGAGCTTGCAAGGGAAGCGCAAAGTCGGCTGGGCTTTGTGGAAGACATAATTCCGGTACCCAAAAATCTGGTGGGGAAAGTTGTTGGCAGACTTGGAAAGGTAATGCAGGAGATGGTGAATCGATCCAGTTTGAAGAGAGTGAGGATCCCACCTGCTGCTGAAATCCAAGTCGCTGTTGAAGATGACATGGTTCCTGTCATTGTGGTTGGTTCGGTGGAAAGCATTGGGAAGCTTCGCATGCTCCTGGAATATCGGGTAGCGTACCTGAAGGAGATTGAGCAGCTAAGACAGGATCGACTGCAGATGAATGAGCAGATAGAGAACGTCAGGTGGCGTCCCCCTCCAACCCAAGGTGTAAGGACCCGAAGGGATCCTTCAAGGAATGAAAGGACAGGTAGTCGAAGGCAAGAACGCCGAGAGTCCGCAAGTGGCCGTTCTAATCTTAGTAACATAGGCACGAGACTCGGTGGTGGACGTAGCGAGAGAGGGTCAGACTCAGACCAGCCAGTTAGCCCAACTGGACGTGGGACTCATGACCGTACGAACCGGGAGAGTCAGCTAGTGAGAGAAAGGTCGGGTGACGGAGCGCACTGCAGACAGGTGGAGACTAAAGAGTGTCTGGTCACACTGATGGACGTTCACGGGAAGGCCAAAGCCCAAGGCCGAGATACTGACCGCTGGGGGCAGGGGAGGCCTAACGTAAATATGCAGTATGACTACCGAAACAGACGGAGATGGTCCTCCCGACTGGTAGGGCAAGGTGACATGGGTGCCAGGTCTCAAGATCCCTGGGTGATGTCATGTGTTCAACCCCACAAGTTTGAACAGAGGGGGGAGGTATGTGGTGTAGTTACCACTATGTCAGCTAAGGGGCGCTGTGTGGGAGTCCCAGGATGGGTGTACAGGCACATTCAGTGTGGTAACAGGAGCAGGGTCCTAAATGACCATTATGGGTCTCAAGGTGGGTGGCCTTGGGATGCAGGCTCCAGGGTGTATTGATCAGCAGAGGTACTGCTGATTTTTCTGTTACACTGTGTCAGGGAAGCCTGTGTGTGTCTACACAACCTGTAGTGATGTCATAGCCATGTGATCACCTGTGGATGTGGTTACAGGGCTATGTAATTGAGGTGTTTGGCACATGTGACAGAGTGGAGGGAGTCTGTCAGAGTGTGGACAGACTTCCATGTGTCCAGGTGGGACACTACAGAGAGTGGTCTGTGTTCCAAGGAAGGAGAAGCCTTCCTGTGTCTGCGGCTGCAGATAGAGCGCTGCTCTGGACATTGCCCTGGCCTATGTATATTAGTTGTATATGGGGAGGACTACACCTCCCAGCATGTGCTGAGACTCTCGGTCCGAGTCTGAAGCCACGGACGTTTATGTTCTTTTGTGCCTAAGCTAGAGGCTATTTTGGTGATATGCTGAGTTATGGTTTATGGAGCAAATAAACCTCATGAACTTTGGGAAGAACCTGCCTCATGATTGTCTCCCGCTGCACCTGAGCGAGTCACATCCCTACAATATATATATATATATATATATATATATATATATATATATATATACACACACACATACACACACACACAGTATTTATAATAAATATCTAAAATATCTACAGTGGGGAAAAAAGTATTTGGTAAGCCACCAATTTTGCCAGTTCTCCCACTTAAAAAGATGAGAGAGGCATGTAATTGACATCATAGGTAGACCACAACTATGAGAGTCAAAATGAGAAAACAAATCCAGAAAATCACCTTGTCTGATTTGGCAAGATTAATTTTGCAAATTATGGTGGAAAATAAGTATTTGGTCATTAACAAAAATTCATCTCAATATTTTGTTATATATCCTTTGTTGGCAATGATAGAGGTCAAATGTTTTCTGACAACGTGGTCTTCACAAGATTGGCCCATACTGTAGGTGGTATGTTGGCCCATTCCTCCATGCAAATCTCCTCTAGAGCAGTGATGTTTTTGGCCTCTCGCTGGGCAACACGGATTTTCAAATCCCTCCATAGTTTTCTATGGGCTGAAATCCAGAGACTGGCTAGGCCACTCCAGGACCTTCATGTGCTTCTTAGAAAGCCACTCCTTTGTTGCCCTGGTTGTGTGCTTTGGATCATTATCATGTTGAAAGACCCATCCATGTTTCATTTTCAATGCCCTTGCTGATAGAAGGAGGTTTGCACTCAAAATCTCACGATACATGGCCCCATTCATTCTTTCATGTAAACGGATCAGTCGTCCAGGTCCCTTTGCAGAGAAACAGCCAAAAAGCATAATGTTGCCACCTCCGTGCTTCACAGTAGGTATGGTGTTCTTTGGATGCAACTCAGCATTCTGTCTCCTCCAAACACGGCGAGTTTTGTTTTTACCAAACAATTCAACTTTGGTTTCATCTGACCATATGACATTCTCCCAATACTCTTCTGGATAATCCAAATGCTCTCTAGCAAACGTAAGACCAGCCCAGACATGTACTGGCTTAACCAGGGGGGCACATCTGGCACTGCAGGATCTGTGTCCCTGGCGTCATAGTGTGTTACTGATGGTAGCCTTTGCTATGGTGGTCCCAGCTCTATGCAGGTCATTCACTTGGACCCCCATTGTGATTCCGGGATTTTTGCTCACCTTTCTTGTGATCATTTTAACCCCACGGGGTGAGATCCTACAAGGATCTCCAGATCGAGGGAAATTATCAGTGGTCTTGTACGTGTTCCATTTTCTTATTATTGCTCCCACAGTTGATTTCAACACACCAAGCTGCTTGCCTATTGCAGAATCAGTCTTTCAAGCCTGGTGTAGGGCTACAATTTTGTTTCTGGTGTCCTGCGACAGCTCTTTGGTCTTCACCATAGTGGAGTTTGGAGTGTGACTGTTTGAGGTTGTGAACAGGTGTCTTATGTACTGATAAGTTCAAACAGGTGTCATTACTACAAGTAATAAGTGGAGGACAGAGGAGCCTCTTAAAGAAAAAGTTAAAGGTCTGTGAGAGCCACAAATCTTGCATATTTTTAGGTGACAAAATGCTTATTTTCCACCATGATTTGCTAAATAAATCTTGTCAAATCAGACAAGGTGATTTTCTGGATTTGTTTTCTCATTTTCACTCTCATAGTTGTGGTCCACCTATGATGTCAATTACAGGCCTTTCTCATCTTTTTAAGTGGAAGAACTTGCACAATTGGTGGCTAACTAAATACTTTTTCCCCACTGTAGTTCCCTTACCAGATATTCTTTCTCCAGGATAATGGAGTTTTAATAACATAATGCAGGAGAAAGTTTTACACAACTGTTCTGCTAGATAGCTTCTTACAAAATGACTGCTTACCTAAAATGCATTGGTTTCACCCAAAATGCAATTGACAGATTAGAAGAAACAACTTGAAATATAATTAAATGTCACCAGATGGTGCTATTGCCACATTAGACGTCACTAACAGAGTACAGCTTATTAAAGTGACAATAATTGTAACCTTGTCTTGTGCCCACCAGGTTGCAGCAATCATCACTCATGACCATGCCTGGTTGTAGATTCAGTGGCAAAAGCCACAGATCTGTCTGCTCTGTTATTCCTTTCAATAACTCTGCTGCGGTGTGCGCTGTGTCTCCTCGAAAAATTCATTTCAGAAGAGCCTGCTGCCGTTTTGCTGAGGCAGTGCTGCAGAGCTTCTAGCTTCTTGCACATGTGAACAACGTGAGACAGGACTACAGGGATGGAGAATGAGGAGGACCAGGGGGGTCCAGGAACTGATGGAGGTGGTGAAGGAATCCCTGGTAGAAGTAGGGCTAGCAATCGTCAGTATTGGTAGCACATGTGCCGTGCCACGGTGCAAGTCGGCCCCGGCCTCCACAACGTCCACCAAGTGTCAGGAAAATGTATTGTCCCTGGCCAAAATCGCTGGCTGAAAGTCCCTGGCCAGAAATGTGTCAGTCGTTAAGTGGAACTACCAATAGCCACGTTTGTAAGGGTGATATTCCTGGACACATGCTGATATAAGGTAGGGACGACACACCAGGAAAAATAGTGGCAGCTGGGGACCGAGTACCAAGGGACCAAATTTGTACATTTTTACACCTAATTTAGGTTTATATTTCAAACCAATTATATTTCACACATACCAAGTTCTACAGTACATTTGACAATAGTCAATTTTTGAACAACCAATTTTGGAATTTATTTCAAACCAACCAAATTTCACACAAAGCAGGTTCTACGGTATGTATGACAATAGTAAATTTTTGGAACAAATATATTTTGTGAACTATACCAGGCCAAGCATTTTTTTATTTTAAACCACCATAATTTTACACAAAGCATACCACCACAATCTAACAAGAATCGCATTAACCTGCATCCGTGACTAATTGAATTCAGAAAGAAATGACTTTTTTTGAGTTTTAGATACCAACGTAATGTAACAAAAAGTATATAATACGCTATGGATGACAAATTCAATCCAGAAACTTTTTTGAACGTAAATATTTTCAAAGTGTAGGTGATGTACACCTACACTCATGAAGGCTTTGCACAAAGTGCAAAGCCAGGAAAAGAATTTAAGGAGGGTAATTCAGTAATCCTTTTCAGGTGTCCGCTTTTTCTTCTCCTTCCTTGGTATGCTGGGGGGCTGCCTCCACCTGTTTCCTGGAGCCAATTCCCAGGTGCCTGGGCTGTAAGTGACCCGGCTTTTGATAGTGTCCTAGCCCCGAACATTTGGAAATGGGAGACAGCCCCGTGTCACCTGGACCATCATCTGCTCCCGCATAGGAAATGGGGAACCCCAAGGACAGTCCAGTTGTCTAGGGAGTCTCAAGGAGCCTATAGTTATATTGTAATTAAAACAAACAGCCAGAATAAAGGCCTTAATTTGAAGTAAAAACCCCACTTTTACTTTTTTATTTAAAAATAACAAATACGGTTATACTCACCTAACACCCATTCTACTAAAGCCCACATCTACTGTATCAAGAGAAAAGTAAAAAGCAACCATATTCATCACCTGTCCGTTGTTTTGTCCCGCGCCATAATCCATGTCTGGGATAAATCATTTTCAACAATGACGGTGCCAAGATGCAACAATGCAGTCTGAGAACCAATGAGGAATGAGCTGCTGTGAGTGCAGCATCAGTGACTAGTGGTGACATCATTGAGCTGACTGCAGTAACCTCAGCACTATGAGAAAAAGTCAATGAGTTCACTGCAGTTCAAACTCAGTGACTTCACCGCAGTTCACCTTGAGAACATTTCCCACGGCGCTCACAGTGATGTTTTGAACTGAGTTTATTGGCTGTGAACTCGCACAACCTTTCTGATTGCACCGCGAGTGTGTGAACTCTCTTATTCTCTCGGTGATGTCAGTCAGGTCATAGGAGTCCAACACTGCAAGTCAGTGAGCAACGCTAGCAGACAGTACTCAGTGTTTGCTGGATGGCATACTTTAAACATGCCTCATTGGAGAGGGGAAGATTAGATTTCATTATTTTATTTTGGTTACAGAGGACAGTGGCTTCAGTGGACTGGTTGATGACGTGAGCATGGCATAAATTAGATTAATTAAAGAAGTTTGTATCATTATTTCAATTGAAGGACTTTATTTTGGGCGTGTGTGTTTTTTTATACAATATCATTATGAGTTAGTAATGGGGGTGTCTTATAGACACCTCTCCCTTACTAACCTCTGGGATTTATGTCACCTGAATATACAAAGGTGACATTAAATCCCCTCAATTATCACCCCACACCAGGGCAAGTGGGATGTGCAAGGCTAAGTGCTAGATTTCTTATGGATGCACCTTTTCTCGTGGCGGCTGAGAGCTGATGTTTTTAGTCTGGGATGGTGCCAATTTTTATGGCCCCCTCCTAGCCTATTAATATCAGCCCGCAGTTGTCTGCCTAGCCTTTGCTGGTTATTAATTATAGGGCGACTCTACATAATTTTTTTGTTGAGGTCCCCCATTTTAATAACGAGTAAAGGTTTAGTATACATCTGTGAGCTGATATTAATAGCCTAGGACCCTCCATGGGTATTATCCCCTTCCCAGGCTATAAACATCTGCCCCCAGCTGTCTGCTTTCCCTCTGCTGGTTATGAAAATTACGCGGGAGCCCACATCATTTTTTAATTAAATACATGTACAGTAAGCTGCACACACACTGTGCTAATTATACATGTGACTGACTTCTTTATATCTATTTATTCTATGAGTATATATCTTTCCTATTTTATTCTGACTTGTCACGCTGTAATTTTATGGTGTGCGGCAGATGAACTGTCAGGTTTTCAAGGACATGGGGTGTAAAAATCGTATGGCACTTGCATGGTCTGAGTGACGCGTGATTTTTTTTCTTGCACCAATTAACTTGCACTGGCGAGTCTCGTCCGATATACAAGGAAAATCGCAGCACTATACGAGTCTATATTCTCGGTGTGTGTTTTTATTTAACTCTTCACTTACAAGTTTAGTAATGAGTGTGTCTGTCTGACACCTCTTCGTTATTAAACCTAGGGCTTGTCGTGTCAGCGACAGCTGCAGACACCAACCCCTAATCCCATTACCCCGATGTGACTGCACCAGGACATCTAGAAGAGCCTGGGCTAAGTGCCAGAATTGATGCTTCAAATATGAAGTTCCATTTCTGGGGCAGCTGAGGGCTGGCATTTTTAGAATGAGATGGGGAGAAAAGCATGAAAAAGAAGGTGTTGACCAGGGAAATTACACCACATAACTTTTTTTTTTCTTTTTTTGAAATATCTTTATTTAGCTCCAAAAAGTATTCATTGCTGTACAAAAACGCACACAAAACACATGCAAAAACGCACCAAAAACTAGTGTTTTTTTTCCGTTGCATTTTTGCTGCCAACAAATTCCTAGAGATGCAGAAATTTCTGCAAATACTCAACATGCGCACACAACCTCAGAGGAAAAGTATAATAGAAACACGTCATCACTTCTGTATTTATCACCCACTCCTGGTTTTAGGTTTTAAGTACTGAGGTAAAATACTGACCAAATATTCAGTGTATGCATGAGGCCTTACGATCCAGAAATGTTTTTTACATTAATTCCTTTACATTTAGATCTTCTGACAGTACAGTGGTAGAAATGATTCAATGATACATTGATTTCTATCACCACGTCGTGATCCAACTCCTAACACGCTTTTGGTGGATTTTCCCCATTCACTTTAATCTAAGCGTGAAACCAGAATGCATAAAGTGTGTCCGCCTGTCTAGTGATGCCTGCAGCTCAATGAAAAAAAAAAAGGACAGACATCAGTTCAGTCAGCTGCTTCTGTTTAGACCAATAAAAGTTCAGATCGGTGAAATCCAGGAAGCAGCAGGCGATCCAGCAGCAATGGAAGTTTCCTACACCCGAACAACTCCATACGCTACAGTCTGAGGTGAGTAAAACAGATGCACAGTTACTTATGGGATCTTGTGGGATGTTTTCTCATTATTTCTTTTGGGTTTTTCCCTTGTAAGGTAAAGAGTGAAAATGTAATACAACATGTGAGATAATGTTCTCCTGTGCAGAATAGTACACTCACATGATGTCCTTGTCACATATTCCAAAACCAAAGTGTAAATGGGAAATCTGCACGGCTAAGGGTTTCACATTTTTTCAGTTGTTAAAATATTTTGCTATTTATTGAAGCTTCTTTGGTGCAAACTCTGCTGTGAATGCTCAGCGAGTGGTTTAATGGCGGTTACATCTGCCTGAGGCGAGGATTGCATAAGCATTATCTTCTCTGATCCGAGACAATCGGCTGATTATGCTAATCACACTCTGGAGTATGATTTGATTTTCATGGATGAGAAGAAAAAAAGAATCTCCATTCTGTTAGTCCATACTGCACTCAGATGCCATCCATGTGCAGTCCGATGTTTTCCATGGATTTATTGACTTGAATGGCCAAGTGCGATACGATCATTTTTCCCTTTCCCTCGGACCATCTCTGAGTTAAAAATCAGATATGTGCACGGCCCCATAGAATAACATTGGTCCGAGTGCGATCCGATGTCTTTTCAGATTGCACTCAGCCTGATAATACAGTCGTCTGCATGAGCCCTTACAGACCACAGTTCAAACTGCACATATGCGAAATACTGCAAATTGAGTTCATAGAAGCATAGAATATAGAGTTGGAAGGGACCTTCTGGGCCGTCTGGTCCAAGCCCCTGCTCAAAGCAGGATTCACTAAATCATCCCAGACAGATGTCTGTCCAGCCTCTGTTTGAAGACTTCCATGGAGGGAGAACTCACCACCTCTCGTGGCAGCCTGTTCCACTTATTGATCACCTTGTCAAAAAGTTTTTTCTAATATCTAATCTGTGTCTCCTCCCATTCAGTTTCATCCCATTGCTTCTAGTCTTTCCTTGTGCAAATGAGAATAAAGATGATCCTTCTACAATGTGACAGCCCTTGAGATATTTGTAGACAGCTATTAAGTCTCTTCTCAGTCTTCTCTTTTGCAAGCTAAACTGTTAGCGTGGGTGGCCAGGAGCTGGAATCTCCAGGAGTGGACCCTCTGGACCGTGGCACCGAGGGGCCCCAGGCGAGCTGCCAGGTGGAACCGACCCCTATACAGGGACCGTTAGGAGCAGGCCCAGGGGTTCAAGTACCACGGTAGCCGGTACTGAGAGGGGCGGCTCAGGATGGACTGGAGTAGGACTGTGGGACTGAAGTGTAGATGACAGAACAAAGCTGGAACACAGGAGGCAGGAGTGGAGTAAGACTGTAGACTGGAATGTGGAGGGACTGAAGTGTAGATGACAGGACAGAGCTGAAACACAGGAGACAGGAATGGAGTAAGACAGTAGACTGGAAAGTGGAGGGATGGCTGGAGCAGGAACACAGGAGACAGGATTACAGGAGGACGGAAGGACTGGAGCAGGAAGGAACAGGAACACCAGAGGCAGGATTGGAGTAGGACGGCAGGACTGGAGCAGGATGGAACAGGAACACCGGAGGCAGGACTGGAGTAGGACGGCAGGACTGGAGCAGGATGGAACAGAAACACCAGAGGCAGGACTGGAGTAGGACGGCAGGACTGGAGCAGGATGGAACAGGAACACCAGAGGCAGGACTGGAGTAGGACGGCAGGACTGGAGCAGGATGGAACAGGAACACCAGAGGCAGGACTGGAGTAGGACGGCAGGGCTGGAGCAAGATGGAACAGGAACACCGAAGGCAGGACTGGAGTAGGCTGGAACAGGTACACAGGAACAGGGCAGGAGATGGAGGAAACAGGAACACTGAAGCAGGACTGAGAATACTGCAGGGAACATGGAAGACAGGCTGTGAGGCTGCTGCAGGAAACACCGAGGATGGCCTCGAGAGGCTGCAGAGAGCACAGGAGGAAGCAGGGCCCAGTGTGCAAGGTAACACAACGATCAGGCGCCTCCCTCAGGGGGAAGCGGCCTGATATGGCCCCATCTGGTCTGCCATTGGTCCGAAGATGCTTCCGGGTCAGGGCACAGCCGGAGCACAAGAAGCAGAATGGAGGTGCGGCCGCGGCCTATGGCACATGCGCATTGCATGCAGAGATGGCGTAGGCCGCGAGCCTGTCAGAGGTGACCGCCGTGGCCATCGGGTGGCGAGAGGCTGCGGCGTGGGAGCGGAGGCCGGGTGAGTACATCGGAGCGGTGTAACATAAACATTCCCAAATCCTGTAACCGTTTCTCATAGGACATGGTGTGCAGACTGGTCACCATTCTGGTCGTTCTTCTTTGAACTTGCTCCAGTTTGTTGATGTCTTGTTTAAATTGTGGTGCCAAAAACTGGAAGAGGGAGGCATATCTAAAGAAGAATATAATGCTGTCTGCAGAACCTGCAGGGCACAAATCAGATTATCTAAAGCTGAAAATGAATTGAGGCTTGCAAGAGATGTCAAAAGCAATAATAAAGGATTTTGGGGATATGTCAAAAGTAAAAGAAAAGTCAAAGATGCTATAGGATTTTTACAGGATGAAAATGATGAAATGGTAAGACAGGATGTTGAGAAGGCTGAACTTTTAAATTCCTATTTTGCATCTGTTTTCTCTCAGAAAGGAAATGTAACATCAACTGTTATTCACTGTCCTATTAAGGGAATAGAAGAATCCAGGATATCTATAAACAGAAAGTTAGTGAGGAAACACTTAGCTAACCTAAATGAATTCAAGTCTCCAGGTCCAGATGAATTACACCCCAGAGTACTGAAGGAGATAGCAGAAGAAATTTTTGAACCCCTCTCCATAATCTTTGAAAATTCTTGGAGAACAGGAGAAGTGCCAGAAGACTGGAAAAGAGCAAATGTTGTTCCTATCTTCAAAAAGGGGAAGAAGGTGGACCCAGGCAACTATAGGCCGGTGAGTCTTACTTCTATACCAGGAAAGATCTTTGAACAAATTATTAAACAACATGTATGTCAATACCTGGATAAGAATGAAGTGATTAAACAGAGTCAGCATGGGTTTGTAACTAATAAGTCATGTCAGACTAACTTAATTTCCTTCTATGACGGTATCACTGATTGGGTGGATCAAGGAAATGCTGTAGATATAGTATATCTTGACATCAGCAAAGCATTTGACAAAGTCTCTCATACAATCCTTATTGAAAAAATGACTAAGTATGGAATGGACAAGGCAACTGTTAGGTGGATTCATAACTGGCTTAGTGATCGGACCCAAAGAGTGGTCGTAAATGGCTGCACATCCAGTTGGAAGAATGTCTCAAGTGGGGTACCACAGGGCTCTGTCCTGGGCCCTGTATTGTTCAACATCTTTATCAACGATTTAGATAAAAGGCATTGAGGGTAAACTGATTAAATTTGCTGATGACACAAAGCTAGGAGGGATAGCTAATACTAGAGAAGAGAGAGAGAGGATTCAAAAAGATTTAAATAAACTGGAGAAGTGGGCAGCAACTAACAGAATGGTTTTGAACAGGGAGAAATGCAAAGTACTACATCTGGGCAATAAAAATGAAAAAAGCATATATAGAATGGGAGGTATAGGGCTAAGTGACAGCACATGTGAAAAAGACTTGGCTATACTAATAGATCACAGACTGAATATGAGTCAACAGTGTGATGCAGCAGCAAAAAAGGCAAATGTAATTCTAGGATGTATTAACAGAAGCATACAGTCTAGATCACGTGAAGTCATTATTTCCCTCTACTCCTCTTTGGTCAGACCTCATCTGGAATATTGTGTCCAGTTTTGGGCACCACATTTTAAAAAAGACATCAACAAACTGGAGCAAGTTCAGAAAAGAGCGACCAGAATGGTGACTGGTCTGCAAACCCTGTCTTATGAGGAAAGGTTGCAGGATTTGGGAATGTTTAGTTTGCAAAAGAGAAGACTGAGAGGAGACTTAATAGCTGTCTACAAATATCTAAAGGGCTGTCACATTGTAGAAGGATCAACTTTATTCTCATTTGCACAAGGAAAGACTAGAAGCAATGGGATGAAACTGAATGGGAGGAGACACAGATTAGACATTAGAAAAAACTTTTTGACAGTTAGAGTGATCAATGAGTGGAACAGGCTCCCACGAGAAGTGGTGAGTTCTCCTTCAATGGAAGTCTTCAAACAGAGGCTGGACAGACATCTGACTGGGATGATTTAGCGAATCCTGCTTTGAGCAGGGGGTTGGACCAGATGGCCCAGGAGGTCCCTTCCAACTCTACGATTCTATGATTCTAAGCAGTATTCCAGATGAGGTCTTATCAGAGAGCAGTAGAGGGGGATAATGACTTCACGTGATCTAGACTGTATGCTTCTGTTAATACATCCCAGAATTGTATTTGCCTTTTTTGCTGCTGCATCACACTGTTGACTCATGTTTAGTGTCCACAAATTGAGAAAATAGATATCCGGCACCGTTGTGTGGAAAAATACCCTGGATGTCTGCACATATATTTTTCACATTATTAAAAAAAACACCTTAATCCCACTTGGAACGGGTGCTCAATCCCATGTTGAAAAAACAGAACATTTCATTGTGAAGAGAAAGAAAAAATAGGATGGCACTAATCGATCATGTGAATCAAATCACTTTATTTCACATACACAAGGCATTGGCATAGGCACGGGAGCAATGTGCTGGAAGACGGACAACAGCCGTTTCACGCTCAATAGGCTTCAACAGGTCCTGTTGAAGCGTATTGAGTGCGAAACGGCTGTTGTCCGTCTTCCAGCACATTGCTCCCGTGCCTATGCCAATGCCTTGTGTATGTGAAATAAAGTGGTTTGATTCACATGAACGGTGAGTGCCATCCTATTTTTTCTTTCTCTTCACAATGAAATGACTCATGTTTAGTTTATGATCTATTAGTATACCCAAGTCTTTTTCACATGTGCTGTTGCTTAGCCCTATTCCTCCCATCTATTTATATAATTGCATTGTAATGTTTTCATTTCCTGCTCTGTCCAGATGTCACCGTATCCCAGAATTCCAAGCGGAGGAAGTTCACCGACGGCCATATTGGGACACCCAAGTGATGGGTGTCTCAATATGGAAACAGCTGCTGGTACCAACCTATTGCGCGGTATCACCAGCGGAACACCTTCGCATCACACACACACACTCTATACGCCGTACTCACACGCAGCCTCTTGTGCGCTGCCACCATCGGAACACCGTTGCGAACACGCTGCCGCTGGGATCAGCCGAATGATTCACTGACTGTCACCATCTTTGAACCGGAGGAGCGCATGAGCAGTATTAATGTGACCGCCACTATCTGTCTGCACAAAGATGGCGGCAGTCTGATTTACTATGCCTGCGTGAATTAAGCGCAGGTGCAGTGAATCATTCGGCTGATCCCGGCGGCAGAGCGATGTGTCTACAGGCAGAGGAAGCCGGTCACATTAAAGGGGTTTTAACACGAACAAAAGTTCATTTTAAAAATTGACTGTGTCTGACCATGTACGGAGCATACCACATCTCCTGGGCAGGTGAGGAAGCAAAAGACAATACTGACATTACAGCAAGGGATCATAGTCGATTCATTTCATGGGGAAAAATATTTCACTGACTGTTTTTAAAAAAAATATTTTACTGCACAAAATGTATCCTCTGCGATCTCCTGCTGTAATGTCAGTATTGTCTTGTCTTGTGCTTCCTCTCCTGCTCAGGAGCTGTGGTATGTTCTGTACATGGTCAGACACAGACAATTTTTAAAATGAACTTTCGTTCGTGGGAAATCCCCTTTAAAAGCAAATATCAATGCCAACATCAAAAAAATACCAAGAATATACCATCAAAGAAAAGGACGGCTATCCAAGTTACCGCAGAAACATGACAAGGGGGATAGCACATGGGGTAGAAAGGTCAAAAAAGAGAGCACAGATGGGAGAAGTCAACACATGGGGAAAGAGAGAGTGGATAAGTGGGTGAGCACATGGGGGGGAGATTCTCAATGCTGCAAAGCCTGCTCCCACGGTGACATTACTGCCCTCCCGATGCAATAGCATCGGGCCTCCATCTAGTTCTGTATATGATTAGTCTAAGATTAACACACTGGTGCCAGTCCACTTGGACAGAGAAGGAAGGTCCACTATTCCCAGATGCAGCTGGTGAATAACAGGCTCTGTGCTGGTGCCTGTTTAAAAGAGCTAAAGCTGAAATACACCGCGCTATACTGGGAACTGAAAAAATAATATAACTGAGTACTTACTTGCTGGTGTGTGAAAAAATCACATGGTGGTGGATGTATAGCAGTATCCTGAGACTATTCACCTTGTCATAGATGTATATTGCCTTGCATTTGGATGCCAAAAATGCTGAATAGATAATATAGGGTTAAATGGGGGTGAGCCCATTAGTGTGTTTCAGAGGGAAAAAAAAAAATAAATAAATAAAAAAATAAAATATGAACTAATCTTGATTTACTCACTTAAGGAAATCAGAACCATATAAAATACATGCTGTAAATGTAGCCATTGCCAGGTATCAAGATTGGAATGTTGCAGCCTGTTTCTGATGTAAAAAATATAATAGTTGAAAAATGAAACAAAAAAAAAAAAAACAGGGGGATAAATAGATGTTTGAGATAACTGAATGCTGACCTTACTGCATGCCAATTTCAACAGGCGAGGTCAGAATGATTAATCCTGTGCAAAACAAATGATGACACAGTTCCTGCAAAGTGAATGAGCGTTAGTGACAGCTTGTGCCCACTAGTGGAATGAGGTGCTTGATTCTGGTGCACTTACTTGCAGGGCCAGTGCTCAGTGAGGCAGGCTTGGGTGCTCAGCGTGGGGGCTGGGGCTGCTGCTGCTAATCCGTATGGAAGTGGAGACCGCCGCTGCCTCTCGCACAACCCTCATGAAGAGAGTAACTATCTCTCGAAACATGTCAGTATTGTGTTGCCTTTGAGCCACCGTCTTACCCCCAGTGTGACGTCACGCTAGCCCTACCCTATCACACGCCGCGTCCCTCAGCGTTGCTCTCGGCCGTAGCGTGCGAGGCAGCGGTGGTCTCCACTTCCATACGGATTAGCAGCAGCAGCAGCCCCAGCCTCCACGCTGAGCACCCAAGCCTGCCTCACTGAGCACTGGCCCTGCAAGTAAGTGCACCAGAATCAAGCACCTTGTTCCACTAGTGGGCACAAGCTGTCACTAACGCTCATTCACTTTGCAGGAACTGTGCCATCATTTGTTTTGCACAGGATTAATCATTCTGACCTCGCCTGTTGAAATTGGCATGCCGTAAGGTCAGCATTCAGTTATCATCTCAAACATCTATTTATCCCCCTGGTTTGTTTTTTTTGTTTCATTTTATTTTTCAAATATTATATTTTTTTACATCAGAAACAGGCTGCAACATTCCAGTCTTAATACCTGGCAATGGCTACATTTACAGCATGTATTTTATATGGTTCTGATTTCCTTAAGTGAGTAAATCAAGATTAGTTCATACTTTATTTTTTTATTTATTTATTTTTTTTCCCTCTGAAACACACTAACGGGCTTACCCCCATTTAACCCTATATTATCTACTCAGCATTTTTGGCATCCAAATGCAAGGCAATATACATCTATGACAAGGTGAATAGTCTCAGGATACTGCTATACATCCACCATGTGATTTTTTTCACACACCAGCAAGTAAGTACTCAGTTATATTATTTTTTCAGTTCCCAGTATAGCGCGGTGTATTTCTTTTCTAGTTCTGTATATGCTTTTGTTATTTTTATTGCCCAGGTGTAGTACTTTGCATTTCTGCTATGCATTCTAATGTACCTGTGTATATGCACACTTGAATTTGTTTCACATGTGAAATCCCCTTATTACAGTAAGTTATTGTTAGATGGTAACTGGACCAAAAAAAAAGAATGTGACTATATTGTACTTTGGAAAATGAACTTATTAGGGGGCATGTGTCTTTTCTAACCTAAATTTGTGAGTCCATTGGCGGCCACATTATTCTGACTAATCCCTGGCTACTTTTTTTGAAAATCACCATTTTCTAATGTTTCCACAAACCACACATATATCAATTTTTGCATCCTTTTTCCAACTGAAAACTAGAGTAAGTCACCTAGTAATGCTCCTTGGAGAATGTAAGTACCAACTTGAGTTTTTTCTATTAGAATGATATAACGTACTGAAAGGGAACCTGTCAAAAATGTCTGTGCACAATGACCTACAGACCCTGTCAGATTGGCACCGTTATAGTGATTAAAATGATACCTGGGTTGATGAACTCCGTGTTTGTTGTTTAATCTGTGTTTGTAGCTTTCAGTTAATGAGAGTTTCGTGCACCGGGTTGGCCTGTGGGTGGGTCTTTATGTGATGCTCTGTTTGTATATTCATTTTTATAGGCTTCTGACAGGTCACTGATTCCTCACCAAAATGGTGCTGCCAATGGTGCTTGCACTGTGTGCAGAACTTTTTTGAGTGTGGGAGTACCACAACTACACTTTGTTCACAATATTTGAATGAGATACTACAGTTGGTGTCTTCAAGGGTGACTGGATTACCTTGCTCGTAATTTTTGTCAAGTATTGCACTGCCTCCAAAGCTTTTATGAGTGTGGGAGTACCACAACTACACTTTGCTCACAAAATTGGAATGAGATACTACAGTTGGTGCATTCAAGGGTGTATGGATGACCTTGCTTGTAGTTTTTGGTAGGCTTTGTACTGTATGCAGAGCTTTTATGAATGATGAATGTGAGAGTACAGTTATGAACTTACAATAAGACGTTCAAACTCGAAGAGACCTTGGAGTTTACAAGAAAAAAAATGTTGAGAAACATTTTTTTTCCCGTATACTGAATTGTGGCAAATTTTAAAAAAGTTTTTTTTTATAAAAAATGTGGAAATTTCAGTATAATTTATGAAGGAAACAAGAAGTGCCAACAAATAGCAACTCAGAGGAACTCAGATACAACCTTTATTAGACATAAAACTGCCTATCGCTTGAACAAACTTATCTAACTATCCCTGTTTTGCCCATACAGAATTTACTTCAAAACCAGGACCCTCATGTCATCTCTTCACACACCCTACATGCAATTAACCTCTTAACAACCGCCACTTCGCCTTTTAACAGCGGCAGTTAAGGTTACTTACTCCTCAGCACTGAGCAATAAGGTTCTAGCACCCCTCAGTGTCTGAAAACCTCCAGGGTCTCTTATTCACCGAATAACGGCAACCGCAAAAAAAAAGTCCAGTTTCCCATTTATTTCACTCTCCTCTAATATGATCTAGTATACCAGAGGAGAGAGAAATGGGGTCCTCCGAGCACCCCTGGTACCTCCAGTGTCCCTGGACCCTCCGGCTCTGTCCCCCGGCCATCGGCGTCTTCTTCCAGGAAGAAAATAGCGGGCGCATAGGAGATTTTTCCTATTGGTTCATTTTGATCACTGTGATAGACCCTATCACAGTGATCAAAATAAAAAAAATAGTAAATCAAACCCCCCTTTATCACCCTCTTAGTTGGGTAAATAAATAAAATAAAAAAATGTATTTTTTCTCCATTGTTCCATTAGGGTTAGGGTTGAAGCTAGGGTTAGGGCTAGGGTTAAAGCTAGGATTAGGGTTGGGCCTAGAGTTAGAGCTAGGGTTAGGCTTGGGGCTATGGTTAGGGTTGGGGTTAGAGTTAGGGTTAGAGTTCGGCTAGGGTTAGGGTTGGGGCTAGGGTTAGGATTGGGGCTAGGGTTGGGGTTACAGTTGTGTTGAGGCTAGGATTATGTTGGGGTTATCCATGTCTGGGATAAATTGTTTTCAACCTGGACGGTGCCAAGATGCAACCATCCAGGCTAAGAACCACTGAGGAATGAGCTGATGTGAGTGCAGCATTAGTGACCAGTGGTGACATCATTCAGGTACCCTAAGCTGTGGTAACCTCAACACCGTGAGAAAAAGTCAATGAGTTCACAGCAATTCAAACTCAGTGACTTCACCGCAGTTCACCTTGCAAACTTTTCCCATGTCGCTCACCCTGATTTCAGTGAGTTGAAGTGAGTTCATTGGCTGTGAACTCGCAGGACCTTTCTGACAGCATCGGGAGTGCGTGAGCTCCTAGGCCTCTTTCACACATCAGTTTTTTGACATCAGTGGCAATCCAGTAGTTTTGGGAAAAAAACGGATCCGTCGCAGATTGTGAAAAACTGATGTAACGCATACGTTTTTTTGCTGGATCCAACTGCCCTACCTGGTAATAATAATTGGAGCATGCTCAGTTTAAAAAAACGGAATCTGTCGCTGGATTCCGTCATTTGATGGACATGTCTACATTGTGACATTGGTTATCATCTTTTTTCTCTATTTCAGAGTGAAAAATGGGATGTACAAGAAAACAATGGTAAGTATCTCTGAGACATATGTAGGCAAGGTATTATTTCCAAGATACTGAAGTTGTAAATGCACAGTGGCAGCAGTGGCATATGTAGAGAATGAACCTTTGCAGGTGCTGCTTGAAAATAGTATACTGCACTATGGACTTCTGAGAATAGAAGTCCTGTTGCCATAGACCAATTTTTAGAATCTGAACAAGCAATATACAGATTCATGGTACTGTAAATTTAGTTCAGCAGAACCCAGGGGAGAAGGTCTAGGTTTCTGGATTTCATGGGACCAGCACACTACTCTTAATATACAGTGAGAAAAAAGTACTTAGCCACCAATTGTGGAAGTTCTCCCACTTAAAAAGATGAGAGAGGCCTGTAACTGACATCATAGGTGGACCACAGGACTCTAACTGACATCATAGGTAGATCACAACTATGAGAGTCAAAATGAGAAAACAAATTCAGAAAATCACCTTGTCTGATTTGCAAAATTTATTTTGCAAATTGTGGAGGAAAATAAGTATTTGGTCATTAACAAAAGTTCATCTCAATATTTTGTTACATATCCTTTGTTGCCAATGACAGAGGTCAAACTTTTTCTGTTAGTCTTCACAAGGTTGGCACACACTGTTGGTAGTATGTTGGCCCACTCATCCATGCAGATCTCCTCTAGAGCAGTGATGTTTTGGGCCTGCCGCTGGGCAACACGGACTTTCAAATCCCTCTAAGGCTGTGTGCCCACGTAGCGATTTTTAAGCTTTTTTGCCTCGATTTTCGGAGCGAAAACGCTGCGAAAACGTTTAAAAATCGTGTACAGAACGCCCCCCATGCATTCCTATGGCATTCCGCACATGCTGTGCTAATGCTGCGCTTTTTTCCACGGCAGAATCGCATCGCGGAAAAAATTGCAGCATGCTCATTCTTTTGTGCGGAATCGCAAAGAATTGCCGCGATTTCGCACCCATAGGAATGCTTGAGAATCGCTTACTTCCCGCATGTGGCTATGCCCACCATGCGGGAAGTTAAGCGTCTCATGTGCGGTTGGTACCCACGGTGTGGAGGAGAGAAGACTGTCCTCCAGGCCCTGGGTACCATACCCCTGTAAGAAAAGAATAAAAAATAAAAAATCGGGGTATATTTACCTTCCGGCGTCCCGCGCTGCATTCCCGGCCTAAGCGTTCCCAGTAATGCCTTGCGGCAAGGCCCTGTGATAACGTAGTCTTGCGTGACTCTAGCGGTCTCGCGAGATCGCTATAGTAGCGCGAGACTACGTCATCACTGGTCTCGCAAGGCATTACTGGGAACGCTGAGGCCCGGAATGACAGCGCGGGACGCCGGAAGGTAAATATACCCCGATTTTTTTTATTTTTTTTAACATTCTATCTTTTACTATTGAGGCCGCATAGGCGGCCTCAATAGTAAAAACCTGGTCACACTTGTCAAACACTATGTTTGACGAGTGTGACCAACCTGTCAATCACTTTCCAAGCGATGCTTTAAATCGCTTGGAAAGTGCTTGAATATCGCACGCGAAAATCGCGGCAAAATCGCGATCATAATCGAGGTAAAATCGTGGTGAAATCGCGCGGAAAAAAACGCGCGATTTCTGGGAAGGAGTCCGGTTTTCTGTGTGCATTTTAACATGCAACGTGGGCACATAGCCTAAAGGTTTTCTATGGGGGTGAGATCTGGAGACTGGTTAGGCCACTCAAGGGCCTTCATATGCTTCTTACGAAGCCACTCCTTCGTTGCCCTGGTGGTTTTCTTGGAATCATTATCATGCTGAAAGACTCATCCACATTTCATCTTCAATGCCCGTGCTGATGGAAGGAGGTTTTCACTCAAAATCTCATGATACATAGCGCCATTCATTCTTTCATGTACACGGATCAGACGTGCTAGTCCCTTTGCAGAGAAACAGCCCCAAAGTATGATGTTGCCACCTCCATGCTTCACAATAGGTATGGTGTTCTTTGGATGCAACTCAGAATTCTGTCTCCAAATGCTCTCTAGCAAACTTCAGATGGGCCCGGACATGTACTGGCTTAAGCAGGGCGACACGTCTGGCACTGCAGGAGCTGAGTCCCTGGTGGCATAGTGTGTTACTGATGGCAACTTTTGTTACGATGTTCCCAGCTTTATGCAGGTCATTCACTAGGTCCCCCCGTGTGGTTCTGGGATTTTTGCTCACTGTTCTGGGTGAGATCTTGTGAGGCATCCCAGATGTAGTGAGATTATCAGTGGTCTTGTATATCTTCCATTTTCTTATTATTGCTCCCACAGTTGATTTCATCACACCAAGCTGCTTGCTTATTGCAGATTCAGTCTTCCCAACCTGGTGCAGGGCTACAATTTTGTTTCTGGTGTCCTTCAACAGCTCTTTGATCTTCACCATAGTGGAGTTTGGAGTGTGACTGTTTGAGGTTGTGGACAGGTGTCTTTTATACTGATAACAAGTTCAAACAGGTTCCATTACTACAGGTAATGAGTGAAGGACAGAGGAGCCTCTTAATGAAGAAGTTACCGGTCTGTGAAAGCCAGAAATCTTGCATGGTTTTAGGTGACCAAATGCTCATCTTTTTAAGTGGGAGTGTGGCGCCCCTGAGAGTTCAGTCGCCACAGAGGTACTGCACCTCCTCCTGAGGTGTGGTGCCCCACCATTCAGGTAAGGTGGAGACACCTGACCACACTCCAACACCTGCGTAAAGCACAACACAGTAGTATAGCAAAGCACCCTTTGGTGGCTCCCTGCTTGGAACACGAAGCGTGCTGGGAGGCGGGTGGAGTTTAGTTGGCACCAAAAGAGCGGGAAGAATTTAGGATTTAGTCAGTCTGACAGAGTCAGTGGAAGAGTGAAGATCCCCTGAGTGGGATGGATGAAGGAAGTGCTGCAGCCGACCTCAGTGACCTGGGTCCGCTGGCACAGGAAACGAACATTGATGGAAAGCCTGACTCTCCATAAGAAGGAAGGATTAGTATGGAACGTAAGGAGAGGTGGACTAAGGATTAGGGTTAGAGCAGAACCCTTCCCAAGTTCACAGCGCAAGGTCGGGGTGCGGTCCCCGAGGTTGTATGGATACCAATTTTCCTGCGACAGACACCGGAGGAATAGAAGTTGTCACCACTTTATTCCCACACAAGACTTGGGGGCACAACAGCAACGTGAGTGAGCCGGGACTAGGTAGTAAGGAGTACCCGAAGCAGGCTACAGCTGTCTGCCGTACAAGTAGAGTTCATAGAAACATCTGACAGGAGGAACTCCAGTGTAACTCAGTACTGTGAGTACTTCACTATAGGCGCAAAAGGGAGACGTTCAGAAAAGGCACATATGTTGGTGGAGTGTTGGAAGGGAGCACTTCATCTTGCCTGGAGGTTGGCTGAGCCCCTGACCCAGAGGACACGGCACGGATGCGGGCACCTGGATACACAACAGACTGTGAGTAAAGCTTTGGAACTGCATGCCCTGGTGTCCTCCGCTTATTCCTGCGCCAACCCATTCAGCACCGCTACAACTTTGTGCCTAACACTGCACCATCCACGTCTCCCCTCACCATCACTTCACCTACTCTGCCCTGGGACTACAGCCCTACCTGTGGAGGGCCACGCCATCATTGCTGTACTACACCATCTGTCCCAGAGGATCTGCTTGCAGCGTTGGCTTAACATCTCCGTTGCCGAACACCACAGGTGGCGTCACGAATCACCCACTCATAAATGTTATTTCATCACTTAACCCCCCTTTACATGGGCGCCCAGGGCCACGGACCGGGTCACCGCTGCTGTGACATTCCCCTTGGAGAGACCGGCCTGGTACCGAGTACCCCACAGCCCTGGGAGGGCGACCCAACTTGGCGTCACGAACAGGATGACGAAGCCCAGTGCCACCGGGTTCTGTGTGCCTGAGTTTTATTGGACTTAAACATTGCTGAAAATGTGCAGAATAACCAAATTAATAGACTGTAAAATGGACTCTCAAAATGGCCGCCGGCGCGGTGAAGAAGGGCGTGACAACAATGTTGGTCCTAAGAAAAGACCGCGAACTGTCCTGGGCCTCCCCTGCCGGACCTTCTATGCAACTGCAACATGGCCCACCCCCCGAGGGGTTCGGATACTGGCCTTGTATGGAGGAGTAGGAAGAAGACGCCACCCCCAGAAGGAGCGAGAGCCGGCGGCGAGAAAAGAGCCCAGGAAGGACGAACGCCAGAACGCCATGATGGAAGGAGGGAGGCCCGAACAGCGCAAGGAGGTTGAGCTGAACTTCCCCGGCGCATTGGCTGAAGGCTCTGATCCGACTTCCACAATGAACCGCCAGCAGCTGGAGGACGAGATTGCTCAGCTGACCCACCGTCTGCGGTTGAGACAGGAGGCGCTCTGGATCATGAACTGGCAACACACCCGGGAGGGGCCTAAACCATCGGTACCTCCATCACCGGTACCCTCGCCATTGGTACCCGCCGCCGCTGCTATGTCACCGGTACCTTCACCCGCGGTACCCGTCGCTGCTGCACAAGATCTCCCCCATGCAGCACCTGTGGAACCTACGGCCGCTGCCCTGTCACCGGCGGTGCCTGTCTCCATTTCCACGCTGCAATCACCGGTGAGCGCGGCCTGTCATGAGGAGTTCCACGGGGGCCTGGAGGCTGAAGAGGAGGAAGTTGAATATCTGCATGGACCTGACGCGGCTGCGAAGGTCCCACCGGAGACCCCTGTGGACCCGGAGCCGCCATCTGCTCCACCGCCACCTCCGACAGCTGACTGGACTATTCCGGTGGATGTTCCAGCTATTGACTGCCATCCCAAACCTGCACCGGAGCCGGAGCATTGCCAAGAGGCCTTAGGTACGTCTGCTGCCCCTGCACCTGGGAAGGCCTCGGGGTGTACAACTGCTGCAGCGTCCGGACAGGTTGTGCTGGACCTAGTCTGGGACCGGGATTCTAAACCCGTAGGGAAACATCTGAGCCCCTGGCGGTAGTGCCCCTGTCCACGGTGGGAAGGGGTCAGCCCCAAGAGGTGGAGGAGGAAGGGGAATCCTATTGCCAGCAGACCCTCTGCCAGATGGCAGCGGAGCAGAGAGAACGAAAGCAGCGGAGACTGGCAGTGCTAGGCCCTGATATGGACCGGAATAAGAAGGTCCGTGCCGGTCACTACGGCCCCCGGGACTCAGCAGGATGGGGTCAGGTGCTGAATGTCAACCAGGAGCGGGGGTTTGGCTTCATCTCAGACCCCCAGAGGATCTTTAACCTCTTCTTTAGCAGGCGGGATGTTGAATCTCACCTCCGGAGGGGACACCCTGCTCAAGACCTGCAACCGGGAGAGTATGTTACTTTCACCCGACATGAGGGGCTGCGTGGCTGGTACGCCATGAATGTGCGCCGCATACCAGAAGATTTTATTGCGGCCGACAAAAAGGAACATGCCTACGTTCCCCTGGCAATAATACCTCCCATGGTAGTGATTACATCTACCAAGGCCAGGCAGACGACATCTACTCCAGTCCCACACCCTATGGTACAAGTTACTAAACCTGCTGTACCTAAGGCCGCCATTCCACCAGCTGCCACCACCTCTTATGTCAATCCACAAGCAAGAAGAGGATGTCCTTCAGTTCTCCCCTGGAAGCAGCCCAAGCGACCCGCTTCCACCACCCCAGGAGGGGACCATCACTAAGCATTAATAACTAACTGTTACCCAGGAGGGTATAGGCACCGTTATGCCTTTTTCATTTTTTTGTTTTGTTCATCAAGTTGTTTTTCTTTTGATTCCAGTTTGCCCAATTTCTTGGGCAGCCTTTTATATTTGAACTGTGGAGACCATGGACAATGAATGATCCAGAACTGTCCTGTAAATAGTTGCACCTCTTAAGGTGCCTTCTCTTGGTTTTACATAGACCTGCTTTAATAGGGACATTTCAAGACATCTTGGCTGGATCAATGTCTACTTTGCATAATTGCACTTAATAATAATGTTTAGCATTTTGATAGAAAAAGTAAATAGTGGTAGTGTTTAATAAAGAAATAAAACAGATTTTATATAGGAATAGTGAATGTTTTACAGAGTTTAGACTCATGTTAATGTGTGAATAAAGATGAAAAATTTGAAGATTTGAAAATGCAGGTGATGAAACAGGCTTCGGCGGTTGTCACCTAGGGTCTAGAAGTAATAGTAAAAAGGTGAAAGAAATGTGTTAATGATAATACTTGAACTGGTAGTGAGTTTACTGCCAATAGCACTTTAATTAGGTACTATATTTCAACATAGATAGTTAAATTGTTTGCAACGTTTAAGAGTCAGTGCCTCCCACATTGGGAAGTTTAGATAAGTATTGTTTATTAAGCATTCAAAAATTTTTGTATGTTCCTGATGATTTTTGCCTGTCTCTGTTTCACTTGCAGCCCGTGGATGTGCTGTGTTTAACGGGGGGTATGTGGTGCCCCAGAGGGTTCAGTCGCCACAGAGGTACTGCACCTCCTCCTGAGGTGTGGTGCCCAACCATTCATTTAAGGTGGAGACACCTGACCACACTCCAACACCTGCATACCACACAACACAGTAGTGTAGCAAAGCACCCTTTGGTGGCTCCCTGCTTGGAACACGAAGCGTGCTGGGAGGCGGGTGGAGTTCAGTTGGCACCAAAAGAGCGGGAAGAATTTAGGATTTAGTCAGTCTGACAGAGTCAGTGGAAGAGTGAAGATCCCTGAGTGGGATGGATGAAGGAAGTGCTGCAGCCGACCTCAGTGACCTGGGTCCGCTGGCACAGGAAACGAACATTGATGGAAAGCCTGCCTCTCTCCATAAGAAGGAAGGATTAGTACGGAACGTAAGGAGAGGAGGACTAAGGATTAGGGTTAGATCAGAACCCTTCCCAAGTTCACAGCGCAAGGCCGGGGTCCGGTCCCCGAGGTTGTATGGATACTAATGGTCCTGCGACAGACACCGGAGGAATAGAAGTTGTCACCACTTTATTCCCACACAAGACTTGGGGGAACAACAGCAATGTGAGTGAGCCGGGACTAGGTAATAAAGGAGTCCCCGAAGCAGGCTACAGCTGTCTGCCGTACAAGTAGAGTTCATAAGAACATCTGACAGGAGGAACTCCTGTGTAGCTCAGTACTGTGAGTACTTCACTTTAGGCGCAAAAGGGAGACGTTCAGAAAAGGCACATTTGTTGACGGAGTGTTGGAAGGGAGCACTTCATCTTGCCTGGAGGTTGGCTGAGCCCCTGACCCGGAGGACACGGCACAGATGCGGGCACCTGGAGGCACAACAGACTGTGAGTAAAGGTTTGGAACTACATGCCCTGGTGTCCTCCGCTTATTCCTGCGCCAGCCCAGTCAGCACTGCTACATCTTTGTGCCAAACACTACACCCTCTTCCTCAACACCTTCCCTCTTCATCTACTCTGCCCTGGGACTACAGCCCTGCCTGTGGAGGGCTACACCATCATTGCTGCACCACACCATCAGTCCCAGAGGATCTGTCTGCAGCGTCGGCTTAACACCTTCATTGCCGAACACCACAGGTGGCGTCACGAATCATTCACTCATAAAGTTTATTCCATCACTTAACCCCCTCTTTACACGGGTGCCCAGGGCCACGGACCGGGTCACCGCTGCTGTGACATTCCCCTTGGAGAGACCGGCCCGGTACCGAGTACCCCACAGCCCTGGGAGGGCAACCCAGGAGAACTTGCACAATTGGTGGCTGACTAAATACTTTTTTCCCCACTGTAGCACTTATTAGGAGGCACAAACAATGCATCTTCATATTCCGTCTAGAACACCAATACTCCCCTGTCTGAATAAACATGTGTTATAGGTACTCATTTCTACTTTACATCAGCTTCATTTTTTAAACAGAAATAATATATATATATATATATATAAACCTCCTTCTCAGCCCCCCCCCCACTGGTCTTTGTTGTCCTTTCTCATTCTCGGTTCCTCTACCAGAGGCCTGGGCGTTTGAGGGTTCCGTGCAGGATCTTAGTTGTTCCAAGCATTGCGCTTTTCTGGACAGAGAGCTCAGATGTTGCTCCTGGGATCTGTTGTAGACATTATTCCAACTTAGGGGTCATTGCTCCAAGTGCTCCTATCACCACTGGAATCACTGTTGACTTCACTTTCCACATCATCTCCAGTTCTTCTTTGATGCCCTGGTATTTATCCAGCTTCTCATATTCCTTCGTTCTGATGTTGCTGTCACTTGACACTGCTACATCTATTATCATTGTTGTCTTCTGATCCTTGTCTATTATCACAGTGTCTGATTGGTTAGCCAACACCTGCTTATCCATCTGGATCTTGAAGTCCCACAGGATTTTAGCCCTTTCATTCTCCACCACTCTCTCTGGGGGTCTCCCACCTGGACTTAGGTGGACTTAGCCCATATGTTGTGCAGATGTTCCTGTATACAATTCCCTCTACTTGGTTGTGGCATTCGGTATATGCTCTTCCTGCTTGCATTTTGCATCCTGCCACTATGTGTTGGATGGTTTCTGAGGTTTCTTTGCATAGTCTGCAACTTGGGTCTTGTCTTGTGTGGTAGATTCCTGCTTCTATGGATCTGGTACTTAGTGCTTGCTCTTGCGCCGCTATGATTAGTGCCTCTGTGCTGTCTCGGAGTCCAGCTTTCTCTAGCCATTGGTAGGATTCTACATGTCAGCCACCTCCATTATCTGTCGATGGTACATCCCATGCAGCGGCTTATCTTGCGATGGCGCTTCATGGTCCTGTGTTCTTCCTTCCAGATGTGTTGTGTTGCTGCCTTAGGCTTTCTCTCAGCATCTCCTCTTTTGGTGCCATTTTTCTGATGTATTCCTGGATACTCCTTGCTTCATCCATGATGGTGGCTTGGATGCTTATGAAGCCTCGACCACCCTCCTTTCTGTTTGTATACAATCTTTGGGTGTTAGACTGGAGACCTCCATGCATTGTGAGGAGCTTTCGTGTCTTCACATCTGAAGCTTCCATCCCTTCTTTTGGCCAGCACACTATGCCAGCAGGGTATCGGATAACTGGCAGGACATATGTGTTGATGGCACAGATTGTATTCTTCCCATTGAGCTGGATAATAATATTAACTCCACAGGTGTGTCACAGAACATTATACCATTAAGCGGTGAAGAAAAAATAATTATATTATTATAACAAAATGTAATTAGACCTCTCTCAGAAATCTCAGAAATTATGTGTAATGATGATTTTTGACTCAATGGGTGTTTTCCAGAAACAAACAGCAATAAATGTGGCGAGTAAAAATTTCAAACCTGCCACTATAGTGCCCAATACATTGTAGTGCTCGTACATTATAGTGCCCATATTTTATGCCTAGCTCGTGCTCCTGGAGACACGCACCCCAAAAATTAAGTTGATTTAATTGCTACAGTACTGACAAAATTGTGGACTCTAAATGAGATTTAGGTACAGCTCAGAAGTGAAGGGGGTAATTGGATTTGGGAGCACAGAATTTTCTGGATTTTTTTTGTTGTTGAAGTTGAGGAGTTGCCATTTAGCTTTTCCAGAGCCTTTGTATTACCAGTAACATGGAAGCCCCCTATATTGCTGTTACCAGATGACAGATCTGAGTGGAGACATTTTTGTGGATTGAGTTGAAGCTTTTATTGGGAACATTTTACATAACATTTTGGATCACATTTATCCTGCGCTCTACGCTGAGCTCTTGCAACTGGGTTTCCATCTAAATCTACAAATGATGTGATTCAGATGAAACCCCTGAGAGATCTGTTCATTATAATGAGGCAGCAGAATTACTCTGTTCAGACCGTGCTGTTACGCACACTTAAAAAGACGGACACTGTCGGATCATAGGCCAGACGACGTTCAGTGTCTTTTCTTGCCTCATTATAGGCAATCTTCCGCTAGATGTTCCAACTGAATTGCATTTTTCAGAGATTTACACGGAAACCTCAGTGTAAGCGCTCTTCGTTGAGCCAAGCCTTACATCTTTGGGAGGAAAAATTAAGAAATCAACTGCGGGTGAAGAATTGGTTTTATTTATTTTTTATGCCGTTCTTCATGCGGAGTAAGTGATTAGACAACTTTATTCTTCGAGTTGGTATGATACCATACTTATATAGTTTTTTATGTTTGGCTGCTATCACAGACTAAAAGAAGAAAAAAAAATTGCATCTCAATATTTTGAGACCTATAATTGTTCTATTTTTCTGCCGATAGTCATGTAAGGGTTTGTATTTTGATGTGTTTTCATTGGTATCATTTTCAGGCACATGACTTTTTTTTTATCACTTTCTAGTCTGATTTGTGGGAGGCAAAATGAATAAAAACCAGCAATTCAGAAATTGTTTTTGTTTGTTTCCTTTGATGCTGATCACAATGTGGTAAGTTATAAGGAAGATTTATTTTTGGGGGTCAGTGCGATCTCAGTGATTCCACCTTTATTTCCAACTAATAAAAACATTTTTTTTTAGACAAAAGAATTGTTTTTGCATCTCTATATTGTGAGAGCTATAGCATTATTATTTTACCACTGATGACGCTGTATGGCGGTTTGTTTTTTGTGGGACAAAATGACATTTTCAGCTTTTTGATTGCTCTTTACTACATATTTTTGTTTGCCAGTATGATGAAAAAGCATTGGTTTTTTTTTTTGCATTCTTTTTTATGGTATTAACTAGTGGGTCATGTACTTTGTTTACTTTAGTTTTTACATTAATATATGCATTTTTTGGTTTATTTTGTGACTTTTTTTTTAAATATTTTTACATTTTTCGTTAATTTTATTTTTACTTTTTTACCTGGTCGGAGGATGGGACATCATCTTTCCCTAAAAAAACTGAGAAAGGAACAGGAAAAGGAGAGTCAGCTCACCATTTGTCGCAGCATTGATCCATTTGTAGGTGCACATGGACAAGCCAAGGATCCGGTTGTGCGCAAGGAATCAAAAGGAACAAATCCAGCGCAATGTTAATAAATGCTTTAAAAGTCCAGAATTTATTGTGGAAGTATACAGATCAAAACGTCGTAGTGGGCCACTCTGGCCAGTGTAGATGAAACCAACGTGTTTCAGCTCTTTCGAGCCTTATTCATGGTTGAAGACCAATCTGAATAAGCGTGTCTTAAATAGACTGTAGCAGAGTAATACTGACATCCTGCTAACTGAGTTAGGCTAGTTTCACACTAGTGTTCGGCAGGGCTGCGTAGTTCCTCCATTAAGCCCTGCCCACTGCCGCACCTCTTCCTTTAGTTCCACCTACGTCGCCATGCTTCCTGCGTAGGGTCTGTTGGTGACCCTAAGGTACGTAATTTTGAAAAAGAAACACCTGTCATTAATATTATTGTTATGAAAGCCATGTACTGAATTTTTTTTTTCTCCCATTTTCTGTTCCACAGATTAATGGCTACCAGAGAGACTCTATCAACTCTATATTTTCAATTCCGCATAGAGTGTCCACCCTTTCTGGGATTGTTGGAGACACCTGCCATCCTTTATGTGATGTTCTGCATAAGGAATTCCTCCCCCAACCCACAACTGAACTCTGGCTGGAAAATGCTGCAAAATTCCAGGACATTTGTAATTTTCCTAACTGTTTGGGGACTGTGGACAGCAAACACATTTGGATTAGGAAACCTGCTGGAGGTGGATCTGAGTATTTCAATTACAAAAAATATTTTTCTATTGTTCTCATGGCGATTGCAGATGCTGACTGTCGATTTGTCACCGTGGATGTTGGCTCATTTGAACGAGGAAATGACTCACAGACTTTCAAAAACTCTGACATGGGCCAACGTTTGAATGGGAATAATTTCAATTTTCCACAGCCACGACCTCTTCCGAACACTGAAGGACCGCCAATGCCGTTTGTGGGGATGAGGCGCTTCAAATGTTTGCCAACCTCATAAAACCGTACTCAAGTTGGGGCTTGAATCACACCAAACGGATTTGCAACTACCGACTGACAAGGGCACGAAGAACTGTGGTTTGTGCCTTTGGTTTGTTTGCATCTAAATGGTGCATTTTGGGAACACCCATCAACCTAAAACTGAGACAATTGATAAGGTTGTGAAAACGTGTGTTGTTATGCACAATTACATCCTGACAAAAGAGCAACCCAACTTAGAACTTGATGAACATGTTGCTACCACATTGCAAGATTACCAAGATCACCCACTGAGGACTACAGTGGAAGATGCCCAAATGAGGGATACATTTGCTGCCTATTTTGTCTTGGATATTGGATGTATGGCATGCAAGACAAGATGTTTCTTTAAGCCGCTAAATTGTACCTGTAATGTTATGTACCTGTAATGTTTGCTAACTTTATTAATAAAACGCCTCTAGTGAAACACCTGTTACAAGTCACCTCAACAATGTGTGTGTTTGGAGCGCATAAAGAGACAAAGAAAACACAGTGATTGTGCAAACAAAAGGAAATTGTTATTGAACAATAAAATCAGTAATTAGCTTTTGGGTATGTCAGAGAGTGAACTATTGTGGACGTGGGGGTGTGGAGCTGGGATGAGTGGCTACCATGAGTGGATGACGAAGGGGTTCCAGGGGAAGGGCCTATAAAATGCATGGGGTCTGGGAGGTCATGGATGGGAGTAGACACATTAGGAGTGGAATCGTGGGAATGGAGAGACATATTGGAAGGGAGAGACAAATTAGAAAACAGAAACACATTGGTAGGTGAGGGTGGAGTTGGTTGGACAGTTTTGGGGCGACGTTTGGTGCTCATAGTCTTCCTTTTCTGGCATGCAGAGCAGAGCTGGTAGTGTAAAGCAAGCTAGCGGGGGCACCACCGAAATATTAAAAGGGGATCCAACCCTGGCCTGCAAACTACATATGACAGTCAAAAGCAGAAAAGAATAGGCCACAAATCGGGGATCACCCTGAATAGGAATTAGCAAAAATATTAAAATTTTTATTTTATTAAATTGAGCACAGCAAAAAACAACAACACATTAAAAACATTTAAAAATGGTCACACATGTGACACATTCTAAAGATATACATAGCTCATAATAGAGAACCAAACCTGATAACCACTACCACTTTTGGCAGAGAAAATGTCCTATACCCAAGGTCCATGTAAACCAATACTCAAATAGAAGGTTTTGAAAGCACACTAATACACTGTAGCAATCACAAATGAATCATAGATATCAGTAATACAGATATATATTAAGTGAATGTTAAAAAAATGCCTTGAAACAGTGCATACAATTATATAGCTCTGGCATACTCTTATTCACATTGCGGTACATAAAAAACAACGTTTCTGGAATGTACTGAATAAACCTCATTTGGAAATACCTCAGCCTGAAATCAGGCTCAAAGAGCTGACCAGGTCATCCAGACCAGAAATGGGCTATAAGGAGTGCAAACAACCAAAGGACATCTACATGACCACCTTCAAATAATATACACAGATGCACAGAACCCAATACATCACATGTGAAATGGAGTGGGGCAGGCTGGAACAATGACCCAGAGACCAGAGCAGAGCTGGTACTGGGCATTTGTTTCCTGCTTTTTTTCCGTGGGTGTGTGGGAGTGGTGACTTCAGGCTGGCATGCTGCAGGACTCTGCACTGTGGTGTAGCTTGGAAGTGGTGTAATAGCCCTGGTGTCCAGGGGTGGTGGTGGAGGATAGGTCACCATCTTCTGCCACTGCCCTTGTTGCCGTGTTGTAAATGCCATGTGTGGCTGCTGGTAGTACCAGGACTGCTGCATTGCCTGGCTGTAAGCAGCCTGGCAGGCCTGCATCACATTCAGCTGGAGTTCAGGCGTAAGGTTTTTGGACATGCCCCGCTCTATAGCAGAAAAAAAGTGTTGTGCCGGTCACTGAAGTCAGTTTCTAGGCGGTCAAGGTGTTGGTTGACTTCCTGGAAAAGTGTGTTCACATGGATGAACCCACTTTCCAGTCTCTCCCCAATAGCCTTCTGCCCATTCTGGAAGACCGAGCCTAAGTGAAGAAACTCAGGCATGACTAGCCTGTCCCAGGCCCTCTGCCGCTGGCGATAAGACCCAAAAAAAACAGTGGCAGAGGACTGGGAGAGGGGAAAACCTGTTGGACCGGCTGCCTGTTCCCCAGCCTGTGAAGCATGCCCACTTGCTGCATCCCAGATGACTGGGACTGTTCGGTGGCTGGTCGATGAGGGGCGGCTCCAGCAGGGGACGATACAGGTTGGGTGGTGCTGCTCCAGGTTCTATGTGGAAAAGAAAAGAAAAACATTACTATAAAAAAATAAAAATTTTAAAAGCACCAAAATATCCTGTATATAAAGTGCTCTCAGTGAGAGAAACAAAATAGGAATCTTGAGGGTATGATACCTTTTAATGGCTAACAAATAATAGTGAATGTTGTTACAAAGCAAGCTTTCGGGACTGCTTACGTCCCTTAAGCAGTCCCGAAAGCTTGCTTTGTAACAACATTCACTATTATTTGTTAGCCATTAAAAGGTATCATACCCACAAGATTCCTATTTTGTTTCTCTCACTGAGAGCACTTTATATATTTTTTTCTACTGGCTAACACGGTACCAAACCACTTTTTTCATTTTACAAAATATCCTGTGGAATAGAAAAATTCAGATGTTATACCATGGAATACAACACAAAAATATTTACGTTCGATGAGCAACCGCAGGCCTCAGGGAGGAGAGGTTATGACAGTACTTGTATTTGGAAATGTTTGGAGCAGCACCACTTCAAACTAGGTTCTCCTCTCTCATGTCCTTATTGAAGCGATCCTTCATCGAACGCCAACAGACTTTTACTCTCTTCACTGTGAAGGGGGAATAAAAAGAAATTGTAAAACAATGCACCTTTTACAGGTTCACTGCCACGTCAGACCACATTGCAATACTTCCGAAAATCCTTTCTGACTTGTGGCGTGGCTTTGTCCCAATCATCCAACAGCGATCTGGCCACTTCTTCCAAGAGTTGTCGAATCACCACGGTGTCCAAGTGCTGCTGATCACGGGTGTCCCACAACGCTACTCGCTCTTGCACCAACGAAATCAAGAGGTCATTTTCAATGGTGGCTTCCTCACGTTGTGGAACCTAGAAATCAAAGAAACACATTAGTCATATACTGTACTTGTAAAGATAACACACATAAACTAAAAACATTCAAGAATATTTACACGCCATCTTTCCACCTGAGGAACTTGGGCCCGAGTCATCTGCTCCTGCTCTTCCACACTGGAACTATTCTGTAAAGAAAATACATTATTTTACCACATGTATCATATTGACAGACAAAACATACCTATCAGGCTACTTTCACACTTGCGTTTTTTTGTGGTGCGTTTTTTGCGCACACAAACACATGAAAAAAACGCATACAAACGCTGCGCTTTTTTCAAGCATTTTTATGCGCATGCAGGAAAAAACCCAGCGTTTGTATGCGTTTTTAGTGTGTTTGCGTTTTTTTGCACATTGTTTGTCCTCACCCAAAAAAAAATCTAGATAACAATCTTGCAACACACACGACCAATGGGACGTCAGTGGCGGTGTGGTATGTTAATACTGTATATAGACCATGTCTACAGTATTCTTCACATTTGCTTGATTTTTCTCGTGTCAACATGGATCTGCGCTGGAAGAGTTTTCACTTCAACTTGGATTTGGACATCGCGATGGCTAGGGCATATGCAGTTGCTTTCCATGAACAAAGGAAGAGAGAGAGACAGCGAAGATGGCAGCGAAGATGGCAGCGGCGGCGTATGTGGATACATCCGATTGTTGAACTCTGGGAGAGCCCTGAGGCGTACCACACCCTCTACAGTGAGCTACACGCAAACCCGGAGAAATTTACAGATTATATCCGGATGTCCCAAGAAAGCTTCAGGGATTTGCTTGCTCATGTCCAAGAATCCATCTGGAGACAGGACACACAGCTCCGTCGTGCGATTCCTCCTGAGGAATGGATCCTGGTGACATTACGGTACGTAATATTTAAAAACCAAGGGATGGGGTCTGATGTTTTTTTTTTTTTTTACATGTACTATTCAAAACCTGGGCTAATTATTTTTCATGAATGTACTAATTTTTTAATTTATAGTTTTAAAAAACCATATACAGAATTATTAATTTTACTTCTTTCTCTGTTTCACAGATTCCTGGTGACTGGAGAGACCCTATCTTCACTACACTTCCAGTACCGTATTGGAATCTCTACCTTGTCTGGAATTGTTGCAGACACCTGCCGGGCTCTCTGGAACGTTCTTTGTCCCGAATTTATGCCCCTGCCCACCGCTGAAAAGTGGATGGAAATTGCTGACAAATTCTGGACAGTCTGCAATTTCCCCAACTGTTTGGGAGCGAGCTGTTGATGGTAAACACATACGGATCATCAGACCCAAAAGAACTGGATCTGAGTACTATAATTACAAAAAGTACTTTTCAATAGTACTCATGCCATTGCGGATGCCGGATGTATGTTTGTAGCAGTGGACATTTGAGCATTTGGCCGTGGTAATGACTCCCAGGCTTTTTAAAACTCAGACATGGGCCGGAGGTTGTATGGCAACCAATTTAATTTCCCTATGCCACGGCCTCTTCCCCACACCGAAGCTCCGTCACTGCACTTTGTAATGGTTGGGGATGAGGCTTTTCAAATGTGCGCAAACCTACTGAAACCCTACTCCAGCCGTGACTTGGACCACACCAAAAAAATCTTTAATTACAGGCTGACCAGGGCCAGAAGAACTGTAGAGTGTGCTTTTGGGATTCTTGTCTGCAGATGGCGAATTCTCGGCACAGCCATTAATCTTAAACTTGAAACAGTGGATGAGGTGGTGAAGGAGTCAGTGGTTCTACATAATTTTGTGTTGGCTAAAGAGCACCCAACCTTTGAACTCGATGATGCTGCTCCTAACCCATTGCCTGAATTCACTCAGCACCCTCTCAGGTCATCCGTTGAAGTTGGCCAAATGAGGGACCAATTTGCGGCCTACTTTATCTCTGATGTAGGACGGGTGCACTGGCAAGATGAAATGGTGTAAAAATGTTTTCGTGTGTGTATGTTAATAAAAAACCTGTTTTGATACCAGTACCAAGTGCACTATGTTTTTTACACTCCAATAAAATAAAAAACTTCCCATGTATACCTGTGAATTCATGATGTTCTCACACCTGGACAGGTAAATACACATATGAGTTAAACTGCATCATCGCTAGTCTGCGTGAAATATATTGGTACGTAAGCAACGCTGCAGGTTAAATATGATATGTGTATTAACCAGGCCATGATTGATAAATAGTTATGATTAGAGTTGAGCGACTTTAGTAGGATCGGGTTTCATGAAACCAAATTCATTTCAAATAAAACTGGTTCGACTAGTGGAAAAAAAGTCAGAGATTCGTTCAAAACCCGACCCCAATGCAAGTCAATGGGGAATAAAAGTCTGCATTGAGTGGATGCCAACTTTTATTTCCCATTAACTAACATTGTGGTAGGGTTTTGAACGAAACTCGACTTTTTTTTGCTCGAGTTTCACCAGTTTGTGTTTCATGAAACCAGATCCTAGTCGGTCAACTCTAGTTATTATACTAGGCCTTGGTATTTAACATATGACGTGTATTTTACCCATCAGTGGATTCAACACACACGTAATAAGAGTATGTTGTTAATTACAAGGTATATCAATAAGCCTCCTTGCCTAGTATCACAATAAGTGAAATGAGGATGGCAAAAACAGGCAATCCGCAAAACACTTTTTATCACACCTTGCAAAGTTTAAGGCGCATTGTGTGTATGGCGCACTGTGTGTAGGCAGCGCCAAAAACATTAATCAAACTTTGTTATGGTGAACCCGAAATTTATATTTATTTTTAACCAAAAAAATTATAAAAAACTTTTTCTGTGTTTGGGGGCAGATGGTTGCAAGTTGGGGGTGTGCAGTGAAGATGAACAGCTTATAGTCGATGAAGGTATTCTAGGGGAAGGGGCAACAAAACTTGTGGGGGAAGGGAGTCCAGTTATGGGAATGGAACTAGACACACTAGGAGGAGAGGACAGAGGTTCAGCTAGTGGTCCTAACTGTTTGTCTCCTTAAACTGGCCTGCCTGGACCTACTTGGGCCCAATGCCCGCCTTGATTGTTGGTGCCGCCTGGAACTTGGGGCAAATAAGGAATGTGGGTCCCCCGCCTGCTGCTGTGCATGCTGATGCTGCTGTGGCTGCTGCTGATGCACTGTGGTGGCGGTGGCAGTGCTCGTCCTTGCAGGAGGACTGGTGGTGGCAGTGATGGTCCAGGTTTGCAGAGTGGTGGTGGCAGGGCTACAACATGTTGTAGTGTTTGCGGCAGGGCTGTTCCATGTTTGTGGAGTGGTTACTGTGGCTGTGCTCCAAGCATGCATGGGGTGGTGGTGGTGCTCCAGACAGGAGCAGCGCTTGCCATGGTGGTGTCGGTGAAGTGACCAGCAGCACTCAGACTTGAGGTGGTGTAATGGTGGGTGTCCTGGCTTTGAATAGAGGTGTCCGTGCAGTGGTATGCAGCACAAGTCGGTAGTGAGGTGAAGCGAGTCAATGGTGGCATAGTTGGAAATGACACCACTGACTGCTGCCCCTACCGATTATGCTGCATAGCCTGCAAGAAAGCATTGTTGCAGGTCTGCAGCACACTCAGCTGTTGCTCAGGATTAAGGTGTTCCGGCATGCCCTTTTCAATCTTACTAAAAAAAAATGGTGCGCTGGTCTGTTGAGGTCAGCCTCCAGACGGTCAAGGCGCTGTTCGACAGAATGGAAGCGGTGTTCCATGTGGTTAAAACCACGTTCCATGAGTGAAAAACCGCTTTCCACTCTTACTGACAGCGACTTGAGGCTGGCATTAAAGGCCTCGCTCAAGTGCATAAACTCGGGCAAGACATTCCTGTCCAAGGCCCTCTGCCGCTGGCGGGTAGTGCCCGCATAACCAGTGGCAGAGACCTGGGACAGGGGAACACCTGATGGACCCATTTCCTGGTCACCAGCTGTTTGTGTGGCTGACCTGCAAGGTGCTTCCTGGCTGTCGGATGGCTGGGACGGGTCAGAGGACGTCCGATGAAGGACCGCTCCAGGGCCAGGTTGCTGGGTGCTGCTCCAGGTGCTGTGGAAGAAAGGAAAATCATTACTATCATGCCTTTGCAAGAAGCATCAGCTGTGGATTAGAAAAACACAGATTAATAAAAATAAAAAACAAAAAATTATAATACTTACGATCTGGTGGCAAGGACCGGTCTTAGGAACTGCAACGCTTGATAGTACCGGAATCTTGTTCTTGTCCTTGATGCTGAACCACTGCGAACCTGGCCCTCAGCACGAACATCACTGTTGAAGCGGTCCTTGATCGAGCGCCAACGTGTGTGGACTTTGTCCACTGTTGGAAAAACAAACAACATTTAACAATTGTGTTTGATGCACGACATATGCTATCACTAAACCCAACAGTGCCATCATGAACAAGAGTCAATGCGGCACAATACAGCAATACAATACCCAAAGCAGTCACTGTTGAGCCAGATGACACTGTTGCGTTTCCTGCTAGAATATATCTAGCACGAAACCCAATAGTGCCATCAAGGACAATAGTCACTGCGGCACAATACAGCAATACAATACCCAAAGCAGTCACTGTTGAGCCAGATGACACTGTTGGGTTTCCTGCTAGAATATATCTAGCACGAAACCCAACAGTGCCATCAAGGACAATAGTCACTGCGGCACAAGACCGCAATACAATACCCAAAGCAGTCACTGTTGAGCCAGATGACACTGTTGGGTTTCCTGCTAGAATATATCTAGCATGAAACCCAACAGTGCCATCAAGGACAATAGTCACTGCGGCATAACAGCAGGGAAATTCTTACTAAACGCCTTTTTGGAGGATGCAGTGGCGCTGTCCCAGCGATCCATCAACGCTGCGGCCACCTCATTCCATAGCCACCGGGTCACCACATTGTCCTTGTACAGCCGGTCACGGCTGTCCCACAACGGGGCACGCTCCTGGAGCAGGCGGATAAGGTGCTCATTATCCAGGTAGACGTCTTCATCCCATTGTGGAAAATAGACAAAACACATTCATTAGAATATTCGAATTTTGTGTGAATAAAAAGTTACAAAAAAGATCCAGAAAAGAGGAAATATAGAAGATAAAAAATAAATAACTTTACAAATCATTTGATACTTACATTCCGTATCACCACTGGGACTTGGCTGCTCATGCTGTTCGCCCTCACTAGTCGTGTCCGCTGAAGATGACGATGTCTGAAAAAAAACCAACAAACGTTAGAGATTTTGAGAAGCAGCAGATATTCTTACCAAACACACGAAAATAATCACCTCACGGTCTGCTTGCGCCAGTTCCTGCCAGGATGGTGAATATTCCGATTCCAAAGACATACTGCATGTAAAAATAATACAAAGCATTAGTACATATACAATTTAAAAGGACAGGCATACATTTTTTAGATGTAATAATACTCACATTCTGTACGCTGAAGCTGGAATTGAAAATGGGGTCTTCTTTTGCAGTCTTTCTGCTCTACAGGCTGTATCTACTTTATAGTTATGGTACAGTGCTGGCTGACACCTCCTTTTATATAGACATGAAGTTTTTTTAGGTGGGGATTTTTATAACTAGTCTAACCAATGGACACCAAAAAAACGCATGCGCAAAAAACCCGCATACATGCGCATGCCAATGCGCACATATGCGCACCCATAGACCATAATGGTAATTTTTTGCGCAAAACGTGCACGCGTTTTTTTTAAGCGGTTGGGCGGACCAAAAAATGCAACATGTAGCGTCTGGAAATTAAGGACGCACACCATAAAAAAACGCAGTGCACGAAAAACGCATACGTGTGCATGCCAACGCGCACGTATGTGCACCCATGTTAAATATAGGGGGAAAAATGCATGCGCACGTATGCGCAAAAACGCAGCGCAAAAAACGCAAATGTGAAACCAGCCTCAGTATAGCAAATGTCCTCACTTCATCAGTCTCCTGTCCACTATGGGAGGAATTCTTGTCTTCATTTGAGGACATCTTTGAAGAAGGCTGCAAGAGAGACAGAAGTGAGTACAGACTGCAGTGAGAGAGACAGACATTTTCATAGCTTCTTCACATCCAGAGTGAATTCCAGAGTCTTCACAGCAGATCCACTGGCGTATAATAGCATCCAGAGGCTTGAGAGTACTGGACTTCCAGTGTTCACACCCTCTTTTTATACAGCTTTGTTTTTGGGGTGGCTGAAACCAGTTCCTGGACCTGCTGATTCTGAAGTACGCATGCATATCGAACGCATGCGTACGCATGTCCTTGCGTACCAATGCGTTCCCATAAACAGTAATGCGTTGCTTTGACGCACTTCATCCGCACTCATCCACATGCGTATGGCTGCGCATATTTGATGCCTCAAAAAATGCAACATGTTGCGTTCGCCACACATCACGAAACGACGCATGCGTACACATCCGCAAGCGAACGCATGCAAACGCATGTTCCTGCGTACACAGGGGCGGACACTGACAGCTTGGGGCCCCTGTGCAAGAAATGTGTCTGGGCCCCCTTCCTTTTATGGCAACAAAGCTACATATATATAGCCACACACGTACATTTATATATATTACATAGTCTCCTTTATTATGTATATTGCTGTCCCTTATACTGTGCCTTCTCTCGTTATGTACAGTACCGTCCCTTACACATTGGATTATATAGAGCCCTGTTTTTTATTACATACTGTCCTTTCTTGTTTGCTGTATAATGCAATGATGGCTGATGGAACGATGGAGGAGCTGATGGACTGGTATCCTGGTCAATGGCTGCTCCATCAGCAGTCATTTTATATCTAAAAATAGAAGGGACTATGTAATAAAAGAGGGTGCTGTGAATAACAAAATTAACAAGAATACACTATGTAAGAGAAAGCACTGTACATAACAGCAGAGGAAGTTAAATAATAAGGGACGGCACCATATATAACTAGAGAGGATGGTACATAAAGTAATAAGGGACCATATTATGCATAATAAAAGAGGAAACTATGTAACTAAGGATGGTGTTATACATAATTAGTGAGTACACTATATACAAAGGGACTGTGTTATACATAATAATTATGTACACTATATACAGTCATGGCCAAAAGTTTAGAGAATGACACAAATATTATATTTTCACATGATCTGCTGCCCTCTGGCTTTTATGTGTTTGTCAGATTTTTTTTATCACATACAGAAATATAATTGCAATCATATTATGAGTAACAAAAGGTTATATTGACAGTTAGAATGAGTTAATGCAGCAAGTCAATATTTGCAGTGTTGACCCTTCTTCTTCAGGACCTCAGCAATTCTCCCTGGCATGCTCTCAATCAACTTCTGGATCAAATCCTGACTGATAGCAGTCCATTCTTGCAAAATCAATGCTTTTATTTTGTCTGAATTTGAAGGTTTTTGTTTGTCCACCCCTCTCTTGATGATTGACCACAAGTTCTCAATGGGATTAAGATTTGGGGAGTTTCCAGGCCATGGTCCCAAAATCTCTATGTTTTGTTCCCTGAGCCATTTAGTTATCACCTTTGCTTTATGGCAAGGTGCTCCATCATGTTGAAAAAGGCATTGTTGATCGCCAAACTGCTCTTGGACGGTTGGGAGAAGTTGCTCTTGGAGGACATTCTGATACCATTCTTTATTCATGGCTGTGTTTTTAGGCAAGACTGAGAGAGAGCCCATTCCCTTGGCTGAGAAGCAACCCACACATGAATGGTTTCAGGATGCTTGACAGTTGGCATGAGACAAGACTGGTGGTAGCGCTCACCTGGTCTTCTCCGAATAAGCCGTTTTCCAGATGTCCCAAACAATCGAAAAGGGGATTCATCAGAGAAAATGACTTTACCCCAGTCCTCAGCAGTCCACTCCCTGTACCTCTTGCAGAATATCAGTCTGTCCATGATGTTTTTTCTGGAGAGAAGTGGCTTCTTTGCTGCCCTCCTAGAGACCAGGCCTTGCTCCAAGAGTCTCCGCCTCACAGTGCATGCAGATGCACTCACACCTGCCTGCTGCCATTCCTGAGCAAGCTCTGCACTGCTGGTAGCCCGATCCCGCAGCTGAAACACTTTTAAGAGACGGTCCTGGCGCTTGCTGGTCTTTCTTGGGCGCCCTGGAGCCTTTTTGGCAACAAGGGAACCTCTCTCCTTGAAGTTCTTGATGATGCGATAGATTGTTGACTGAGGTGCAATCTTTCTAGCTGCGATACTCTTCCCTGTTAGGCCATTTTTGTGCAGTGCAATGATGACTGCCGTGTTTCTTTAGAGATAACCATGGTTAACAGAAGAGAAACAATGATGCCAAGCACCAGCCTCCTTTTAAAGTGTCCAGTGGTGTCATTCTTACTTAATCATGACAGATTGATCTCCAGCCCTGTCCTCATCAACACCCACACCTGTGTTAATGGAGCAATCACTGAAACGATGTTAGCTGGTCCTTTTAAGGCAGGGCTGCAATGACGTTGAAATGTGTTTTGGGGGATAAAGTTAATTTTCTAGGCAAATATTGACTTTGCAAGTAATTGCTGTTAAACTGATCACTCTTTATAACATTCTGGAGTATATGCAAATTGCCATTAGAAAAAATGAAGCAGTAGACTTTGTAAAAATTAATATTTGTGTCATTCTCTAAACTTTTGGCCATGACTGTACTACTATATATTAAGGGACTGTGTTAGACATAATACAGTAAATGAGTACACTATATACTAAGGGACTGTGTTACACATAATAAGTATGCACACTATATACTAAGAGACTGTGTTAGACATAATAACCAATAACAATGTCTTCCTCCACCTCCCCCTGTTCCTAAGTCCATTATAAGTCCCCCTTCCTCACATTCCAATATCCACACCACTCATTGTCCTCCTCCCCTCGCATCCCATTATTGTCATCTTCCCCACCTCATCATTGCCCTCTTCACCAACTCCATCATTGCTTTCTCCCCACCACTATCATTGCTTTCTCCGCTGCCACCCCATCATTGCCCATTCCATCACCTCCATGATTTCCTCCTCCCCCACCACCAACATTGCCTCTTCCCCCACCACTCCCATCATTGCCCATTCCACCACCTCCATCATTTCCTCCTTCCCCACCACCCCCATTATTGCCCTTTCCACCACCTCCATCATTGCCTTCTCCTCCACCACCCCATCATTGTCTTTTCCACTACCACCATCATTCCCTGCTCCCCCACTCCCATCATTGCCTTCTCCCCATGACCCCCATCATTGCCTTCTACCCATCACCCCTATCATTGCCTTCTACCCATCACCCCTATCATTGCCTTCTAACCATCACCCCATCATTGCCTTCTCCCCATCACTCCCATCAGTGCCTTCTCCCCATCAACCCATTTATTGCCTTCTCCCTATCACCCCCATCATTGCCATCTCCATCACCTAAACATTGCCTTCTCCATCACCCCCATTATTGCCTTCTCCCCATCACCCCCATTATTGCCTTCTCCCCATCATTGCCTTCTTCCCATCATCCCATCATTGCCTTCTCCACATCCTCACCTTCTCCCCATCACCCCCATCATTGCCTTGTCCCCATCACCCCCATTATTGCCTTCTCATCCACCTACACATACAGACACACACAACACCATTCACCTGTCTGCACATTCCCCCAAAGCGCTGCGCATGCATGCACACACACACATCACCACTCATCTCTACACACACAACACACGTACATACAAAAAAACACACACACAGCACCTCTCACCTGTCCACATGCTCTCCCGCAGCCACAGCATCACCGCCTTCGACTGCTTCCTCTTTCTGGCACAGCCGGCTGCTGACTGATGACATCATCCAGCGACGCTGCAGTCTGTGTCAGAGACAGAAAGTGCGGGCACCGGGCAGGGAGCAGGACGGATCCCTGCAGCTTCGCTGCTAATATCTCTTGTAGGCAGCGGAGCTGCTGGGATCGCTCCCTGCCCACCGCACATGAGGGCAATCTGGCCAGGGGTCCCCCAGAGCCTCGGACCCAGAGAAACAGGCCAGATTGCCTTCATTATTAGCCACCCTGCAGGGGCCCCCTGCACAGGCTGCACAGGCGGTATGTCCGCCCATGTGCATACACCTTGTTAAAGATATGTACGCATGATGCATGTGGATCTATGCGGATCAAACGATGCGCACAGATACCCAAATGGGAAACCAGCCTTACTCTGCTGCAGTCTATTTAAGACACGCTTATTCAGACTGGTCTTCAGCCATGAATAGTGTTAGGCGTCGGGTTCCTGCAGCGGCTCAACAGGAATCCAGAGCCTCACATTCTGCGGCCTCTCATTATTTATCAACCGCAGAGGAGTTTGCTCAGCAGTCCCGGCGTTCCAGACTCTCTGCCCAGACCTGCTCTGTGGGCCTGGCTGTTGCTGCCACCTTTGGGTCAGCAATAGCAATGCAAGCTGCTCAGCAGCAAATCGCTCCAGAGGCTAAGTCCTTCTGTCGCTCCACTGAACATGCTCACGAGATGATCTCCCATTGGAGATCGGGAGTCACATGTCCAGGTCCTTCTCCAGATCTGATTGGTCCATCTCAGGGATCTGGAAGCTTCTGGAAGGTCCTGGCTATAAAAGGTTCGCATGGCCGCTCGGCCATGCGCTAGTATAGTCTCTAGTTGCTAACTGTGTGAATGATGATGGATAAATGTACCTGCGAATGACTCATTAAGATCCCCTCCCTCTGATATTATGAGTGTGTATAGGAACATAGCTTTAGAGTCAGCGCCAGTCAGTGGCAAGCTACAAGCCACATTAGCATCCTCCTCAGTGCTAGCGTTCGACAGTGCGCCTCCTACCGGGCATTGTCGATTAGCGGCAGTGTCTGTCGCCGCGCTGCAGCTCCTCTTGGCGTCTGCACTAGCGACGCCGCACGCACGGTAGGTCTAGACAGACGCTGACCCTCTGCCTAGGGCCCAGCTACTGTGACCATATACCGTGCATGCACTTCTCTGAGACCTATGACGTTAACAGGCTCAACCTTTTGTGTTTAGCACTTAAGCGTCTCTGTGAGTTAAGAGATCGCTCAGCGCACCCGGGTGACGTTCAACCCGCGTGCGTGATACCGCCATATTGTACGTCGCCATTATCTAGCAGCGGTGTTAACACCTTCTGCACGGTGGACCCCGGGCGGTGAACGCATTTTGCATTATTTAATACTTAGTGCATTCCGCCATCCCTAACAAATAGGGCTCGCATTAGCTGACACGCGTTGGTTTCATCCACACTGGCCAGAGTTGCCCACTACGATGTTTTGATTTTTATACTTCTACAATAAATTCTGGATTTTTATAGCATTTGCTTACAATGCGCTGGATTTCTTCCTTTTGATTCATCAACTTTCCCTACCGATTGCTGTTCTAATTCTCTGCAATGTTTTAGCTTTACAGGTCATTAGATCTGTGCATCGCACACAGGGAGGAGGCGTGTCAGCTCCTGCTCTAAGAAGGAACTTACAGGCCACTGTACCTGGGTGACCCAACGGCCATCTTTCGGCTCTGTAAGTGAGAAAGCCCAATCGTCGCACCATACATGTACGGCGGTTTGCAAGAATGTACCTCCCCCAGCACTGTACATGTACGATGGATGTCGTGAAGGGGTTAATGTCGCCCAAATTCTGCACAATTCAATTGAAAAATAAACACATTTTTTTAGGTGGAAATAGAAAAATCAAGAATTAAAATTGTGTTTTCATTAATATGTACACCCTTTAACTATGGTAGCGCTTTTTCTGAAGTACCTTTTGAACTTATGTTAGCATTCAGTCTATTTAGGTAGGAGCCATTGGCTGGGCCATTCCAAAACTTTTAACTTCTTCTGGTGAAGCCATTCTTTTGTTGACTTTAGAGCTATGCTTATGCTCACTGTCACGTTGAAAGGAGAAATTCCTCTTCATCTACAGCTTTTTAGCAGAGGCTTGAATATTTGGTTGCAAAATTAACTGATATTTGGAACTGTTCATAATTCCCTCCACCTTGACCAAAGCCCCAGTTTCAGCAGACGAAAAACAGTCCCTAAGCATAATGCTGCCTTCACCATGCTTGACAGGTTCCAGGGGTCCGCAGACTTTTTATACTTCTACTATATGTCCTGCTGCACCAATATTCTGTTGTAGCTTATTCTATATATGTGTCATGTGTCTCTTTCTGCATGAATATTAGCCCATACAATTGTAATATCTTCCAATAAATTACCTTAGAACTCCAAAAAACATATAAAAACTTTGTCTGACGCACCCAGGCTGGTGGTATGTATACACACCTGCTTCAAAACTGAGTAGTCATTCATTGCTTGTGACGTTACAAATTACAAAGAATCCTGCCAGTCTGTCTTGTCCTATATGTTTTGGAGATAGCGTCCTCCTTAATCAGAGAAATGGAATGTACAGGATCAGGGGCGTAACTAGAACTGATTGGGCCCCATAGCAAACTTTTAAACGGGGCCCCCTCAAAGACACACCCCCTCAAAGACACACCCCACCAGGAACTACATTTCCCAGACGTCCATGCGGCAGGCAGTTCTGCAGAGAGCTAATAGACAGCAAGGGCTCAGGGAAGGGGCGGGACTGAACTAGTCTGAAGCAATACACACTGTGATTGGCTGCAGGCAGGGAGGCGGGCCCAATATGTGCTTCGCTCTGCATAGCAGGCACAGAAATGCAGCATAGGCTGCGAAATCATAGTGTACATTTTTTTCCGCCGGGGCCCCGGATCCCCTACACCAGTGGTCCCCAACCTTTTTTGCACCAGGGATCGGCTTCAAGCAAGACCATTCTTCCATGGCCCGGCAGGGCGGGGATGGAGGTGTGACAGGGGCGTGGCTTTGGTCATAAGGGGCGGGGCTATGGACACGGTTGTAGTTTAGCAGTGCATACTTATCATTTAATTATAACATTTATAATGTGACTCAACTCACCATAGGTTTTGAATGAGTGGGAGCACCTGGCTTGTTTGTTTCTCTGTTTCAGTGGGAGCACTGGGCTACTTCTACTGATGACCGTCACTGCTAATGATAATAATAATAATAATAATCTTTATTTTTATATAGCGCTAACATATTCCGCAGCGCTTTACAGTTTGCACATATTATCATCACTGTCCCCGATGGGGCTCACAATCTAAATTCCCTATCAGTATGTCTTTAGAATGATGATTGGAACCTACAAGGAAATGGAGCATTGAGCACTTAAGAAAAATTGTACTGGAGTACTGTACTTGCTGATTATTTTCTAATCATCAGAAAATGTATGTGTGGTTCCCCCCGTCCTGTCCAGCTCTGTGTGGCTTCCCCTGTTGTATGCATGGCTCCCCTGTCCGATCCTTGTATACATGGCTCTGCTCCCACTGTCCCATCCTGTATACATGGCTCTGCTCCCATCCTGTATACATGGCTCTGTTCCCACTCTCCCGTCCTGTATACATGTCTCTGCTCCCATCCTCCCATCCTTGTATACATTGCTCCACTCCCACCCTCCCATCCTGTATACATGGCTCTGCTCCCACTCTCCCACCCGGTATACATGGCTCTGCTCCCACTCTCCCATCCTGTATGCATGGCTCTGCTTCCACTCTCCCATCCTGTATTTCTGGCTCTGCTCCCACCCTCCCATCCAGTATGCATGGCTCCCCTGTCCCATCCTGTATGCATGGCTCCGCTCCCACCCTCCCTCCCTTGCATATATGGCTCTGCTTCCACTCTCCCTCCCTTGTATATATGGCTCTGCTTCCACTCTCCCTCCCTTGTATATATGGCTCTGCTCCCACTGTCCCTCCCTTGTATATATGGCTCTGCTCCCACTCTCCCTCCCTTGTATATATGGCTCTGCTCTCACTGTCCCTCCCTTGTATTGTATATATGGCTCTGCTCCCACTCTCCCTCCCTTGTATATATGGCTCTGCTCTCACTGTCCCTCCCTTGTATTGTATATATGGCTCTGCTCCCACTCTCCCTTGTATATATGGCTCTGCTCCCACTCTCCCTCCCTTGTATATATGGCTCTGCTTCCACTCTCCCTCCCTTGTATATATGGCTTCGCTCCCACTCTCCCTCCCTTGTATATATGGCTCTGCTTCCACACTCCCTCCCTTGTATATATAGCTCTTCTTCCACTCTCCCTCCATTGTATATATAGCTCCGCTCCCACTCTCCCTCCCTTGTATATATGGCTCTGCTTCCACTCTCCCGGCCTCCCTTGTATATATGGCTCCGCTCCCACTCTCCCTCCCTTGTATATATGGCTCCGCTCGGCTCCCCCATCCTCCCCATCATACTTACCCTCACGTCGCTGAACTTCCCTCCCGTCGCTGAACTTCCCTCCCTGCATCTCCCGGCACATCAGCTTCTTTCTGTGCGGAGCGGTCACGTGCTACCGCTCATTAAGGTGCATGAATATGGATGCCACACCTATGGGAGAGGAGTGGCATCCATATTCATGACCTTAAATGAGCAGTACACTTGACAGCTCAGCGCTGGAATCTGGATGAAGCCACCGCGCCGACTGGGACCGCTATGCAGGGTGAGTATCAGCTGCTACACAGCCGCCGGCTCCCCTTGTGTCCGCGGACCGGCAAGAGCACTGCAACGGCCCGGTGCTGGGCCGAGGACCAGTGGTTGGGGTAATTAAATTGCACTATCGGGTAGCGCCGATCGGAGCCAGGGACCCGGGTCCCAAAGCAACCGCTTCGGCTGCTACCCCGGTAGTTACGCCCATGTAACAGGATGCAAAGCTTAAATAGTGAGGCTGTTCTTGGTGCATTTGGACATGTGTTGTGGCTGTCTCTATTTTTCAACATATATCTGAGTTTCATCTGAGGGAATGTGAGCAAAGCAGCCCAGATCCAGCTGCTGATTGGCTGCAGCGCTCACATCACATAATGAAATGCAGGCGCTGGCAGAAGAAGTGCTGACATCCCTGGAATGGTGCTGGTCTGACAGGGGAGTATAGGTTGTTAATGGGTTGTTTAATTCAATTACTATTGTCCAAATAGTGTACAATTAGACTTCCCCATGTAATTTTTTTTAACTCTATATGACCCACTAGAATGTGGATGTCATATATTCAAGTCCTGGCACATACCTGGATACAGTTTTTCCTATTTGAGCAAATTCTAGTAACATCATTTCCATTTATCTTTTTTGCTTCTTTTGTCTTAGGAATTTTCTGGTTCTCTTGCATTTAGCCAGTGGCACCCTTATTATGGCATTAAACGCTAAACCTAACTTTGTGATACTGCTGGCGGATGATCTTGGCATTGGAGATATAGGATGCTATGGAAATGACACAATAAGGTAAATTTGCATGTTAAAATCAATTGAAGGCAATGATTGTAAAAATATTGTCCCCATCATAATGAGATGGTAAAAATGTATATTATGCTGATAATTAAGTATTTTTATATGGGGATAGATAACACTAAAGCAGAAGGTATTTTATAGCCAAACATAATTTGAATATCACTACTTGAACTTTTCCAAAGTTATGCAATTCTGGCTGTCTGCAGCCCCCATTACAGGGAGCTTGGGCGTTTGCTGGACACTTTAAACCAGGGATGAACAATGAATTTACCCTAGGAGCCACATGAGAGGCTGTGATTGCTGTGGAGGGCGAACCAACCAGCCAAACTTAATTCTGCTCATTATTATTATTATTATTATTATTATTATTTTGTATCACTTAATATTGAGCAGAATTAAGTCTTTTTACTCCGTGCTACTATTGCTACATTTTACAATAGGGCTTAATGTAACACCTTTTATAAGGTTCATAAAAAAAGTCATACAAATCATATAGCTACTGTTATTCAGCCCTCGTAACTTGATCAACAGCTCCAAGCACAATATAATGTCCCTTCACAGCACTTCAAATAGTATGATGTCCCCTCACACAATATGTCACTACAGAGCACTCCATGCAGTATGATGTCCCCACACAGCCCCTATACACAGTATAATGTCCTTATACACTCCACCTACACAGTATAATGTCCTCACAGAGCTCTCCTACACAGTATGATGTCCCCTCACACAATATGTCACTACAGAGCACTCCATGCAGTATGATGTCCCCACACAGCCCCTATACACAGTATAATGTCCTTATACACACCACCTACACAGTATAATGTCCTCACAGAGCTCTCCTACACAGTATGATGTCCCCTCATACAATATATCACCACAGAGCACTCCATGCAGTATGATGTCCCCACACAGCCCCTATACACAATATAATGTCCTTATACACTCCACCTACACAGTATAATGTCCTCACAGAGCTCTCCTACACAGTATGATGTCCCCTCATACAATATATCACCACAGAGCACTCCATGCAGTATGCAGTATGATGTCCCCACACAGCCCCTATACACAGTATAATGTCCTTATACACTCCACCTACACAGTATAATGTCCTCACAGAGCTCACCTACACAGTATGATGTCCCCTCATACAATATATCACCACAGAGCACTCCATGCAGTATGATGTCCCCACACAGCCCCTATACACAGTATAATGTCCTTATACACTCCACCTACACAGTATAATGTCCTCACAGAGCTCTCCTACACAGTATGATGTCCCCTCATACAATATATCACCACAGAGCACTCCATGCAGTATGATGTCCCCACACAGCCCCTATACACAGTATAATGTCCTTATACACTCCACCTACACTCCAGAAACTAAAAAATGATAGTGTTGGCCCCCTTAAAAATAGTCTGGGTGAAATGGTGGAGGAGGATGAGAAAAAAGCCAATATGCTAAATGACTTTTTTTCAACAGTTTTTACACAAGAAAATCCCATGATGGATAACATGATCAGGGATAAAAATTCTCCGTTAAATGTCACCAGCTTAACTCAGCAGGAAGTACGGCAGCGTCTAAAAATCACTAAAATTGACAAATCCCTGGGCCCGGATGGGATACACCCCCGAGTACTGCAGGAATTAAGCACAGTCATAGATAGACCATTATTTTTAATCTTTAAAGATTCCATAATAACAGGGTCTGTACCACAGGACTGGCGTATAGCAAATGTGGTGCCAATATTCAAAAAGGGGACAAAAACTGAACTTGGAAATTATAGGCCAGTAAGTTTATCCTCAACTGTGGGTAAAATCCTGGAGGGTTTTCTAAGAGATACTACACTGGAGTATCTGGAGAAGAATATCTCATGACCCAATAGCAACATGGGTTTACAAGGGACCGTTCCTGTCAGACTAATCTGATAAGCTTTTATGAAGAGGTAAGTTCCGGACTGGACCAAGGGAATGCAGTGGACGTGGTGTACATGGACTTTTCAAAAGCGTCTGATACGGTGCCACACAAAAGGTTGATACATAAAATGAGAACAATGGGGATAGGGGAAAATATGTGTAGGTGGGTTAAGAGCTGGCTCAGGGATAGGAAACAAAGGGTGGTTATTAATGGAGCACACTCGGACTGGGTCACGGTTAGCAGTGGGGTACCACAGGGGTCAGTTTTGGGCCCGCTTCTTTTTAACATATTTATTAATGACCTTGTAGGGGGCATAGAGAGTAGAATTTCAATATTTACAGATGACACTAAACTCCGCAGGGTAATCAATACAGAGGAGGACAATTTTATATTACAGGAGGATTTATGTAAACTAGAAGCTTGGGCTGATAAATGGCAAATGAGCTTTAATGGGGATAAATGTAAGGTCATGCACTTGGGTAGAACGAACAAGATGTATAATTATGTGCTTAATTGTAAAACACTGGGCAAAACAGTCACTGAAAAAGACCTGGGTGTATGGGTGGACGACAAACTCACATTTAGCGGCCAGTGTCAGGCAGCTGCTGCAAAGGCAAATAAAATAATGGGATGCATTAAAAGAGACATAGATGCTCATGAGGAGAACATAATTTTACCTCTATATAAGTCACTGGTGCGACCACACTTAGAATACTGTGTACAGTTCTGGTCTCCGGTGTATAAGAAAGACATAGCTGAACTGGAGCGGGTGCAGAGAAGAGCGACCAAGGTTATTAGGGAACTAGGGGGTCTGCAATACCAAGACAGGTTATTACACTTGGGGTTATTTAGTTTGGAGAATCGAAGGCTTAGTGGTGATCTTATTACAATGTATAAATATATGCGGGGACAATACCAAGACCTTTCTAATGATCTTTTTACTCTTAGACCTGTGACGGGGACATCCTCTACGTCTGGAGGAAAGAAGGTTTAAGCATACTCACAGACGCGGATTCTTTACTGTAAGAGCAGTGAGACTGTGGAACTCTCTGCCATATGATGTTGTAATGAGTGATTCCCTACTAAAATTTAAGAAGGGACTGGATGCCTTTCTTGAAAAGTATAATATTACAGGGTATATACACTATTTTCCTTAATATTGCGTTGATCCAGGGAGCTAGTCTGATTGCCGTATGTGGAGTCGGGAAGGAATTTTTTTCCCCAAAGCGAAGCTTACTGTTTGCCACATGGGTTTTTTTTGCCTTTCTCTGGATCAACATGTTAGGGCAAGATAGAGTAGGATATGGGTTGAACTAGATGGACTTAAAGTCTCCCTTCAACCTTAATAACTATGTTACTATGTTACCTACACAGTATAATGTCCTCACAGAGCTCTCCTTCACAGTATGATGTCCCCTCATACAATATATCACCACAGAGCACTCCATGCAGTATGATGTCCCCACACAGCCCCTATACACAGTATAATGTCCTTATACACTCCACCTACACAGTATATTGTCCTCACAGAACTCTCCTACACAGTATGATGTTCCCTCATACAATATATCACCACAGAGCACTCCATGCAGTATGATGTCCCCACACAGCCCCTATACACAGTATAATGTCCTTATACACTCCACCTACACAGTATAATGCCCTCACAGAGCCCTCCTACACAGTATGATGTCCCCTCACACAATATATCACCACAGAGCACTCTATGCAGTATGATGTCCCCACACAGCCCCTATACACAGTATAATGTCCTTATACACTCCCCCTACACAGTATAATGTCCTCACAAAGCCCCCCTACACAGTATGATGTCCCCTCAACCAATATATCACCACAGAGCACTCCATGCAGTATGATGTCCCCACACAGCCCCAATATATAGTATAATGTCCTTATACACTCCCCCTACACAGTATAATGTCCTCACAGATCCCTCCTACACAGTATGATGTCCCCTCACACAATATATCACCACAGAGCACTCCATGCAGTATGATGTCCCCACACAGCCCCCCTACACAGTATAATGTCCTTACACACTCCCCCTACATAGTATAATGCCCTCACAGAGCCCCCTACACAGTATAATGTCCTCAGAGCCCCCCCTACACAGTATGATGTCCCCTCATACAGTATGTAACTGCAGAGACACCCCACTCAGTATGATATTCCCACACAGCCCCCTTACAAAGTATGATGTCCCCACTGACACAGCCACCTTGCACAGTGCTACTAACCCACAGTCTAACAATAAAATATGTATATATTCTACTCCCCTAATCCTGTTCCATGACTGCTCCGGTCTGCACTGTATGTTGAGGCACAGCTAGCGCAATGAAGTGACATCACGCCTGCTATACTCTTGGATGCATAGGCTAAATGATATAAAAGACCTGTTCACCATCATTGTTTTCATCAGCATCTGTATGCCTAGGATGCAGATACCGGTAAAAGCGAAGCATCGGGCTGGTGGCGTCCTTGTGGTGTGGGACTCCACTGTATCCAGTCCTTTGGTTGTCTCGGTCCATGAGCCACACTGGAGAAACTAAAGGGCCGCATGAGTATTTACTATACACCTGAGAGAATTCTATTGGAGTATCAGGCAGTCATTTCATCATTTCACATGGATTATGCAGGGTATTGATGTCACGATCCACGTTTGGATCTGTGACAGATCCAGGCTCATATATAACCTTTTTTTTCTTTCAAGCCTCTGGCTTAGTTAGTTTTTGCCCCCAGTGGCCGCCGGTGTTATTACAACCTTAGTTGCTCTGCTGATGGGTTTTGCCCCCGGTG